>NC_058130.1:661555289-661594148 GCF_016433145.1 Gracilinanus agilis
TTCTTTCTTTCTTTCTTTCTTTCTTTCTTTCTTTCTTTCTTTCTTTCTTTCTTTCTTTCTTTCTTTCTTTCTTTCCTTGCCTTCTAACTTACTATGAATTCTAAGACTGAAGAGCAGCAAGTGCTAGGCAATTGGGGTTAAGTGACTTACCCAGGTTCACCCAGATAGGAAGTATCTGAGGAGATATTTGAACCCAGGTCCTCCTGATTCCAGGCCCCTGGCACTCTAATAATTGTGCTACCAAACTGTCCCTGAACATACATTTTAAGAGGGCTTATGTACCAAAAGAAATAAGCATCATTGGCATAGCTAAGTAAGTCAAAATCCTTTCTCTTGTACTCTCTCTCTCTCTCTCTCTCTCTCTCTCTCTCTCTCTCTCTCTCTCATTCAGTGAAAAGACAACTAGATTTGGAGTCAAAGGAGCTGGGTTCAAATCACAGCTTTTCTACCTATGTGGCTTCAGGCATGCATTTTCCCTCTCTGAAACTCTGTTTCCTCATATTTAAAATGAGAGGACAGGCAAATGTTCAGTTTAGTGACTATACCAATAAGGGATTGGGAAAAATAAAAAAGTGAATATTTTAAAAGTAGAACTAAATAGTGTACTAATTAATTAATGTAGGTATTTTGGTGGTGAAGGTAATGTTGCTGTTAATAAACCTAGGATTTAATTACAATAGCATAAAGTTTCTGAATTTTTAATTTGATAAAAATATATGCTAGATGTTCATCATTTGATCAGATCTGTAGGGTATATAACAGCAACATCAATACAGCTTTTTGTTTCAGAAACCTTATAATCTTGGGCTTATAATACTAGGAAGACTTCATGTAGCCATATCAGACACATACATACTGCAAGGAAATCAGATTGCAGGCTGCCATGATTGTTCTAGATTTTAATAATCAACTCTCTCATATTTCTATGATAAATTCTGTCACAACAATCTTTACTCAGCTTAAAAAGTAGTCAGAGATAGTAATATTGACTTGAAATCATGATGTAGTCCTTGGTACAGGGCACACAGAGATACATGACCTCAGTCTTCACACACAAAGCCAGGGGGAGGAGGGAGGAAATCATGCAGAGAGTTCAAGCAAAACAAATGCTTCAGTTATTGGGGTTTCGCCTCTGGCTGTATGCTGCAGCTAACACTTGGCCCTAGAGATGAAATGGTGCTCCTCAGTGACATTTGTCCCCAAACTGTACACTGGAGAACAGTTTGACACAGTTGACAGGCTAGAACTCAAATAAAGCTTAAGGTTTCAAAATCAGGGATGCTTCTACTTAGACCCACAGGACTCTAAGAAATGTTTATAGGGACATGCTACATTAGGTTAAGTAGAGTTAATTCTGTTTGTACCTCAGTTTCATAAATTATAAATGCATGGGGTTTGGGGAGAGAACACCCAAACAGGTGATGCATTTTTTCCCATGATTTACGTTTTTAAAGTTCCATCTGTCACTAATTACACATTTATTTCATTATATGGCACTATGAAAATAATTACTTGAGGTTTTTTGTTGACAATTTGAAGTTTTAAGTAAATACTAATTATTTTTGTTATAACTGTGTATTGAATTAAATAATTCATTGCTAGATACTTTTTAGGCTTCAAATAATTTTATTACAGTTCCATAAGAAAGCAATTATGCAATTAGTGATGCATCTGTCAGTTTTTAAAGTCCATTTTCTCAAACTTAAATTTTTTCTTCCTCACTTCTTTCTTTTTTCACCTCCTCCCTTCCTTCTTTCCTTCTGTTCCTCCTCCCTTCCTTTCCTCCCTTTCTTCCTTCTTCTTGTCCTCTCTCCCATACTTCCTTCCTTTATTTTTTCCTCTTTTTCTTTTTTCTTCCCTCCCTTCTCTCATTCTTCCAACATCACTATCATTTCAAGTTACATTTCTTTTAAATTGGCTTTTCCCCAAGCTAATTTCCTTTTTGAATTCAGCATCATATTATAATACTCTATTGGACTTCAGAACTCATCAAAGTAGGTGTTCCCTTCAATGATGTAAATTACAATTCACCCATACTTCCCAACCTGTGTATCTTTTGTGCACATCCTCTCATAAATTCACCTCAGGAGGTCCACTCAATATTCCATGACTCCTCCTTGCATTCTTTTGATATTGTATGGATATGATTTATCCTTTGTTCTTCCTGTGCAATCAGCCCATTATTTTCTTTTCTGTCTTATGTTTATCATATTGTTTAACACACAAAGCAGCCTAGCTGGAGAAGCAAGGCTCCCAGAGGGAGAGACAGGAGGCAACATGTGCCAGCCAAATAGGCACATGAGCCCTGGGAATAGCAACACCAGCCCAGCCCTCAAAGCCATCATCTGGGAAAGAATTCCTGTGGATGAGGGGCCAGTCATCCCCACTAACTGCCAACCAACTGCCACAAATAGGGCAGTCCAAACAGCCTTGCTGAAAGAGCAAGGTGCCATGAGGGATAGAGGAAATAGACTATGCCAAGTACTATAGCTACAGTAACAGAAGACCCAGAAAAGCAAGTTTCTGCAACCAAAATCTTTGGCACAGTCAATTGGTTCAGCATCAGAAACTGTTAAGATTTCATCAGTGGAAATTATATTTAAAAAAAAGGCATTACCATCTGCTTTGCTGCTTTACCCTAAGGATTCTGGACCTTTTCCATCTGACTCGTAACTGAAACCTTCTATATATATGTTTTCCATTAGATTGAATGCTCCTCAAGGCCAGGGACTGTCTTTTGCCTCTTCACATATCCCTACTGCTTAGCACAGTGTTTTGCATATAGTAAATACTTAGTAAAAGTTTCATTCATTCATTACTCTTATAGTATTCTTATCATTATCATCTTCTGAAACTCTGTATATTTAAGGATCTGCATGGTATCCATGCCCCCAACAAGCTTGTCCAATATTGTAGAAATCTTTGAGCGACACGCAGTTTCAGCTTGTAACAAATTGTATTATTTTGTAACTCAAAATCATATAACATCATCACAAGAACATTGACATTTAAAAGAGGGATTTTTGTTTCAAGGGGAAGGATAGAATCATTGAAAGCACTACCAAATGCCCACAAATCATTCAAGTCTGCTGTTTCCCTCCTAATTTCTAGGCTCAATTTACTGTCCATTTTACTGTTCACTTCTAATATCTTTTCCATATATAAATGAGCACTTATGGATAAGCGCAATAGTTTGCCTTCATAGTCAAGCTAATAATATTTTTCTGGAATCAGGACAACAGGTTTGGGTCTAATTTAAAATTTAGCTCACTGAAGCATCTGTTTTAAACAGGAATGAATGGCAGTTCCTTTGGGATCTCCAAATGGAAGTGTTTTCACTCCATAACACAACCCTAGAGTACATTTGGGAATTTTCAAATAATTAGTTGCTCTTTGTTTAGAAAAGATCTTTTCAGCATAAAAGAGGTACTCTTCCCCCAAGTTGTACTGATAGATGAGAGCCTGCTAGAGGAAAGACAACCCACCATAAAGCAAGCCTTTGAGAAACATGTTACGTAATGGAAAAGTCTTAAGGGCCTATTTTCACCTTCATGTTCACACATAACTCCCATTACCCTTTATGAGAGTTGTACACTTATCAGGAAAAGAGCAGATCTCTTCCCAATTAGGCCAAACTACTGTTGGCATAAAGCCACAAAAGAAATAACAGACATAGAGCTCCACATTATGAAGATAAACTTAAAGGATTTTGAAACTGTTTTGAAATATTCCCTAACCTACCTATCTGCCAGGTGGATAGCAATGAATCAGAAAGATTGATTTGCTCCTAATGGATCACATAAAGTAGAAGTTCTTAGTAGGGGATTCATGGAGAAACAGAGACAGACAGACAGAGACAGAGAGACAGAGAAAGAGATGAAGAGACAGAGACAGAGAGATAGAGAGACAGACAGAGAGAGACAGAATGAGAAACAGGGACAGAGACAAGTATATTTCAAAATATTTGGTTTACTTCATAATCTTGCGTATTTTCTTTTGCACTTAGAAATATTATTCTGAGTAGGGTTTCATAGGTTTCATCATAATGCCAACTAGTTCCATGATGCTTGAAAAAGGTTAAAACCCTTCAGTCTCAGAAGAAGATAAAACTAGTAAAGAATTATATTTGAGATGGTCAGAGTTTTGTACTTATTTGCTAGTATTATAAAGCTCAATTTGAAAAAGATCTCCAAGAGCACTGAATTTATAGGAATTTCATGACAATATATGGTAAAGAGTTGCCTAGAATATGCAGGTGTGATTGAGCTGCTTGAGCATTGCTGGTAGGAGTAACCACAACAATGAGATCACAAATTCATTGCAATATTGAGAACGGAAATATTATTATTGGGTACATGCTATGTAGTTAGTTTCTTTGTCCCAACTCATCAAATCAACATCAAAGAAAAAGCTAGCTTCATTTGCTTCAAAGTCAACTGAAGAGGAATGATTTAGCCATAGATAAGTTATAAGTTTTCAGAAGATTCCTAAAGAAATTGGATCAATGAGTCAATTTCACCCATTAATATTTCAATTCAATAATGAGTGTCAAAAGTTAATAAGATGCAAAAGACAAGAAAGTATTACATCATAAATTCAATCCAAATCAACTATAAAAATTTTTGAAGTGTTTATTAAGCAGCTACTATGTACTAGGTGCTAGGTATGAAAAGATAAATATAAATCAATTCCTGTTCTCAAGAAATTCACTCAGAGATACAATAGGTATATAATTAAATAAAGACCAATTGATTTGAAGATTGAAAGAATATCAACAATTGGATAGATCAAGGAAGGCTTCTTGGAGAATGCAAATGGCCCTCAAGGCAAGATAGTCTTAGAAATCAACATCAAGTAACTCACTGATTTGGGAGATTGCATGTCAAGTTTGGAGAAGAGCTAAAATCTCAATAAAAATGTAGAACTTGAAAATGAGAATAATGGAAAATAAGACTTGAAAATAAGTCACAACCAGAGAAATTTACAATTTACTCTAGATGCAATTGGGAACCACTTGAAAGCTTTTGGACAGAAAAGTGACCTGGTCAGACTTTTGCTTTTGTAAATTATTTTGGTAACTGTGTTGAGCATGTATCAGAGAGAGGAGATTCTGGAAAAAGACACATTGAGAAGTAATTGCTATAATATAAGTGAAAGTTAAGATGGACAGAACTGGGGTAGTGGTTATGTGATTATAGAGAAGAGGGGAAATAAGATGGATGTTGTAGAGGAAGAATTAATACTATTACACAAATGACTGGATATAGGAGGTGAGAGGAAGGGAAGAGCCAAAAATAACTTAAAGCTTACAAATCTTTGTGAGTGAGAAGATAGTGAATCACTAAACAGAAAATGAGAAATATGCAGCAGGGTTAAGATTGGGGGAGACAGAATATGATGCTTTCTTCATTGGACCTGTTGTTTTTTATGCCAAAAGGCTATCAAGGCAAGAATATAGAGCAAGAAATTCATGATTCAGAACTGAAGTTTAGGGCAAGTTTAAGCCAAATATGTAGATTTAGGATTCAGTTGTATAGAAAATGAACCTCAAGGGAAATAACTGTTTCATCTTAGAATTTATGGTAGAGGGAAAGAGGAAAAGATAGTCTCTCTCTACTATGCCACACATAAGAGAGTGTAACATTCTCTGCCCTCAAGGTTAATACTTTCTACTGGGGGACACTGAATGTATAAATTTACATAATGAAAGGCTAAAGAGCACAGTCTGGTATACACCCAAGATTTGAAGAGAATAGATTTCAAAGGATTGAGAGAAAGAATAAATGGGAATCCATGCACTAAAATTGTTATCCAGCTCACACTTCCTTCCAAACAAGTCTTTCCCATATCCTATCCCCACCACTTGCCTTCCAGGGATACTTCCTTATTCTAGATCTATGTACAACAAGCAAGTCTTCATGTAAATTGAATCAGAGTCTGGCCAAAGCCCATTATATTGTTTTGTCCAATCAAAGGAGTGACCACAGTGAGACTTAATCATTGGTGACTTTTTTTAATTCTTTGGTTTGAGGTTTGCCTACACGCAGTCTGAGGTGATCTGCCTACAGAAAAGCATTTTCCATACTTTTTGTAGTGATGCTTGTCTTTCATACCAAAATGATAAAAAATCATCCTCTTCCCCTACCATTTGCTTTTTATGAAATAGAATTTATTAAGATAAATTTATTATTTATTAATTTCCAGAACCATACATATTTAGAGTTGTAAGGGACTTCAGTGTCCATCTACTCCTACTCATGTCTGAAAGGAAAATCTACTGTCACATCCCAAACAAGTAGTCACTCAGTCTGGACCTGAAGTTCTCCAAAGAGGAGAAACCTACTATACACTGAAGCAGCTACTTTGGGACAGCTGCAATTACTGGGATGGTTTTTCCTAATATAAAGCTTCAATATGTCTCTTTATAACTTAATCATAGTGCTCCTGTTTCTAAATTTGGGGAATAAGCAGGGCAAGTCTAATCAAAATCCATCACACAATAATCCTTCATATCCTTTTAGATCCCTATCACCATTCCCCACAGTATTATTTTCTCTAGGTTAAACAATTTCATTTCCTTCAATGTGGCACAATTTTGAGATTTTCCCCAAATCCTCAATATACTACTCTAAACTCTTTGTAGCTTTGCAATGTCCTTTTTCAATTAGTGTCCAGAACTGAATACAATATTTCTCATGTGGTATGATCAGGGGAGAATGTAGATGGACTCTTTATAAGTTATGCCTCTCAATATAACCCAAGATAATGTTAGCTTTGGAGGCTGCCATGTCACATTGCCTCATCATATGGAGTTTCTAATCCTCTAAACATCCCAATGTACTGTCTAAACATCCCTTCCCATTCTATACGTGAATGAATCCTTTCATATACTCTATATGAAATTAATTTTTGAAGCCAAATACCTTACATTTATTTGTATTATATTATACTATTCCTATTATTGCTCCTATTATATTATTCCTGATTTATCTATTCAAATTTGATGTCAGCTACAAATTTGATGAGCATGCCTTTATCATTTGTAAAATTATTTAAAAAACACATGGTCAAGAATAGGCCATTGAGATGCTCAGATGAGCACATTTCCCCAAATTATCCTTAAATAAATAATTAATAGAAGAAATGGTTCTTAACCATCTTTGAATCTAATCATTCATCAAGCATCACATCCATCAAGCCATGAATTATAGCCCAGTTTACATCACTAAGAGGATACTTCATGAAGTAGTATATATATTTTACATAAATTTGGTAGTACTTTGCTTTTAAAAATTCAAATGAACTATATCTAAAACATTCCCTTGAACTATTAGTTTAGTAATACTAGTCAAAAATGAAATGAGGTTAGTCTGGCATGATCTGTCCTTTATGAAGCCATGCTAACTCTCTGTATTCACATGTCCTGAATAACAACGCAAACATATTTTAAATAAATCTATCAGCTAATGAATAAACATTCATTAAATTTTTTTCAGAAACTGTACAATAAATCATTATAAAGGAACATTGCCCTGACATCTTAGATTCAAAGTTTAAAATAGAAATGTAAAAAAATATACTCATTACTTCTTGAAAGAGTTCCCCAAATGAAAATTCTCAGGACTATTATAGCCAAATTTCAGATCTCTCAGAATAAGGAGAAACTATTACAGGCAACTAGAAAAAAATTCAAATAGTTCTGAACCACAGTTAGGATCACACAAGATTTAGCAACTTCCATGTTAAAGGAGTGGAGGGCTTGGAATATGATATTCTGGAGGGAAAGAGAGGTAGGATTACATCTAAAAATAATCTAGTCAGCAAAACTGAGTGTAATCCTGAGGAACCGGCATAGATATTTAATGAAATAGAGGACTTCTAAGAATTCCTGATAAAAATACCAGAACTGAATAGAAAAATCTAAAATTCAAAAAGAAGAGTCAAGAGAAGCATAAAAGGATAAACATGAAAGAATAATTATAAGGGACTCAATGGAGTTAAATTGTTTATATTCCTATGTGGAAAGATGATACTTGTAAGTCCTAAGAACTTCATCATTATTTGGGGCAATTAGAAATAATCTACATAGAAAGAGGACATTCATGTGAGTAGGTTATGTTAGAATGATCTCTAAGTAAAGGTGAGAAAGATGTCTTCACTGGAGAAAGAGAGAACATAGTGGGGCAGCTGGATAGCTCAGTGGATTGAGAATCAGGCCTAGAGACGGAGATCCTAGGTTCAAACCCATCCTCAGACACTTACCAGCTGTGTGACCCCAGGCAAGTCACTTGACCCCCCATTGCCCACCCTTACCACTATTCCACCTAGGAGCCAATACACAGAAGTTAAGGGTTTAAAAAAATAAAAAGAGAGAACATAGAGGTAGAAGGGGACAGATTTTATCACACAAAGAAGGCACACAAGTAAGTTTTAAAATGGGGAAGTGACAGGTTGCTTGAATCTCACTCTCATGAGAATTAGTTTAAAGAGGGAAGAATAAATAAGTATCTCTTCCACATCACAGGAATTAAGGATACTGTGCCCCCCATTTAGAAAATTCATTAAAAAAATTTGGCCCTCCTTTCATATGAGAGAAGTCTCAATTTTTTTCTTTACAGCATCTTATTATAATATTTGGGTTAAATATTTGTTCATAGGCTAGATGTAAGTCAATGTTAAATTTTCTTTGTGTGTCATCTACTGGCTTTCTTATTCTTTTCACAAACTTTGACATTTTAGCTATTTTAACATTATTTTTTATTTTATTTTATGATGTTTTATTTATTGTATTAAAGGATAGGTTGATATTATATAATACTATACACATATCTATGCATTTCTGAGTTTCTAAACTTTTTCTGTGTTCTCTAATGGCCTTCCCATGTCATCTGAAGCTTCTGCAAAACTCTTCCCAAATTACCATTTAATCATGTATATACACACTCAGTTGGGTATAGAAATCTATCATACCCAGTAAGAATATAAGAGGGCAAGGGGATAAGAGATATGAGGAAGGGGATTATAAAGAGGAGGGTGAGTTGGGAGAGACAGTGGTTGGAAGCAAGACAGATTTTTGAGGAGGACAAACTCAACACGTCTAAAACTGGACTTATCACTTTCCCCCCAGAATCATTACTCATCTGAACCTTCCCTATTACTATTGAGACTACCATCATCCTCCCAGTTACTCAGGTTCATGATCTACATGCTGTCTTCAAATCATCTCTATTACTCTCTAAATCCAAACTGTTACTAAGACTTGGTGATTGTGCCTTTGTAAAACCTCTCAAATATGTCCGCTTTGCTCCTTTGATACTGCAATCATCTTTTGTCAGGTCTTTACCCACTAGGACCCAGACTATTATAATAGTCTTTTGCTTTTTCTCCTTGCCACATGCCTCTCTTTCCTACATTTCATCTTCCACTCAGCTGACAAAGTGATCTTCCTGAAGTACAAGTCTAACTATATCATTCCCTCATTCTATTAACTGCATTGTTTCCTCTCTAGGATCAAACATAAAATATTTTTGTCATTCAAACCCATTCCCATGCTGGGTCCTTCTTACCTTTCCAATCTTTTTATACCTTATACTCAAACGCTCACATACCATCTAGTGACCCTGTCCTCCTCGCTATTTCTGACACAAGATATTCTATCTCCCTTCTCTAAGCAATTTTATTGGCTGTCCACTAGCCAGGAATTTTCTCCCTCCTCATCTCTACTTCCTGGCTTCCTTTAAGTGTAGCCCAAAATGCTATCTTCTATGAGAAGCCTTTCCCAATTACCCTAAATTCTTGTGCCTTCCCTTACTCTTGATAATTTCAGATTCATCCTGTACTAAGATTGTTTGCACATGATTATTTTCACTTCCCCCCCATTCTATTATGAGCTCCTTTAAAACAAGGTCTATTTTTTGCTTTTCTTTATGTCCCCAGAATTTAGCAAAATGCCTAGCATAGAATAGATCCTTAACATATGTTTACTGACTAACTTTTACTACTCAAGTTAGCCATCTTGTTCTCATAACTGAGGCAATAGAAAGGACCATTTCACACAAATAAGTGTCATAAGTGGCAGTAAAATGTGCATAATTTGGGTTAGGCAGTGAAAAACTCTTTATTTACATATAGCCAAAACATAATACTTAAAATTTAAATACTTGTTTCCAAATAGTATCACTAGATAAATGTGATAATTAAATTATATTTGTGCATGGCAACTGTTTTCTTTATCCATTGACACCTAGAAATTTTTATTATCTTATTCAGCCCTACTCTCTCTTTATAATAAAAGAAAAATAATTTCTATATACTGGGTAAAGGATTAAAAAGTCTTCCTTTTTTAAAAACTGTTTCTTTCTTAGTAACAATGCTAAAACAGAAGGACAAGAGCTGGGCAAATATAGCTATGAATAATAAATTATGCAATTGTATTTTTGGTGTCTCAAACATACATATTTGAATATGTAAGTTTAGATATAGATGTATACATACACACAGGGAAACATCCAAAATACAAATGTATAAATTTATTATCCATAGCATTCTTTTTTTCATAAATATACTTATCTTCCTGGGTAAAAATATAAATATGAAAAATCTCATATGACTTTAATTAGGGTATTAATTTTTTCTAAGATATTCACCAAGTACACAATTTCAAGAGAAATTTTATTATTTGTAGTACAAAGGATATTTTTCCTTTTAGCTCATACTTTTTTTTAAAGTATCTTGACCCAGAGAAGCCAACATGTAGCTTCCATTGCTTCACACAATTTTGCAAAGATCATTCCTTATAATCAATTAATTTGCAATGATTATTATTATAAATGACTTTAAAATGTGATTACTCAGTTAAATTTCTTTAATAAAATAACATCTTTAACTTTGGGCTATGTCTCATCCTCCTGTCATGCAAAATTGAAGATTTTAGTATCTCAGGTAATTGATGACAAGTCCAGATATGAGTCCTTCCCACTGTATCAACTGCAAATGGAACCATCATTAACTGATTTGTTATAATTCACCAAATATTATTTGGTCTGTATTAATAATTGCAGAGTGCCATAATTTCTCTTTTTTCTTATTCAGTGAGATTTTTTTTTATACTTATCAATTCTATAAGCAAACATATGATACAAGCAACCTAATGGTGGCACTATTTTTGCTATTTTTAGCTTATTTCACTTACTTGTTATGGAAAATTTTTCGTCAGTACATTCTACATTTTGTCTTTCAGCATGGCATTTATATTCATTAGGTATACAAAGCAAAAGAGTAGTCCTTCCTCTACATCAATAACAGTGTTTGGGAATCTGAGGAATAAATACACTGGTTAGTATATTCTGGATTGAGCATTCTTCTGGTGTTTCTATATTTCAATTACTTAAATTAATTTTATTGATTTTTATTTCTATTGGTTTTAGCTCTTCATTTATGATTTATTTACAAATTAACACATATATATGCAAAATATGTGTGTGAAATTTAGTATATATCCATATACTTAGGTATGATACATGCATCATGATAGGATATGGCTTCATTTAAAAATACAAAATTAAATTGCTAAAAATGTCAATTATATCTAATAGTTCTTGAGTTACTTTAACTTTTTAAAGTTGAGAATTCTTTTACAAGCCAGCTAATTATATACTTATCAAAATGAACCATCAATATGAAATATAATAGAAACTATGCCACTTTTTAACTTAACACAAAAAGATTGGTCAATTTTACATTTATAAACTTCATGATCAAATGCAACAAAAATAATGGTGAACCAACCCATCCTCAAGCTTAAATTCTATTTGCACATAACATACTAAATAATTGATGTGTTGAATTCAGTCAATTGGAGTGAATTCCCTGTTGGTCTTACTTCTTTTGACTTTTTTTTGGACTTTTTTGACTTATATTTGAACTTTATTTTCACTTTCAAAATATATGTATTTATGTGGGAAATACATTTCAAAATAAACAATTTTCTTCCTCATTGTATACTATTCTCTCTCTTCTATTTAAATGATCTTTTACTGAGAAGGAGAAAGATGGATACTTCATACTTTGGAAACCTTTGTTCTAGGAGAAGCTCCAGATATATAGTTGCATGGTAGATAGTCTATTGTTTATAGGTTTTCATGATTATACACACAAAAAGGAGAGAATAAAATGAGTTAGTTGTACAGTGTCCAATCATTCATGTCTCTTTGCAAATTGTAGCATATCAAGTTTACATAACAAGGAATCAGTAAAACAAAGTAAATTTCAGGCTTTGTACGTCTTCATTGTACCCTGTTTTTCAGTGACATTGGCCTCTTTGCTGTTCCTCACCCAAAACAGTCTATCCCAAAACTCTTGGAATTTTAATTTGCTATCTCCCATGCCTAGACTTCTATTCCTCCTCATCTCTAACTCCTAATTACCTTCTAAACTCTTATAAATTTCTACCTTCTGCATGAAGGCCTTCTCAGTCCTTCTTATTCTTAGTATCTTCTTTCTAAAACTTTCACAAATTTATCCTGTCTATATCTTGTATATAGACAGTAAGCTATATCTTGTATGCACCTAATTGTTTAAATATTTTATCTACTGTTATACTGTGAGCTCCTTGAGAGCAAGGAATTTTTCCTATTCTCTGTACTCCTACAAATACAGAGATACAAAATTATGCAGTTATGCATGTTTCACTCATGAGAGAATGCAGCATTGTGTTTAGCATAGTGTTGGGCACCTATTAAGAACTTAAAACATGATTGTGGACTGATTGATTCAGGGAACAGGCAGTTTTCTGGTAATTCTGAGATGAGAGCTAATTCTTATTGATCAAAATCCATGCTAAGCACAGCCTTTGAATGAGTGTAGTCACTCAGAGAAAAGCAGAATTGAGAGATGTAAAGTTAGTCATTCACTGAGAACCATGGATATGTTGAGACTTCTGGATTATTCTCCTTCAAAGAAGTGGAGTTTCTAATCACTAGGAAGATACATTGAGACTTCTCTAGTGCCTGATTCTTCCTACTGAAAAGGACTGGTGTTGTGGCTTGTCCCAATACATAGTAATGAATAATGATAATGATAAAGGTTTACAAAGCACCTTACAAATATTATATCATTTTATCCTACAATAACCATAGGAGAAATCTGCTGTTGTTATTCCCATTTTAAAGATGGAGAAAATGAGGCCAACAGAACTATTTGCCAAGGGTCACAACGATACTAAGTATTTAAGAGTAAATTTGAACTGAAGTCATTTTGATTCTAGCATCAGCACTAACTCCATGGCACCACTTAGCTGCCTCTTACATTTTCCACAATTTCAATCACATCTGCCAGTTCAATAGCAAAGACTCAAGTTCCTCTTTGCCAAATTACTTGAGCCCCATAAGATTAACTAGGTATTCTTTTATGTTATTCCTTACTTATATTGGGTATAAATTCTGTATTATGCATTTTTCTCCTTCCTTTCTAGCCCCAAGATCATTTTTCCTTGGCTAAGAACAAAACAAAATGAGAACCGAATAGCTCTTCTTTTTTTTCTGTAGTTGGTTGTAACTATCCCATCTGTTATAAGCAGTAATTCTATCTCTTGTTTGAATCCCTTCTTTCCCCAAATATAAATTTAAAAAAAATCTCTCCTTCCCTTTACTTTTCACTCATCAGAATTGAATCATAGAGAATTTAGACATTTCTGACACTGTTCAAATAGTATCATGCCATACTTTTGTAATCATATTCTTCTTCTTGCTTTTGTTTCCTTCTTCTGAACGTGTCTTTTTATGATCTAAATTGCTTGATGATTGGTGAGTTCTCTCTGTATCCACACTTCTATCTTTAGACAACTACCCTTTATCTTCCTCATCCATACTGTTTTTATTAATATCTTCAGAATTTCACTGAGGATGCCTTCAAACCCCACCTAGGTTGACTTTGCAAAAGGAAGGTGATTTTTAAAATCCATTTGTATAGTTTTGTATTTATTAATATTAAGTGTCATTGTATTCCACTCTAATTTTACCCTGACTAATCCTTTTTGGATCCAGAATCTCTCAATCCTCCAAGCTGCAAATTTGGCAAGCATGCTATTTGTGTCTTAATATTAGCCTTTATAAAAAATATTGAAAAGTTCAGTGTTGCATTTTCTGTGCAAGATAATGACTTGGCTGGAGACAGAGCATACATAGAGCTACCTACTCCAACAAAAAGCTGAATTTTGCACCAGTCAAAGAAATTATAAATAAATACAATAAAAAACTATAGTAAGTTGTTTTTTGTTTGTTTGTTTTTTCCTTAAGAACTATACTAAACATCTATGAGACATTCATGGGAAATAAGAAACAGGCCCATCAGCAAATGCAGAATACAAACTGAACAGATTTGTGTTCCATCAAGAGCAGAGATGGGTTGTAATCTATATGAGTAACCTATAAGGTTCTGTATCTGGATGAATCCCAGGGCAGAGTCCTCCTAAGAAAAATGCACAATAGTCAGAAAAATGCAGTAGGGACTGTGGATGCTAGTAAATGTGATACTGACCAATCCAGGAATGTTTAGAATTAAGACAGTCCAGGGAACTAGAAACTGTGAGATTCTTAGAACTCTGTCCTTAGATATCATAAAGGGCCCTGAAGAACAAATGCTATAGATCTCAGAGATCTGAGGTATGAGGTAAATCTAGGTAGTGGAAGTCAGCACAAGAATCCAGGTGAAACCATGAGACAAATCACACCTAAACGAAAGTTTACCAAAAGAGAGATGTGAGCTTGCCAAAGAAGACACTTAACAATATAAAAGCACATTATAGATATAGAGAAGTCCCAAAATCTATGCAAAAGGGAAAAGTAAATATATCTGTAAGCAGAAATTCATGGGGTAAAATTGATTTTCTGCAAGTTTACTTATTAATACTTATTAGAAGTTAGAGTGATTAATAATGAAATAAAAGCTCATAGAAAGAAAGTAGAATTGGAATAATTTATAAAGAAAATTGCAAACTTTAGTTAATAAATTTTCCACAAACATAAATAGACAAAATAAAAATAAATGACTATATAAGATGGCAATAGTAATAATTATAGTAAAAGACTGAAAAATAAAAAAAATGTAATGAATGTTATATTAAAAATTACTGACCTAGAATACAGGTCAAGAAGAGAAGATTTATAATTATTGACTTTTTTGAAATCTATGATTTAAATAAAAATCTTGAACACTATGTTTCTAGAAATTATAAATGAAAACTGTCCAATTCTATTAGACTTAGAAAGTGAAATGAAAATAGAAAGAATCTAACAATTATGTATTGAAAGAAAGTCTAAGAGGAAAACTGTCAGCAACATCATAGCAAAAAATTTCCACATCCAGAAAGAGAAAGGAAAAATACTTCAAGTATCCAGAAAAGAGCAGATCAAATACTAAAACAAATTCAGAACAAGAAAAAATGAGCAAGATAACACAATACCTGGAAGTAAAGGAGCAGATATCTTAGAATACAATATTTCCAAAAGAAAAGGATAGAACTTTTCCTCAAAGAATAATAGTGCAAAGTTGAGAATAATAAAAAAAATCATAGATGTAAAAAGGCTTTTAAATTAATAGTTTTCAGGCTGAGGTCCATAAGATCTATATACTGATGTGAGAAGTTCCATGAACTTGGAGGAAAAACAAATTACATTTTTATATTCACTAATTTCTAGCTAAAATTTAAAATTCCTTTATTTAAAAAAAAACCCTAAAGTCATTCTGGAAAAAGGCCCATAAGCTTCACCAGCCTGCCCAAATGATCCATGACATGAACAACATTAAAAATTCCCACTTCAGGGGCAGCTGAGTGGCTCAGGGGATTGAGATTTAGGCCCAAAGATGGGAGGTCCTAGGTTCAAATGTGGCCTCAGACACTTCCTAGCTTTGTGACCCTAGGCAAGTCACTTAACTCCCATTGCCTAGCCCTTTCTGTTCTTCTACCTTGGAACCAATACACAGTATTTATTCTAAGACAGAGGGTAAGGGTTTAAAAAAAAAAGAGTTCCCACTTCAATGTATAGATGCACCTACCCAAGGGAGAGAGTAAAGAAATGGAGAATAAACAGAAAAGTCTTTAATGGCTTTTCATCAATACTTAAGATGAGATCTCCTTTCAGACTTAGTTTTGGTTCTTTTGTTGGTTTCCTGAAAAGTGAAGGCTCACAGCTTTCTTCACTCATTCCCTTATCTTAAAATATATACTTCAAGATGTCCTTAAGGACTTGACTGTTATAGGCATCCCTAAACTTTTCTTGACAATGCAGCAAATTAGCATCAAAATTCTCAGGCTTACTTTCATCCATGAAATTCTCCCAGTGAATCAGACCTTGAGGGGAACTAGTTTCCAAAAGTCAATTCAGTCATTATTCTGACTATATTTTCCATAACTTAGTCGGTCACCAGATATTTCCTACAATTATCATTAATAATATTTTCTTTTACTGAATTTTTTTAGTGACAATCAACCTTCCTTATATCAGATAAACACTTTTAGCTTATAAAATATATTTTCTTTCCTTTACCAATAATTTGTAAATATCTCATTTACTGTATATATCTAAAGTAATATAAATAGGCACTTCATTAATCTTGTTGCTATTTTATCTAAGTATGCTATTATATTATATTTTATCCTCCTTCTTTAATTGTTATAGGAACCCAAATATTAATTTAATTAAATTGATCAAAGTTACTGACCAATTTGAAATTTCTGGTAAAAACAATCATTCCACTTTGGAAAATGGAAGCTTTTGTTGTAGATGGCCTTTTTGAGGAGTTTACTCACAAAGGAAGGAAAAAATAAAGGACAATTGTTAACAGAGATGCAAGTGAGGGTTTTATTTTTGAGGATAGAGGAAATATGGGCAAACTTGCAAGCAGGAGAGAAGGAGCCTTTAGACAGGGAGAGAAAATAAGTGATAGAATGGGAATGACAATGGACTCAATCTATTGGAAAAAGTGGGAAGGAAGGGGATTGAACAGGTAGAGGGGTTAGCCTGGATGAGGAGTAAGGCCATTTCATCATGTGAGTTAAGGGTAAAGGAAAAGTTGATAGCAGTAGAGATCTGAGAGATAATAGATAAGGAAGAAGGGAGAAGAAGGAACTCATAGTGAATACCTTTAATTGTTTCTAAAATATGAAGCAAAGATCTCAGTGGAGAAGGTGAAGGAAGGGTAGTCATAAGAAGTTTGAGGAACAATAAGAAAGATTCAGAAGAGCTCCTTTGAAAAGTCAGATAGTGAATTAACATGACAGGTATAGTAAGATTGACTAGGAGAAATGAAAGCTCAGTTGTAAAATTGTGTAGCATAAATTTGTATAGGATGCAATCAGGATGGCTGTATGATTTTTTTCTACCTTCGTTCTGCAGCATTTTTGCAGAAGTAAAGGCACTGGATGATTAAAATTATCTAAGACTGAGACATGGCAGGGAACAATCAAAAAAATTAAGGGAGCTAGGGACTGGAGAGAAGAGGACAGCATAGAGCTGAATTGATTCAGCAAAGGATACTGAAATAGGCAACTGCCTTCACAGTATAACACAAGGGTAACACACACAACCAGGACACACCCACAAGCCCACAAGAGACAGGATATACAGGATAACTGAGAACCTACACGAGCGATGTATGAGTTGAGTAAAAACACATTGTTTGATGAATGACAATTGGGAGTTACTGGTCACCATTCAAGCTGGGGAAAGACATGGGTTGAAGGCTATTTTTCTGTGGATTCTGTCTTGGGTTTGGAGGAAGGCACGGGAAGTAAAGTAAAACTGTTTATTAAGAACTGAAGGGTTAGGTACGGAGGGAATGGACAAATTAAAACTACTTACCTAATGGGTAAGTTCAAGGACTAGGAGGTGGGTAAAAAACATTAGTTCTAAGTTCAGGCTGTCAGGTCCAGCCTGTAAGGTTGGGAGGGAATGTGAATCTCACTGCAGGAGTCCACTTCTGTTCCAGCGATGTTCACAGACACCAGGAGTCACAGCAAGTAAATCCACAAAAGGGGTAAAGTCAAGGAACTGAACTGGCTTGGTATGTTCACCAATCAAACCAGATTCACTGCTCAACTTGATCTTTCTCAGGGTAGATGGTTTTACAGGAGACAGTCATTTTCCTGGGTTCTTCACCTCCAGCAACTAAGAAAAGCCTCTAACTGCCATCAGTTGCATCCAAAGAGTCTCTCAGAAAAAGAAGTCTCCCTTCACTGTTCCATGCCTGGAAACTTCTCTGCCAGCCATCCAGCTAACTTATGCCTATTGCTATAATTTCTCTAATTCTCTTATAACAATACTGATGGAGAAAAGCAAAGCAAATGGCTAGTGCAGGTATTGGCTTAGGAGAGAATTAATTCAAGGTACTGGAAGTTATGGTATGGATGAAGAATAATATTAGGTAAATGAAGGTAGAGAGAAAGAGGTGGAAAGCTAATAGATTATAGTTGGATAAGGGGATTTTGGACTCCTAAGTGAGTATAATTGAGGGTACTGACCAGATAAAGGATATGAATATCTTTGTGTATGGATGGGTGGTCTCTGAAAGTAAGTAGGTTGAGGAACCGAATGTCAGGGAGCCTGAGGGAGAATCAATATATATGTTGAAATCTCCTGGTATGCAGGATCTGGGGAGGAGAGAAAAATTGTGAACCATGTTCTAAACTTATTGAGGAAGAGGAGTGACATGGAGGCCTCTAAATAATTGCTACTGAGATTTGATTAATTGGTAAATACGGATAGCATGAACTGCAAAAGAGGTGAGGTTACTGAATGATGAAGGCAAGGAAAGAGCCTGGAAGTGGGAATAGGGAGTAAGGAGTATTCTAACTCCTTTGCCTTCACCAGTGAACTCAGGGGACCAAGTGAAGATTCAGCCAGTACTGGAAAGATTAGTTAGGAAGGCTATGTTATCAATGAGAAGCCACACTCAATAATATCTAGAAAATGGAAGGAATGGGAAAGAAAAAGATTTTAGCTGAAGCAAAGTTTGTCAGCTTTGTAATAAGCATTCCACAGGGCACTGTGAAAGTGATAATGTTGGGAGGAGGAAAGGAATAAGGAACTGGATGGTGGGAGATGGGGAATGGAGTTTGAATAATGTCCTACATGAGTTCAGAATCACTAGGTTGTATAAGATATGACCAAGCAAGAGAATGTTCATCTTTGAGGAGATATTTTGGAGGCAGGTGAACATGAGATTGAAGGCATATATGGTCATATGAGAGGTCCCATTTCAGTACTCCTCTTCCTTCCAAATACTGAAGATTAATTACATTGATGATTTTCTGGGTTTTAAGCTATTGAACACATTGTTTTTCTTGAAACTCTCCTCTTTTTTGGTTTCCATGATATTGTTCTCTCTTGGGTCTGTTCTATTTCTTCTCCTTCTAGTCTCATTATCTGGTCCTCCATCCCTTAAACACTGTTGTTTACAGATACTACATCCTTGCTCCCCACTCTACATTTTCTTTTGGCAATATCATCCCAATTCAATTATTACCTCTACATAGATGATTCCCAGCTTGATATATCTGGCCCTCTAGTAATTTGTTAATAAAACTGAACTCTTCATTTTCTCTCCAAATGTTGCTCATCTACTAATTTCTTATTTCTGTTGATGGTTCAATCATCATTCTACTTATCCATACTCAAAACTTAAGAATATCTTTAATTCTTCTCTCACCTTTACCCCACACATTCAATCGGCTGCCAAATCTGTCATCTCTTCTTACACAATAACCTTCACAATTGTCCTTCTCTATTCACACACATTGCCACCACCCTACTTTATGTCTTCATCACCTCCTACCTAAATTTTATAACAACCTCCTAGCTGGTATCATTGCCTCTAGACTCTCCCCATCTACATTCCATCCTTCCCACAGCTGCCAAGATAATCTTCCTGGTATAAATTTACAGAAAGCTTGATGAGAGACCCAATTAAGCCAGATCATCCTGTGACGATTTACAAATGAAACTGGAAAGACAACAAATAGGCAAATATGGAAAATATCTGTCAAAGCTACCAAACTATTCTTTCCACCTATAACAGTGGACCCACCACATTTGGATTCTATCATCACTAACTTTAATGTTATACACAAAAAGGTAGAAATAACAATAAAGAAAAGAATGACAAGGTGAGCAGTTGAAACAAAGTAGACACACAAAAAAGTCATTACTAGAGACAACACAATTTGAAGGCACTGAGGAATTTGAAACATTTGAAAGAGCAGAAAATACCTCCATAAACACACACACATGCATGCACATGCACAAACACAGACACACACACACACACACACACACACACACACAGACTTAATAAATTCTAGTGGTTCCCTATTAACTCCAGGACCAAATACAAAATACTCCATTTGGCATTCAAAGCCCTTTGTAACCACTCTGTCTCCTACCTTTCCAGTCTTCTTATACCTTATTCTCCAATGCATATTCTTTGATCCAGTGACACAGGTCTCTTGACTGTTCCATGAACAAGATACTCCAATTCTTAGTTCTGAAAATTTTCTCTGGTTCTTCTCCAGACCTGGTATGCTTTCCCACCCTCTATTTCAAATATTGATTTCTTAGGCTTCCTTTAAATGCCAATTAAAATCTCATCTACATAAAGCCTTTCCCAAACTCTCTTAATTTTATAGTGCCTTCTCTCCCTTAATTATTTACTTCTTGTTTGGCATATAGCTTGCTTTGCATATATTTGTTTCCATGTAGTCTCTTCCATTAGACTAAGTTCCTTGAGGGCAGGGACTGTCTTGGCTAGTGCCTGAAAAATTATAAACATTTAATAAATGTTTATTGATTGAAATTCAGCAAAGATTCATCATATATGACAAATGGTCATCTTTTAAATGCAGATATTCTTCTAATGATGATCTATGAATGTGAAGTATGAAATACCTCAGTCAGAAAAATTAAAGTTGCAAAGAAATATATAATGGTTATGAACACAAAACAAACCATTACCAATAAAGATTTACAATACAAAATGATGTAAAAATAATATTAGAGAAAATGAATATTAATAAATGTTAAAAATAATATTAGGGAAATAAGCATCAAAAAATGGAGATTGGTCCAAAAAACACAATATATTCATTAAGTACCAAATAAAGCAAAAAAGTCACACTTCTCTGACCTGTCATTCCTTAATAAAGAATTTCAGCAATCACTAAATTTAATGCTCTCCTTAATCTTTTTTCTAACTTATCTTTCAAGCCTGATTTCATATTATTGCACTTCATGACTCTACATCACAGTTACAGTGGATTTACTATTTCTAGCTCTTTTCTTTGACTGTCCTGTCTTTAAGTAGTTTATACTCTTTGTAGAGAAAGTATTTCCCCCACATCTCCACTTCATTGAAATACTTCTCTTCCTTTAATGATTTATTTAAGTCCCACCTCTTCCAAGAAGCCTTCATTCTTCCCATGCCCTCTTCTTCCTCAAATTTTCTTGAAGCTCTTTGTCTTTATCTTTTGTGGTCCTCATATTGTGATAATGAGATTAAATCTACCTTGCCCATTCTCAAATCTAATCATCAAAAGTATAAACAACTCCACTTAACTCACAAGTTGGGAGGTCTGTGACCCACATGTGCTAGAGTGAGTGATGATTCAGAATTTACTGACTGCCTCCTGGGCAGTCCCAAGAAAAGCATATGTTATGATTGGACATGTAAACTAGGAAGAAGGCACAGGAAGTGACACAAAAGAAGCCCCTTTAAAAGAGAGTTCAGTGAGTTCAGCTTCATTCTTCTTGTTCTTATCTTGGACCTGAAGGACTTCTTCTTGTTCATGACTTGAAGTTAGAGGAGTGCTAGATCTGGGACCCTGAGACCTTGATGAGATTGTTCTTAAATTCTTTTCTTTGGAATTTCAAGTGGTGAGTGTAAAGACTAAATCTTCTTGAATTTCTCTTAAGGAACTTCCCTTTCAAAAGAGACTCTGTGACTGAAGCCTTTGCTTCATTCACCTCCCAGGCCCTCAGGCCCTCAGGCTCTCCAGCCTTGGGCTCAAGGCTGGGCCTTCCTCAACTGAAGACTAATTAGATTTGCCTGGGTTAAACCAGGGGACTGGAGCAAATTACCTAGTGTGTTAGGTTACTTATCCTATCTTATTCTCTTTGATTTTTTTTATTTTCTCTTCCTCTCCTCATTTGTAAATAAACTTCCATAAAGGTCATTTTGACTTGAAGTTATTGTTTAATTGGGGATTGATAATTCTTCAATTCCTGGTGACCAAACCTTTTAATATCCACCTAACCAAAACCCCTTTTTTACCTCTTACAATATATTCTATCTCCTGTCTATTGATTATGTATATTTTATGTCTGCATTCCCACTTTTTATTTAAAAATTTTCAAGGACAAGGATTATTGTTTCTTTATCATCCTACCATCATAAAGGCTACATGTAATAAGCACTTAATTTTGTTTTTCAGTTTTAGTATTCTATATTCCCATTGATATAGATCAATAAGAGCCTGATAATTCTTTATATTTACAAAAAAATGTGGAATACTGACTGTAATGAGAAAACCAAGTAAAATTACTACAGATCAAGAATTTTATAAAGAATTTATTTCACTGGCATTTATGAAGGTTTATTCAAAAAGAAATAAAGTATTTATTAAGGGACAGCTTTATGCCAGGCACTATGATATGTACTGGGGTATATAGATACAAAAAAGAAAGAAAAAAAACCAACACATCCTCAAGTAACTTAAATTATCTCAGACTGGAGAGTAATGGAGGAAATATACATGCTTTATATTTCAAATAGCTTCCCCCAAATGTTATTCATTTTGTTTCACAAATAGGTCATACCTATAATCTGTCAGCATACATTGACTTTGGTGGAAGGCCAAAATATGGAAAGCTATGGAATCTTATTGGGAAATCTCTTTCAACAGATTTAGGTTCTCTCAATGTTCAATTGCTTTTTCCTTGTCTGGCATTCAAAGCATTACTAGCAGCAAAGTTCTTTTTATGTAAGATGAGCAACTATCTCAGTTTACTAATCTATAAAAAAAGCTGAAGAAGGAAATGGTAAACCACTTTAGTATCTCTGCCATGAGAACTCCAAATAGAGTCACAAAGAATCAGATACCAATGAAAAAGCTGAACAACAACACATTATCACTTAGGCTAAACCTCAGAATGAATCTCACCTGCCAACCTAATTTGAACTATGGGGCAGAGTTCTATGAATTATAGCCATGTACCAGATTATTTGGTACAACACTAATATTTTCAGTGATTAATCTGTCAACATTGGAAAGGAAGTTCAAATGACTAAATATTATGTAAATAAGGTATACATGGCTGGTAGACTTAACATTCTACTGAAATTTCCTATGTTGCCTATATTATTCTATAAGTTAACAACTAAAAATAAAAAGACTTAAAGTACCATCTTCAAAACTGAACATTTATTTATTTTTTAATTTCACAAATATTTATTTAGTGGTTACTATGGACAAAACCCTGGATTGGGATGACTTGAGACAAACAAAAAAGATATGATATTTTTCCTGCCTTCAAAGTTTGTAACTATTAGGGGATATACATATGTTAGATGGCATTATGCTGAATGCATCATTTAATTGCACAAATAACTACCACATGAGCCAGTATGCTCAAGTGCCAAATAAGACTTAGAGGGTAATTGTTATTTTATAATCTCAATTAGAAAGCACCTTAGTAATAGCAATGAGGAAAAATGTTACAGAATAGGTAATATTTGGGCTGGTTTTCTATGATAGATAGAATTTCAACAGGTGAAGATTAGAAGAAAATTGGCCAGTTACATATACCGAGACAGAATAGACACCATACAGAGAGTAGCTATAACATAAATATAGTAGCAGTAGAATGTGTTATTTAGAATTTCTGGTGCTCTATTTAGAGCTTTTTGAGACTCATTTGAGCTTTAATGACAAACTTCCTGTGGACACTTGGAAAACTACATTTTCCATGGTCCAATGGGTTTCCTGTTTTGGATGACGTCTTCAAGGTAAGCTCGGCTTTAAATATTGGGAAGTCGGTTTTGACTTCCTCTTTGCTACCTGAGTGTACTCCCTGGGGACGGAGAGGAGTAGGGAAGGTACAGAAGGTAATGGTGGAGGTGGCAATTTGAATTTTTTACAGGCATGTGGTCTAATTTATTCTATCAACATGGGCCTAAATGAAATATTACTTTTCCTCATAATATCAGCCTTCATCATTTTTAAAAATAACAGGAATAATTACAGGAGAAAGTGAAATGAAAAAAAATCTAGCCAAAACCATACACACACAAAAACATGACTTCAGATGTCAGTTGGTAGTTAATAAACATTTATAAAGCACTCACTATATGCCAGGTACTGTGCTAAGCTCCCAGATACAAAAAGAGGAAAAAGTTGTTCCTGCCCTCAGGGAGCTCAGAGATAATGGGGGAGGCAATAAACATGTACAAACAAGCTATATTCAGGATAGAAAGTAAATAACTAAGGCAGAGAAGCACTAGAATTAAAAGGGATTGAAAAAGACTTCTTGTAGATGTGATTTTAGATAGGACATGAAGGAAGGCAGGGACACCAATAGGTGGGCATGAAGAAGGAGACCATTCCAGGAATGGAGGTTAGCCAGAAAATGTGCTAGAAAAGGGAATGTCTTGTTGGAATACCAAGGACGCCCACATCAACATGTTAAAGAATGCGTGTTGGGGTGGGGAATATGAAGGAGAAAAATGGTAGAAGACTGGAAAGGTTAAGGGAAGAGGTAATAAAAGATTACTGGTAACTTCGGAAAGACAAGTTTTGGTGGAATGATGATGTTGGAAGCAGGGTTATAAGAGGTTAAAAAGAGGGTGAAAAAGTGAAGGCACCTTTGGCCTTCTCAAGGAGTTTAGTCATAAAGGACAGAAGAAGTATAAGACAATATTAGCATGGACGAAAAGATCTTTAGAATGGAGAAGACATGTAGGCCCTAAGGAAGAAGCCAGAAGATAGACAGAAACTGAAATAAGAGATAAAATGAGGATGATAGCAGGGGCAAACTGTTGGAGGAGACTCATGCAAGTGGAAGGACTCGTTTGGCAAGGAATAAGTGCCATTTTTTTATGTGCATTAACAATGAAGGAGAAAATAATGACAAAAAACCACTATCACCCTGAAGAGATAACAGATGAGGAGAGAAGAGAAATCTCACAGAAAATGACTGATTTTTTTTTTTATAAAATTTGAAGCAAGGTTCTCATCTATAAAAGATATATCTAGATTTGAGGCAATCTAGAACTTCAGAGAACAAATTAACATTGTTATTACAGAGTTGGCAAGATAACTCATAAATGGAATATGATTTTGCAATTATGTCTTATTCAAAATAAGCAATTTCAATTATATATTTAAAAGCTTTTACATTAGCAAAATCAAAGCAACTAAAATAGGAAATCTGTTGAATGATAAAATATTTTTATATCAAACATACCTTGTAAAGGCCTGATAACCAATATTACAGAATTAAAATAAATATATGAAATGAAAAGGCATCCTGTAAAAGTTGTCAAAAAAAGAAGCAAAATTTTTAAAATAAAAAATATAAATGATTCATAATGTTAAAATGGATCAAATTAAACATCATACTAGAAATGATAACAAAAGCAATTCTGAGTTATCACTCCATTTATAAATTTTGTAGAAGTGATATTAGATGAAAAAGTGAACACCAGCGACTATGGCTAGAGAACTACACTTTTTCTATTGGTAAAACTGCAAATTGGTCCACCAATTCTAGAAAATTCTTTGTAATTATATGAGAAAATAATAATGAAATATGTTTATCTTTTTACTAATTCTTTTACAACTGGGCATATTTGCTAAGGAGGTCTATAATAGAAATACCATGTAATATTGATAACAGCAATTTTTTTTTACAACAGGAAAAAAACCTAAAAAACTGGAAATTGAATTAATGCAAATCAATTAAGGAATAACCGAACAAATTGTAGCATATAACTAATGTAATTCTAGTGCTGTAAGAAATGACAAATAGGAAGCCCAAGAAACTTGCCTAGAAGTGTAAAGTGATGTAGAAGAAAACAACTAAAAAAGGAATAATACACGCAATGGACACAAAAATGCAAGTGAAAAAAAAAAAGGCGACATCAGAATTCAGAAAAGAGTCAAAGGCCAATTTTTGTTTCAGATGATGACACATTTCCCCACTCTTATCAGAAATGGTTCATTATAGGAGTGAACAATTCCAAATGCTATTAGATTCTGTCACTTTATCAGTTTGTTTTTGTTCAATTGTTTTTTATTATAAATGAGAATCCAGTGAAGTAAGACTGTAGTTATTGAAAAGTTTTTCTGGCACAAAGAACAAAATACATAGTGGTTCTTTTTTTTTAATATGGAAAGAATAGCAAAAGAAATTGTAAAATCAGTCATATTTGCATGGGAGCAATCAAGCGAGAGAAGTTTTAAGCCTGAGTGATTTGGAGGTAGCAAAGAAATAGAAAAAAAATCAATAGGTCAATAGTAGGAGGTGATTTGGGAGGGAAAATGATGAATTTAGTTTTGGATTATTGAGTTTATGATGCTGGTGCAACTTCTAAGCATATATCTCTAGCAGTCAGAGATACTGGACAAAACCTCAAGAATGAAGTCAGGGATGAAGATATACATTAGAGAGAGATAATCACCAACACAGATGGGATGATAATAGCTGACATTTGTAAAATACTTTCAGGTTTACAAAGCACTTTATTTATGAAGATAAGAGATTTCAAAGGGATGAAGTATAGGAAAAGAAGAGCAGAGTCAAAGATAGAATCTCTGGAAATTTCTACTTTGGGAGATTTTTTTTAAAAGGAAAAAGAATAAAATAAAGAGTTTTCTACATAGGTACATCAGAAACTGGTTACCATGTGGGCTCTTAGAAACTTCAGGAAGCAGGTTAGTGTGCTTTTCTCTCCCTGCTGTGGAAATAGCTGAGAATATATTGACGAAAAGCATGTAAGCAGGAGGCTGGAAAAGGGTAGATAAGCATCCTCTAGCAGCTGCTTTCCCAGCAGGATAAGGGGTGACCTATGTGGTGAGCATGAATCAAAACCAGAGTTCAGACTGACAGTTGCACTACTGGCTTTATACAGCATTTAAATAATTAATAAAGCAAAAGTAGAGTTGATGGCTGGGGCCACATAGTTATGATAGAAGGAAGAGTGTAACCTATTGACCATGGTCAAGCTATAACAGAAGTTCTTAACCTGGAGACCATGAACCTCCAAGGGAATACATTTCAGGATGTCAATGAGATTGGGTGGGGGAAAAATACATCTTTGTTTTCACTAACCCTCTATAGGTAGAACAGTGGATAAGTGGAATCAGGAAAATGTGAATTCAAATTTGCCTTGGACATTGTGTGACTCTGGGCAAGTTGCTTAATTTCTGTTTGCCTCACTTTCCTCATCTATAAAATGAAGTGACTAATTGAACCTGTTTTCCATGGTTGTTGTGAGGAGGAATTGAAATATTTGTAAAGCACTTAGCACAGCATCTGGAAAGTAGTAGGTGCTAAAGAAATGTTTGTTATTGTTTATTATTTTTACTATTATTTCCTTCAAATATTAAAAACAGTAGCCTGAAAAGGGATCCATACACTCCACCAGACTGCCAGAGGTCCATGACACAAATTCCTTGTCTATAAGACTTCACAAGAACTATGTACTCCTGAAGTACAGTGTTCCAATATGCTTAAAATATTATTCATTAAAATCAAAATGGATTAATTGTGCCCATTATTACTAGAACTGCAAGGAGTCCAAGTCTTCTCTCATTCGGTCAGTAATAATTTTCCAGACCATATCTGTCCTTATGTGTAACAAAAAGATAATATTATGGACCAATGTAGGGAAGTTATATTTAAAATGGAAGCAAAATAGTGTAGGGTCCTCAGAATTAGGATGTTTGGGGTACAAGGTCTGGGACTGATGTATATTTCAGGTGTGAGCCTGGATAAATCTTTTAACCTCCCAGTGCTAAAGGCAACTTTCTAAGAATTTAAGTAGCAGACAAGGACTCAACCAGGATTAGTAGAGATAGTCTCCTCATGTGGGAGTGAAGCCATAGATCCTTTTCCTAGCCCTATAATTTAAACACAGGTCCTGAAGTGAAAATAAAATAATCTTCATATCAAAAGTGTACAGATGTCCTGTAGCTTTATGTAGTCTGAGTCAATTTCAGTGGAAATAAAAACAATTATAGTGTCACAAAAATAACATTTGCTAAGGGAAAGTTGAGCTGGCAGGTCTGATCTAATTCTGATTAAAAAAATATTGGTTTGAATTTATAGGCTAAAATGGTTATAAACCACTTCATGATCTGCCACATTCTGCCTAAGTGGTAGTTTTCTAACTCAGAGGAGACTCAACCCTATGACTGAATAAATAAGAGTCTGAATTACTTAACAGGTCAGAGCTAAGATGTTGGCAAAAACTGTGGAGCAATACATAGACTTCATCTAAGACAAACAGAGACACATGCATACACGTGCACACTCAAGCATACATACAGGTACACAGATCTTTCAAATTTAATAAGAAAGAGTCTACATTTCAACTCATAATGCCAAGAAAGACATTTACAATTCCTCAGTTCCATTTTGAATGAAATTGTGCTTATTAAAGATTCAGGGCCTTGGAGTCAGTTTCTTCAGAGTGCCAATAGATTATTGACTCCATTGGAGTTGACTGAAACGGTCAATCTTCTTAGGTAATGCTAATTTATTTCCAATATGCTTAAAATATTCAAGAGCTATGCAATATTACTTATGAAATTCTGTCTTTGATTAGGTAGTCTATAGGCTGAGTGTGTTCCTATTACAGGAAGTAAAAAATAAAATGGGAAAACTTGGCTTTGTTGGGATTTTATTGCCTTTAAAAAGCAGCAAAAATCTCTTTTATGCACTGTGTTAAATAAGAAGGAAATAAAAGAAATGTATTGTAAGAAAGCAGATTTCAACTAACTTGGAAAAATATGTTAAAAGTTCAGAATTATCCTATCCTGGGATGGAATGGGAATAGGGTTAGGGGCGAGGTTGAACTATGTCATAAAATTATGTTATAAATGAAATGGCTCCTGGAGTAGAGAGACTGGTGGGTGATAGTGGCTATTTTCCTTTTAATCCCTAGCATTTAGCTAGTGCTTTGAATATAGTAGGTTCCCAATAAATACTTGTTTAATTGAATTAATTTTCAAGCAATGGCTCACCTAACATTTACAATAACACCAAGTTTTCTGTTTGTCAGGCATAACTCTGTGTCCATACATTTTAGCATAGAATGAGATCTTTGAGACAGGTAAACACAAAATTTAGGAAAGACAAGCATGAGACTTAAAAGCTTGAAGAAGGATCTCATTGGTCCCAGAGGGTGAGGATACAGGAAGTCTCTTTGTGCATCCAAGTTAGTGCATTCCTCTGTTTGTTTAATTTTTTCTTACATAGACTTAGGAGCAATCAGGGACATGAGAGTATAGATTGTGTAATTACAATTTGAACCCTAGAACTACTATTCCCAGCATCCCACTTTCCTTCCCACATTACATGCCGATGTAGGGAGGATATAAGTTTTGTGTAGCCCTACCTCTCATTTTCTCTTCCTATGATCCTCTGCTGGCTGAAGTGGGCTTTTGGGGAGAGGGGAGAAAGCTATTTGTATGGTCTTATTTTGTTAGATAATTACCTTTTTATTCTTTTACTTCAAGTGATTATTAATAAACTTTATAAAATATAATACTTGGAGTATTGGACATTAATTTAAATCTTACAGAACTAGAAGTAAAGGACGTCAGTGCCCAATTAATCAAACTTCCTCATCTTATACTAATCATGACAAAATTGGTAAAGAGCTGGCTTTGGAGTTAGGAAGACCTAGCTTCAGGTTTGACTTCTGACACATATTGGTTACCTGACATTGGGCAAAATGCCTAACCACTCTGTTCTATACAACTTTTTAAGCCTCCAAGGTGTGTGGGAAAGCTGTCAAATTACACTGGTAGGGGGGAGTTTCCTCATCCAAGATCCATTGTATCAATAAAAATAAAGATCTAGTCCATCTTATTTTTCCATATTCTAATTAGCATCATGTTTGTGCACATACAGCACTTTCCTTATTAGAATGTAAATTAATTGAGTGCAGAGAACAATTAATTATATACACATACATACACACATAGATAGACAGACAGACAGATGGTGTGGAATCCATATTTCTGAGAGGGGTTCAAGATGCAATAGATAGATAGATAAGATAAGATAAGTGGATAGATGGATAAAATAGATATATTTGAAACCCCACCCTATCCCAAGATAGCATATTTCCAGTACTTATAAGCAGGAGATATGCTAAATAAAAGGTTTTTTAATTGAGTATTATTATTATACATAATTTATTTAATATAAAAGCCAAAATAATTATGTCAAATATAAGTCAGACATTAGGCAAGTTGATTCATTAGATAAAACTGCTATGTTGCAGTATTCTAATTAAATAATAAATTTGTCTTCTATAAACAATTGACTTCTAATTTTTGGCCCACTTCAACTGGGTTTCTTAAACTCCATCTCTATTAAGACCTATCACAATTGTTCTCCATGCTTTCCATATTTCCAATCACCTTCCCAAGTTCAAATCCAGTCTCAGACATTAGCTGAGTGACCTTGTCCTCACTTAACCGTGTTTGCCTCAGTTTCCTCATCTATAAAATGAGCTTGAGAAGGAAAGGACAAGTCACTCCAGTATTTCACCAAGAAAATTCCAAATGGAGTCATTAAGAGTTGGACACAACTGAAATGACCAAATAACAACAACAACAACAAAATGTGTCAAACACTGTACTAAATGCTTTAAAAATAATAGCAATGGGGGCAGCTGGGTAGCTCAGTGGAGTGAGAGTCAGGCCTAGAGACAGGAGGTCCTAGGTTCAAACCTGGCCTCAGCCACTTCCCAGCTGTGTGACCCTGGGCAAGTCACTTGACCCCCATTGCCCACCCTTACCAATCTTCCACCTATGAGACAATATACCAAAGTACAAGGGTTTAAAAAAAAAAAACAAAAAAAAATAATAATAGCAATGATGACCATCCCTAACATTTATATTACACTATGTAGAAGGTATCATGCTAAGGGCTTTACAATTATTGTATTATCTCAGTGGATCCTCATAACAACTCTGTAAGGTAGGTGCTTTTATCATCATCCCCATTTGACAGATGAGGAAAATGAGGCAAATGAGAGGTTATTTTCCCAGGATCACACAGTTAGTAAGTATCTGAAGTCAGATTTTAATTCAGTTCTTCCTGACTCCAGGCCTGCACTCTATCCATTGTGTACCAAACTGTCCTAGACCATCTATAAACCCTGTCATACATGATTCATATTACCTTAGATGAGGCAGAGCTGGGTGAACCAAAAATTCTCCGTCTTCAATTATGAAACAGACACTCTGGTCTGCACTGGACAGAGAAAAAATAGATGCTTGGGAAGAGGTGGGAGTATTATCATGACCTATTTCCTTGATCATTTTCCTCCCCTTTCCATGATTACCCCATATTCTCTGTCTCTGAGTTATGTTTTCCAAAGGACTTGACTAGGCTTTGTATAGTAGGCATTTAATAAATGCTTGTTGAACTGAATTAATTTAGTGACCCAAATGGAGCTACAGATTAGTGTAGCAAAGGGAAGTTAGAGGTCTTTGTGCTTCTTCAGTGGCCACAGTGATACCTCTCATGATCAGAGGGCAGAAAATTGGTGAGTTATCAGGCCTACCCACCTTGCCTGGCAGGAGAAGAGTTAGGAGGCTGGAGTAAGGATTTTCAGAGAAATTGAAAGATACAGAGGATTACTTCAAGAGAAGAGGAAAACAGAAGAGAGAAAGTGAAAATTTTGCCAAGAATTTACTGTTTCAGACACTTCCTCTACAAAATATTGGGAATATAAATAGAAGCAAAAAATTAGTCCCTATTCTTAAGGAACTCATATTATGATGGGGGAGGTTAGCAAAAGAAAAGGAATCAGAAAGTGAGGTGAAGACAGAGAGAATATAACCATGTAGAAGGAAAACTAGAAAAGTCTCGGAGAGTCAAGAACCAGTGCTGACCCAGCGGTCATCCTGAATCGATGAGTCCAAACAGAACTCATCAGTTAGAAGAAAGCACCACAAAAGTAAATGAATTTCAAGGTTATTATTGGTTCTGAATATCCCATTTTTTAACCCTCCATGTTTTCACAATGGTTGCATACATTTAAGAACCAAGACAACAGTGTTCCAAATTGCTCTATTCTCAGAACAAACAATATTTTACAAAATTAGAAATTTTTGTTTATTTGTTTTTTAACCTAACCAGCTTTATTATAAAGTATCTTTATTCTCTAGAGGGTTGGATAAACAAAAAAGTATTGCTGAATTAATACAAGTAAATTCCAGGCTTTGGGTTATCTATTGCGTCATTAAAACCAAAGTTGTGTCTAGACTATTGGAAAAAGAGAACAAGTATGAACCACAATATGGTCATGAAAGTATTTTTGACCATGATCATTGTGGACTCATTGATTGCACAACTATGAAAACAAGCTCAGGATTCTAATTTGCCCATTTTTTCAGCTGATTTGGTGACATCATATAGAGGCAGCTTTGTTTTTTTTTTTTTTAAATTTGCAACTCAGCTGGAAAATTTGAGACTAGGTCTGTACTTAACAGCTTGCATTTATAGAACATTCTATATGCATAATATATGTCCCATACACCTCCTTCCTTTCACAACTAATCACCTAGCAAAAACTTGTCTACATTTATTGCCTTCATTTTCACTTCCCATTCATTTCTCATCCCCTTGAAATCAAGTTTCCATTCCCCACCACTCCACTAAAAATTGCTTTCTCTAAGATCATCAGTGGAGTCTTTAACATTAAATCCAGTCATGATTTCTAATCTCAGTTTGGTGGATCAGTCTTTCAGATATTATTAATAATAAAATGAGACAATAGTAGGCTTTTGTGGGCATGTAAGTAAGTCTAGAGTTGAAGTTGGGATATCAATTAATCAATAAGCCTTTATCAAGTGATTACTAAAGCTCTCTGTTAAGCACTGAGGGTTAAAGAAAGGGAAGAAAAGCACAAAGAAGTCCCTGTTTTCAAGAACCTTACATTCTAATAATAAAGAAAGTAATAAATGGGTACCTTTCAGATGGGCGTATGTGTAGGTTACATACTGATTAGAGGGGAGGTAGCCTTATCAAGGAAGGCTCATGTAGCAGGAGGTACAGGAAAAACCTCCTGCAGAAAGTGGCATTTGAAGGAATCTAGGGAGGCGAATGTGAGCAAGAGTAACATTCCAGACATGAAGTTCAGACAAAGAAAAGGCAATGGAAATGGAATATGGAGTACTGTATGCCAGGGACAAGTCAGCTGGTACCAATGGGTAGTAGAGTGTCTGAAAGGGCCTAAAGTATAAGACTAGAAAGAGAAAGTAGCCAGGTTACAGAGATCCTGGAATCCCAAACTTTATATTTGACCTTAGAGGTAATAGAGAGCCATTGGAGTTTACTAAGGATGATGTGGTTAGATCTATACTTTAGGAAAATCACATTGGTAGCTGTAAGGATGATGGATCTGAGTGGAGAGAGATGAGTTATGGAGACCACTTAGAAGGCTTTTGCAATATTTCAGGAGGAGGTGAAAAGACCCTGAAACCAAGGGTGATAGTTATGTGAATAGAGAAAAAGGAGGTATATATGAGAAATGAGAAGGTAGAAATAAGATTTGGCAATGCATTGGCTATGTAGGTTAAGCACGAATGAAAAGTCAAGGGTAACATTGAGGTTGAGCCTGAGCGATGGAGAGGATAGTGGTGCCTTCAACCACAGGTGTCACACCCCCACTAGAGTGCACCTAACCAGATTCAAATGTAACTGGGAAATATTTAACAAAATAAAAAATATAATAAAACATAGATAATATTATTTTGTGGTTTCTAAGTCAATATGCTCCTTGTGGAGATTTATTTCTATGAGTTTGATACTATTGTTTTCCTAACTTAGGGAAGCTAGGGGGAGAAGAGGTTTTAGGGAAGGAATGGTGATTAATTCACTTTTGGACATGTGGAGTTTCAGATGTCTATGGGGCAGCCAGTTTTACATGTTTGAAAGACAATTAGGAATGTGGGACCGGATTGCAGAAGACTGAGGCTATGGGAATCATCTGAATAGAAAAGAGCATTGCACAAGGCTGTTGATATGACCAAGTGAGGCACTATAGAATGGGGAAACAAAGAAGGCCAGGGATGGAATCTTGGTTAGTCTACACGACATGAACAAAAGTGAAAGAAGATCAGTCAGGCAATTAAACAGAGAATTAGGAGAGAGAGTGTCATTAAAATCTAGTGTGGGCAGAGTATCCAGAAAGAGGTAATCAACAGTATCAAATGCTCCAGGGAGTCCCAAAGGATGCAGACTGAGAAAAGACCATAGGATGTGGCAGCTAAGAAATTATTGGTAATTTTCCCTATTGAGAAACAATGAAAACAAAACAAAAAATGTTCCAGTAAGTGAGGAAAATCCACAAGGAATATCAATAATGACATGGAATCATAAAACTGTAGATGTGATAGAGATTTTAAAGATCATCTAGTTTTAACCTCTAGTTTTATAGTAAAATTTTCAGAAGACCAGAGAGAGGTCAAGTCAACCTTTTATGGTCTTGTTTATTTTATTGTGTGTACGTCTAACATAGCTAAAGGAATACAAATGCAAATTAAATGCTAGTTCTTTTCATCTCAGAGCACAAAGGATTGTTTAAAGCCTGGTTTGAACTAGTCTCTTCATTAGTATTACCTTTGGAACTATAACTAAGGCAAGGTGATCAGAGCTGTTTCCTAGGATGCTGGATTTAGAGGGTGATGAAAGTACTTAAGTTTTTCATTAACATAAAAATAAATAGCAAAGCTTAGCACTAATTTAGCAAAAAAAATGGTAAAAATTAGGAAGCAATCAGATGGGAGACTGGATGTGCTCGTCTCCTGCCCCATCCTGCTCCTCTGCTATCAAGGCAGCACCTCCTTTATCAATCTCGGATGTGATTTGTGGCACCTGCCTTCAGCATGGGACTGTGATTCTTGCCCCAGGTTCAAAAGTTCTTGGTTACTTTTCCCATTTTCTCCCACTCTGACTTGTACGTTTTCCAGTTCTTTTAGTAGACTTGGGAATTTACTTTAACCTACATTGGACTTTTAAGGTTCTGTAAGATACCATCTTTTAATGGGCAGAGCCATGAGACAAGAATGTAGTTTTGACTGACCACAAGACATAAAATCAGCCTTCCTAACCTCTTTCTATGTCCATTTATACAGCAGGATCGTTATATGCAAGATAACTCATGACAATACTGAAAAGAGTAGAATGAGTTTGCATTTGCCTGGTGCTTTGAAATCTTTGGGTGCAAGGCAGGCAATACATGCTGTTGTTATTACTCCTGGTGCCAGCTTCCAGATGGAGTTCTGGAATTGCATTTACTCCCCTACTCTTCAAAATCTGCTCAGCAAGTGCTCCCAGAGATGCTATTGGGCTGGGCAGCGCCATTGTTTTTTCTTGTCACCATGGAGCTGCTGTATTCAATCATAGCTGCAAGAGCACCAGAACGACTGGGGAAGAGAAGCCAGCGCCAGAGCCTACTGGCAGCCTTTGGATAAGCTCAAGGGTGAGAAGCAAAAAAATTGCAGTAAACCTAAAGCACTGCTGCCAATGGATTGCTTCGCCAATGGTTCTCTGGAGTTAGTATATGATCTCTCTGCAGTGAAGCAAATCAACACATGTGGAAAAAAGTTTCTCACGGATCCCTTCAGAGAAATCATTTAGATATCAAGTCCTTGAACTTAAAGGCAGCTAGGTGGGACTGTGGATAAAGAGCTTGCCTTGGAGTTAGGAAGACTCGAGTCCAAATTTGATCTCAGATACTTATTAGCTATGTGACCCTGATCAAGTTACTTTACTTCTGTCCACCTCAGTCCCCTCAGCAAAAAAAAATGGGGATAACAACAGGCCCTAACTTCTGGGATTGCTCTGAGCATGAAAAGAGATGATATTGTAAAGTGCTTAGTGAAAGGCCTGGAACATATTAGATACATAACAAATGCTTATTTCCTTCCTTCCTAAACTCTTTCCCTCAGGTTGTTGAATTCTTGCCCATATCAGTGATATCTGTTAAGTTTTTCTTTTGTGTGGTTTGTTAAAGTAGGAAACATTCAAAGTAGGGGGGAAGGTTACCCAGTCTTCTACAATTTAGAGTCCTCGAGCTGCCCCTTACATAGTGCTTGAGAGCACTTAGAATATCATAGAATTATACACTGAAAGTTGCAAAGGACCTGAAATCATCTCATCCAACCCCCCCTTTTTTTAGATGAGCAAGCCCAGGTTCAGAGAACTTGAGCTACTTGCCCGACAGTGCTAAGCAGTAGGAGTAAGAGCCAAAACCAGATCCTCACCTGGATTGGGTCAGAAGCAGTATTGTAATCCGTGTTATTTCTGACTTCACTGTGTGCCCCTGTGTGGAAATATAAGTATATTTACATGTTTATCAGTGATTTAGAACCAAATATTGTTGTTGTTTTTTCTTGGATAGGTATCTTTTCTTTAGAGAATTTTAGAGACATTTGTAAAAACCCCAGACCAATAACACCCCAGTAAGACTACTTCATTTTATAGGGTGCCCCAAAAGTCTTAGTGCATATTTAAGCTCCAAAAACTTTAGAATTATAAATGCTACAAACATCAAAAAAAATCTGAAAGTTAATTATTCACACTTTAGAAATATCAATATGTTTGTTATTAAAATTCAGCAGAGCAAATATTTGGGGCTTTACATCTTTGTGGTAGATTTAACTTTATTAAAACTTTCATCAGAGGCTGTTCAGTGAAAAATATTGTATTTGTAATCCTAGCCTTAAGATCACTCACAGAATTAGATTTTGAGACGGGCAAACAGTTTTGACATAGCTGTATAAGACAAAGTTCAATCAAGACTAATCGAGGTAACGGAGGTAGCAAAACTAAGGGACTGTACCCTACAGATCTACCTATCTGAGAAAATGTCATCCAGAAACTGTCATACATTCAATGCAACACGACAAGGTGCCCTGCCTTGTTAAACTTAAAAGTAAACATTTATTATTCAAAATTCACAAAATAAGTATGTAAGAAATTTAAGTTGTTAAACTTTCAAATGATGCTTTTTCTAAGTTTGTAGTATTTATACTTCTGAAGCTATTAAGGCTTAAAACTGTGCTAAGACTTTTGGGACATGCAGTAGTGGACCCTTGGTTATCAATCACATATTATTAGTAATAATGATCCCCTTTATGAATTCCTGCTATGAAAGTTGATGTATGTGTACATTTTCCTCCAGGAATCACTATGGAATATGAATGATTCTGCTTCTCAAATCTTTCTCAGAGCTCTTGCAGAAGAACACTATGGTCAAGCTGGGAATAATGTTAGGAAACATTATCATTTATCAACAACTTTTAAGTGCTTAAGGAGGAAACAGGTATCACAGGAACCTAACTCTCTAATCTCTGACCCCAAAGGCTCTCCAAGTAGTCTCCACTGATGTGGAAGAAACTTCAGTTCATCATAGTGTTTTGCTGCAATTATTTGACGGTAGTCTCCATTACTCTCAGAGGGGCTATCAGTAATGGTTAAAATGCTATCATCTCTCCAGGACCTTTCATGTCAGTATATTGGAAGTTTATTTTGCTAGAATTTAAAATCTCAGTCTATTATTAAGGCATTCTGCCCTGCAGATATAACTGTCCACTCTCTAACAACAAACTCCTGGTGGGGAAGTAATGACCACCCACCCCAATGCCTCCACACATACACCTAGAAGATGCAAACCTATGAGTGATTGTCTTAGTAGATTTCTTCAAACAGGGAAGTTCAAGAATGTAAACTCATTCTACCAAAGCAGATCGCAATCCCTCTCTCTTTAAATATTGTCACGCTCCAGTGCATATACTAAAAATGGAATAAAACGGAGACTAGCATGGCTCCTACCCAAGGGCGTATATTTGTGAAGTATCCCATATTTTGCTTTATTAATCCTCTTCTTCCTCTTTAGAAGTTATTTGTGTTACATAGGATGGCCCTCTTTGAGTAGGTAGGGAGCACGGTATAGGGAGGAATTTGGAGAATGTAAAAACAAAGGATATTAATAAAATGGTTTTTTGAAAAGGTAAAGACCTTCTGTCTTGGTATCAATTCTGAGACCAAAGAGAAGCAAGGGCTGGGCAACTAGGTTTAGGTGACTTGCCCAGGGTCACACAGGTAGGAAGTATAAAAAGATATTTTTAAAAGATAAGTTCTAGAGAATTGCCTAAGGCAGAGTTTTTGTTGTTGATATTCATTTATTATTATTATTTTTTTACATAACATGCTCTGGGCCATACAAGTAGTGTGAGAGGTTGGATTGGAATCCAGATCTTTCTGACTCCAAGCCCAGTAAGCCATGTCTCTAATTCTCTCTCTCTCTCTCTCTCTCTCTCTCTCTCTCTCTCTCTCTCTCTCTCTCTCTCTCTCTCTTTTCTGTAAAAGATTTGTTAACTTCAGGAAGGCTTTGTCCAAGTTTTCTCTTTCAAAGAAAATAGCTCATTGCAGGCGTTGAACAAAATCTGAACAAAAAGGCTAGAGGTTCTTGAAAGCTTTCTTGAGATGTCCAGCTGAGCTTCTCTCCATCTGTCAGACAAAAGGTTAACTTGGAGAGAGTCCCAGCCTATTAATCTCCCTG
>NC_058130.1:661603874-661645423 GCF_016433145.1 Gracilinanus agilis
TTTTATAATAAATTTTATATTAAATGTATATATTTATAATAAAAATAAATATTTTTAATTTTTATAAAACTCCAAATCTACTCTATGGTTTAAAATATTTACATATTATATGTGGGTACATATATATGTCATAGATATAATAAATATTTATATGTATAAAACTATCTCCCAAAGAAAAATATTTTAAAGACAAATTCTTATCAACTTGTTATGATTGAAAATATTATATATGTATACGAATGTTCTAGATAACACAAAGGATAGAGTTCCAGGCTCAAAATCAAGAAGATCTGAGTTCAAATCCAACCTCACCCATTTACTCACAGAGCAAATCTCTTAAAAACAAAACAAAACATAAAAAACTCTGCCTCAGTTTCCACATCTGTAAAATAGAGTAATAACAGCACGTACTTCCTAGGGTTTGTGAGGATCAAATAAGATAATAACGATTAAGTCTTTAGCATACTGCCTAGTATATAATAAGCTCTGTATGTTAGCTGATATTATTATTATGATATGTTCATGTGTATACATATGTAAGTATATACTTATGTTTTGCTTCCCTGGTCAGACACATTGCATTCTATTAGTGCACTCATTTTTAAAAAGATATTAATAAAAAATAAAAATAAAAATGCATTTAAAGGACATTAATAAGAGTTATCTGATTCACTCATTTAAGTGCATTTAAAAAATAATTAGAATAGTAAAGAGACTTTAAATCACATTATGTCATAGGAATAGAGGATAAGAAAATAATTAAGAGACATGTGAGATAATTTTCTTCAAATATCTGAAGATTTGTCTTGAAGAAGAGCACCATGATTTGTTATACTTGGTGCCACTGGACAGTTCATTGGAAGAAAAAAAAAACAAAGAAAAAATATCCTTACAAATGAATCCATTCAAGAATGTAATAAGGTGCCTCAGGGTGATATTGTTTTTTATTGTTATATACATTGAAGGATTCTTGTTGAAGTCCAGGGTGGATTGTGGTTTCTTTTTGAGGTCCCTTCTAACAGATTCTATGATTCATGCTTGATGACTTTCATAGTTGAGTTAAACTACTTTCCCATACACAAGCAAATCTTGAGTAAAATTGCTCAGAATCTACAACAGGAGCAGAGGAAATTCCTTTGAATGCCAGGTGGCCCAGCCTATAGCACTGATTGTGACACAGTGATGAGACTTTGAGAAGAATGGGGACAGCATGACTAAAAGTAATCATAAAGGAGAAGAAATCTGAAAAGAATGATGGAGGTGTACATCAGAAGACCAGACAACCAAACCAAGGATGCCAGGAAAGTCAGATAACTTCTTTAACTCTTTTTCCAAAATATTCCCATTTTGATCATAAACAGAGAACAGTTTATTCCATACTCCCATTCACAAGCTAGTCTTGGCTAAAACTACTCAGAATCCTATTCCAATTAAATCAATAATGTCTGTGTAGAATTTGTCATATCTACAAAAAGGGCTAAGGAAATTCCTTTGATGCCAAGTTGTCAGGCTTATAATTTCCACGGGTAAAAGGCATCTGTTGCTTTCTCTCCTGATGCTGGAAAAGTACGGAAAGTACAGTTATTCCTACAGGCCTTATTATGCCTTCATATGGGCCTAGGTCTTTAATATACTTAGCAGAGGAATGGGCTTTTTTTTTTTTCTTTTCTGGCAACAAGGAGTAATAGAGTTAAGTACATGCCCTTAAAGTTAAAAGCTCTGTATTCTATTTTCAACCTCATGGATCAACCAGTCTTCATTAAATGAAGAAAACATGTGAAATTGCTTATACCACTGAAGGGGATCATAGATATGCATATTCCAAAAGAATTCTATATCCCCTCCTGTCAGCATAAGCTTTGAAATGCAGTATGATTTTTTCATGCCAATAGATTTCCTTTTCTAATTATGTGCTAATTATGATGGCATGAATGAATGTAATGTATTCAGTAGAAAGAACAATGACTGGAGTCAGATCTTACCTTTTACACTTATTACCTATGTGACCTTGTCAAGTGACTAAGACTCTGATGGCCTCAGTTTATGGTATGTAAAATGAGTGGGTTGGACTAGACAACTCTGAGATCTCTTCCGGTTCTAGGTCCACGACTGCAAATTTGTCAATCTTTTTATCAATAAATAAAAATAAAATCAGCATTTTTAATCAACTACATTATGCCAGCCCTGTGCTAAGTGCTAAGGATAAAAATAGTCATTAGAAGCAGCTGGTATCACAGTAGATTTAACAAGTTGTTAGTTATGCTTTCTGTGCCTTAGTTTCTTCATCTGCAAAATGAGTACAATAACAGCACCTATTTCACAGGATTATTATAAGAATCAAATGAAATAACACGTGTAAAGTGCTACATAAATATTAGCTAATAACATTATGCCAATTCACCAGTGGGTTTATGGGCCTTTACTTACCCTCAACTTGTTTTTGCTAGCTTGGTGAGATGATTTTATCAGGATATAGCTACTGCACATGCTAGAGCTTTTTGGAGCTATGGGTAAGAGTTGGATGAAAGGGCACACTAAAAGTGGATGAGAAGCCCTTGAAACAAGTTTAGCAAACCTCACAACAGAGGTGCTAGTCTTCTCTGAAATCCCCATATAGCCTAGGAATATAGATAGATAGATAGATAGATAGATAGATAGATAGATAGATAGATAGATGAATAGATTGAGACAGACAGGCAGATAGGCAGAGAGGCAGGCAGGTATGTAGGTAGGTAGGTTGATAGATATTTGTAAATATGTACTTTTATATATATAATAATGTAAATAGAAAATGAATAAATACAAATATCTACAAAGTAATTTTTGAGAAAAGGCACTATTAGAGGGATTAGAAAAGATGTCATGCATAAAATTGTACTTGAATCTGTAAGGGTTAAATTAGGAGTTTTGACAAAATAAGAGAGTGGCTTTTAGTTTAAGTTTTAATGAGAATATAGTATAGTTGTAAATTAATATTATCCCTTTAAGCCAGAGAAAAGAAAACTTCTAGCAGCTTTTAACAATTAACAATTTAGTTTAATTAAAATAGTGATTATAAAAGAATATAGTAAAATGAAATATTAAAGGAGAGAAATATAGGAAAAGAGGTAGAGAAAGAAAATTTCCTAATGTCTATACTAGTTATCCTATAACTACCTATAATTACTACCTAAACCTGCCTATATCTACCTATAACTGTCTATCACTACCATTAGAGAAAGTCCAGCTGATCACCCTTCAGCTCACAAGGCAGGAAAAATAAACAAACAAACAAATAAATAAATATACATATATTCAAATAAATGAATGAATGAATGAATAATTAAATAAATGTATGTGACTGGGAGATATATCTCCCAATCATCAACTAATCACCAACCCACACCACCAGCAACTAACTCCCAACAACCAACTCACACCCAGCAGCCAACTTCCCCACAACTGCCAGCCCTGGCAGCAACTGACCAACTGACCAACTGACACTGGCTCTTTTATACCCTTATCTACCTTATTTCCTGTCTCTACGGTTCCTCCTTCCTGTCTCTAGAGTTTCTCCTTTCTGTCTCTAAGGTTTCTACTTCCTGTCACTGTGGGCTAGTTAATCTCTACACATCTCTATGATTAGAGACCCTCCAAGTCCCCCATTAAATTTAAAAAAAATTAAAGAATTCCTTTTTGCAAATCACATTTTAAAGGCATAATGAATGATAGCTAACATTTATATAGTTCTTTAGGATTTGTAAAGCAAAAATTACAAGTATCATCTTATTTTATTTTAAAATCAATCTGTATTTCCTGAACACATACCAGTTGATCCCAGGAGGGAATCAGTCTGTTGGAAAAACTGGCAGCCATTCCAAGCTTTAAAATGAAAATTAGCTATATATAACATACAGTAGATAATACAGAATAGGATAACAAAAAGTTGGCAATGTTGCTATATTACTGGGTATCATTCATTCCCCCAAATAAAGAACATTTCTTAAATGCTTACAGAAGAGTATAAGTTCTTTGAGATAGGGGCTCTTTAGTTTGCCCCAGCCTTAGTCCAGTGTTGCCTATATAGTAGGCAGTGAAAAATCCTTGTCAATTGTAAATCATGTTAGGTAGAGAGGAAAAAACAGAGGATCATATCATGATTTAGTCAATTAATACCTGTATAATCTTGGACCAAGCTATTTAAACTCTCACCTTAAATCTCGATATATAAAATGACAGATTTAAACTAGATAATTCTAATTTCCCTAAAAACCCTCATGCTCAGATACTATAATTTCTGAGTTCACAGACTTGCCCCTATGGAGTTTACACTCTCCTAGGCTTTGATAAATTAAATACAAAAATATATAAAATGCTAAAAAAAAAGTCAACAAATATAATATTCTAGAAGTCAAAAAAGTTTTGTTGGTTGTTTAGATGTTGCCAGCACATTGGATTAATGCTTATGAGCAATGATATTAGAAATTCTAAACCCTCATGGTTTCCCCTAGAGTCCAAAGGAGAGGTACAGCCAGCCATGATAGGAAAAGCTAATTACCCATGTAAATGGCAGTTGGGAAAATAAACCCAGACTTGGTATTACAGTTTGATCTTTAATCTTACATAATACCCATGATTCTCAAGTTCTTGTTAATTATATTCCTGTTAACTAGATCTGTAATAGTGATAGAACTCAATTCAAAATATATAGTTTTCTGAAGGCTAACAACTTGTATTTTCCTAGCCCCTAAATCACTCTATGTGTAGAAATTCAGGTCTCCAGAAGCACTAACCAGAATTTTAATGGTCTATAAAAGTTAACACAGTTTCAGAGATGCCAAATTTTCCACCAAAGATTAGACAACATTGGGATAATAAAGTCATAGTTACTATTAACATAATATTGCTTATTATGTATAGTTATGTATTAAATTGTTTAATGTTATAATTTAGTTATAATAGTTGACATAATTTTATATATCATTAATATATTAATAACCATATTTTACATTAAAAAACTGAAGACTTTCTATAAGGAAAATAAATTAAATAAATTTATATTCCCATGAAATTTGGGGACCTAACAAAAATAAGTGAACTCTCAAAGAAAAAAAATTAAAAATATCAGGAGTATTCAGTTATACTTTCTGTGCTACATTCATATTAAAGAATATCAAAAGAACCAGATAAATCTGACATATGGCAAAAGATTTTCTGAAGCCACTTTATTCAAAGAAGAAATCTCTTTCTAGAAAATAATCCATCATTGGAATTTTCTAGTAACTGCTTTTCAAACCTGTTGTGAAAAGTTTATAATTCTCTTAGACTCTGATGCAACTTTATGTCTCCATACTCAGTAGAAAGGAAGGCACATTTTTAGAAAATACAATCCATCTTTTCATGTAGAATCATAGTCATAAATAATATCTTAAGGATCCTGCCCCCAATTTATCTTTTTGAAGCAAAGTGTTGGGCATTCTATTCCTTTCTTAAACAAAAAAAAAAGCTCTTCAATGGCTCTCCATAGCCTATTGAATTGTTTCAAAAGCCTCCTAACTGATCTTATTTCTAGTCTTTCCTTCTCCAATTATTCCTGTACTCTGCTGCCAGATTAATTTTCATATCATACAGTTTTGATCCAAGATAGAAAACTTTCCCCTCTCTGAACATATTCATTTGCTTTCACCTCTCTAAACTTTTGTTATGGCCATTCCCTCTGCCTAGAATATTCTATGCCCTTTAACTTCCTATTGAGGTCCGACCTATTTGTCAAAGCCTTTTAGGAAAAAAAAACATTGCTATTCTGAAATCTTCCTTAATCCTGTCCAACTGAATATGATAACTCCCTTCTTTACATACACAATATTTTCTTTATGCTTCTGTTTATCATATTAGCTTATAAAATAGTTACCTGTATACTTGGTTTAATAGCTCTAAAAGATTAAAAGTAAATTGAGGACAGGGGCAAGGCAATATCATATGTTGTGAAAAACATTTAACTTAGTATAAAAGGACTTGGGTACATATTCTAATTACTTAAGATGGAAACATCCAAATAGAAGATGATAGCGACCTGTTTGAGAAGACTGGCACAGGCATGGAATTCTGTGCTATTCTACCATGTTGGTAGGAGCAATCTCTTTACATTGGCTGTATGATTGGAATTTCCTACATCTTTAAACCTTCAAGACTGTCTCAGTCTCTCTCCAAAGTAACCATGAGTGAAGGAGTAATTTATTCCCTGAGTGGCATCATGCAATAATTCAGGAAGGGCCTCAGGACATCTTCCTCTCTCCTTGCTCTTTGTGGCCCCAAGAAATAGGCTTTGGCATTTGGTCTTATTTAGTTAGTCCTTTTTTTTTTTCTAGTTCAAGGCATAGGAAGTTGAGTCTCAGACCCAGAGTTCAAGCTATGGAGACTTTAGAGCATAGGATTCCAAGGTCAATGATATAGCCAGTCCTTGACAGAAACTGTAAGAAGCTAGGGTTCCAGGACATAAACCTAGGGAGTTCTTGACTTGGAAAACTTCATAGAATTCACATTTTAGAGTAAACAAACTTAGTTTTGTACTTAAAATCCCTTTCCCAACTCAGTGAAGGAGACTATGGGACATTATCCCCCAAAGTACTGGGAAGGAATGTTTCTGTTTGTTCTTTGCTAGGAATCTATATTTGCTTTATTAATTTTTCTCTCACATGATCAATATGTCTTCTCTCACAACATGAAAAACATGGAAATATGTATTGCATGATAGCACATATACAGTTTGTATTGCTTGCTGACTCAGGGAGGGAGTTAGAGTAGGAAGGAGGGAGAAAAATACATTGTAAAATGTCAAAAAATAACTTTTAAAATTATATCTATATGTAATCTGGGAAAAAAATTTAAATAAAGGCAAAGAACTGGAAACTGAAGGGTTGTCCATCAGTTGGGAAATGGCTGAGCAAGCTGTGGTATATGACTGTAATGGAATACTATTGTGCCTTAAGAAATGACAAGATGATAACAGAAAAAACTGGAAAGACTTAAATGGTGATATAGAGGTGCAAAGTGAAGTGAGCAGTACCAAGAGAATACTGTACATTGTAACAACAAAAATGTATGATGATCAACTGTGAACGACAACTATTATCAACAAGGCAAGGATCCAGGATAACTCTAAGGAACTCATAACCAAAAAAAATATCCATTGCCATAGAATGAACAAGCAGAGACTCAATGCAGATTGAAATATACCATTCTTCACTTGATTTCTTCCATGAATCTTTCTCTAGTCAAAGCAATATGCTTCTTATTTCACAACATAATGAAAAAGGAAATATGTGTTATATGATAATATATGTACAACCTATACTTCGTTCCTTATCTTCTTGGAGAGGGTAGAGTGGTTAGAGGGAGAGGAAAAAAAGAATGAGACATACTTTTTTGGATATAGTTAAAGTGATAATTTGTTCCTCTTAGATACTCATATTTATTATAATTTATTACATAGTTATAAAATCATATTATTGTATTACTATGCTATATATTAAAAATTAAAATAAATAGTAACTAAAAAAATAAAGTCAAAAGGAATACAGCAAAAGAAAAATACAGGCTGAACTAAGAAACAATGAATTTGACTTTTAAATGGTGATGAAATACTTGAACCCCTAAAAATGGGCAGAACACAGTTGTCTGGGGTTTGAGCCAGTGGCTCAAAAAAAATAAAAGAACCTCTTCCCCCTGATCCCCAATCCTAGGAGTTTCAAAGAAGCCTGGGGAACTAAAGGAAATGTAACATACCTACCTTTCAGATAGTGTACAGTTACTCTGGCTTCTGAAGTTCAGACTATATCAAGTCATCATTGACAAATTTCCTCTAATCTTGGGTTTTGTAATCTTTAAAATTGTTATAGTAATACTTATACTACCAGTTGATGGAAGCAACACAAAAACATTATATCATCAATTCCGATACTATAGCCTCTTTCTTGAATTGAAGATTTCCTCATTAAACTTTTCCATTTGAAGAGGCATCCTTATCAGCTATCATTCTCTCTTCAACCCAGGAACAATCCATGATGCCACTGATCCCATCTCTATTTTTGCTCCCATGAAGGTACTTTCCTTGATCTTCCTAATCCCAGTCCTTTTTGCTCCCTTTAATATATTATCTTTTCCATTAGAATGTAAGCTCTTTGAGCACAAGGACTATCTTTAGCACGGTACCAACTATATAGCAAATACTTAATAAATAATCTATGTATCTATGTATCTATCTTTCTATCTAACTATACCTGCCTATCTATCTAAGCAGGTTCTGGTTCAACATAAGAAAAAACATCTTAATAGTAAGAAAAGACTTGTTCCCCTAAGGGAATGGCAATTTTCTCATCAGGAGACCTTCAAGTAGAAACTAGATTGCCAGTTGGGAATATCACAAATACTTTTAATTCATAATATAATACATCTAGAATTGGAAGTGACCTAAGAGGCTAACTACTCCTACCTGCTTTTTTTTTTTTTTTTTTTTTTTTTTTACAAATAATGAAACTAAAGCCCAAGAAGGAAAGTGAATATCCTGGGTCAAAGAAGTAGTAAGTACCAGCAGAAGGATTCAAATCCTGGTGCTTCAACTCCTTATTTCAACCATATTTGAACTAGAAAGCATCTAAAATTCTTTGGAACTATAACTTTGTGATTCCACCTTGTTTGAAAGATAATGTTTTGTAAATCTATTCATTCCCTGACTAATTAAACAAGCATAAGAAAAATACTGACTAGTTTCAGGGAAGTCCACTAGATGTATGCACTATGAGCAAAGCACCTTAGGAGTTCTTAAGAATCCAAACACAAAATTTTCAATAATCTTTAGCCTTTAGGAGTTACCATTATACTAGATAATGATCTGAAGAGGAGGAAGTGGAAGAGGAGAAAAGGAAGAAGAGGAGGAGGATGAAAGACATTTTGTGAGGTATGAGAGGAAAGTTTCGTGAGGGAGTTAGCAATTTAAGTTAAACCAAGAATTAATCTCATATTTTTAAGAATATAGTAAAATATTTTATTTTTATTTAAAAATATAGTAAAATAAAAAATAGAAGAAATAAAAAGAATGATCATAACCTATTATATAGAGTTATATGACAGAAAAATGAAAAATTACAAAAATAAGTTTAGAAAATTATAAACTATCCAAATCAAAAAACACCAAAAAGAGAATTTAAATAATTCTGTGTCAAAAAAGAAAATTAAACTTCCAAACTTGGAGGGGAAGGGGATGGAATCTCAGTCCAGAGAAATTTATGACAGAATTATTTATTCATAAATTGTGCAAATTATTTTCAAAATTGAGAAAAATCACTATACTAAAAATCATTTGATTAGGTAAAAATAGACCAAGTAATTAAATATGAGAAGGATAAATGAAAGAAAGAGAACTATAAGTTAATATTATTGATGAAAGTCAATTCAAAAGTCTTAAGTAAAATTTTGGCAAAAAATTATAGTAATTTATCCAAAAAACATTTATGATGATCAAGTTGGATTTATACCAGGGACAAAAAGATGGATCAACATTAAGAAAATAATGTAATTAATCATGGTAGAATAAAATCATTTATGTATTGGTTGGTTTTATACCGATTTTTCCCTCTTTTTTATTCTAAGAGATGCATCTCTGAGAGAAGAAAGGAGAAAAACCCAATGGCCAATGTAGTTCATTTAAAAACAAGAGACATCCATAAACTATTTTTAAATGATTCCCAGAACTTAGAGAAATATTCATTATATTATATAACCAATATAGGGCACAATGAGATGGTCAGTGTGTTGGAGACCATGATGCTCATGGTGAAGAATGGAATATGGATGCTAGAGTAGTTCATGGTGTCAGGGCCTCAGCTGAGCATTCTCAAGTCTTTTGTGTCTCTTCAACTTCCTAAATGTATCTCCATATTCCATGGGACCTTATCCTGATATGTGGACTTGGTTTTGCTCCTAATATTCAGAAAACTTTTCTGATATAATTTGTCTCCTTTGTAATACTAGTTCATTTAATGTATTTGAAAACATTCTGAAGTATCCTTTGGCTTCATCAAACTTCCCCATGAATTTGTGACCCAGAAATAAGATAATAGTCCTGTTCTATCTTCACAGTCTCTTACCTATTGTTTGAGTCATTCTGCCAACTTCTTACCAAACTGTTTGAAATGATCCAAAAACTCATTCTTGCCAAGATGGAAATAGTTAAGACCTACATCTACCAAGTGCCTCATTATCAATGGCTTTTTGTTCGTTTTTTAATTCCTCGTTCTTCCCACTCAGTTCACATAACCATTACTTTTATAGACACTGTTGCTACCATTTCCTAACTTCATTGCTCCATCCCTAGTTTCTTCCTACTCCAGTTCATCTTTCTCACTGTAACAGCTTTATTTTAACAGAGGATGAATCTCTAATAATGCAGCAATGGAATCTCTATAGAATTTCTTTTTATAGTACTGTACAATATCCCTCTCAAATTGTATCCCAATACCTTGTAGAGTGATAGTTTCAAACCAGATCTGCTTTCTGTAAGCCATGGCAAATAGACACATTCTCTCTTCAGTGATTATGTAGTTGGGTTTGTACTATTGTTCTTTAAATCACTCTTCAAATATCTCTTATTCAACTTGCAAATAAATCTTCTTCATAAAAAATAAATACACATAATTATTCCATTTCTTTAACCTTTTCAAGTAGAATTTGATTTTTAAATTTTTGATTCATAGAATTTTTTACCCATGTTTAAAGTAATTATTCCCCTCTGTTTCTTGCTTTTCTGAATTGTAATTAATAAAATGAATTTTGCTTATGTCCTTAGAACCTTATAAAATGAAGATGATGAATCTGAAAAATAAGCAGAGATGCCTGGTTCCAGATCCCCTCCAATTTCTCTACTTCAAAATTCTAGGAAAGGAAAAAAAGTGAAAAGTTATTTTTTAAATAAAGACTAATGCCAAATCTTAGAATAAACTGCAAAAGAAACTGATCTAGCTATTGCCATTTATTTTCAATGAATTGTTAAATGTGGGTAGAAGCTCAGGAATTGGAGGAATCATAATGATCCTTGTTTTCTAGCATGGGAAATGGGACTTCTGAAGGATAGTGGAAATAATAAAAATAATAGCCTAAAAAATTTTATGAGGAATATTTTATGACACTGAAATATTATAGAAATGTGCATTGTGTATATTTCACCAGATTCATAATTCATTGATGTGGGGACCCCTAATAAAGTAATCACTTATGCCAAAGCAGATCAGCATAAAAATTTATAGTTTTAGATTTAGCAAATTAATTTATATAGTTTTAAAAAGTTGTCAGGGGCATTGAGTTTAAGTGAGTTGTCCAAAATTAGACTGTTCGAAGGTCTGAGGCAAGATATGAACCCACATCATCTTCATGACTCAGATATCAGTTTGCTCTTCCTTAACACAATGAAGTCCATAACTATCACCATTATCATCATCATCATCATTTAATTCTCATGTTTTTTGATGAATTTTAGATAGAAAAAGACCTGATTAAAAAAATAGCAACAACATTTGAGTCTTTGACTTGCATTGTCTATCATGCCATATATCTATGACTTGCATTGATGGATAATATATTTTTGTAATATTTTTGTAGTTGGAGAAATTGTTAGAATGCAATCCTATCCTATGTAGGCTCAATGAAAGCAAACAGTATAATTCTAGTAACATAGTGTAAACAGAAGTGATATGTACATTTTTCTATTCCTACATGATTTTGATTTCCTCTGCTTGAAATATTTTTATTTCATATGACTTTGGAGATTATGAAATTTTTGATGTAGTGACATTTATTTAAAATGATGTTCTGAAGTATCTAAGGACTTGTTTTATATCTAAGAAACTGTAAAGCAAAACTTCCTACATGAGGATAGTTTATTGACTAATTTATCTATGATTCACCTCGATTTCTGCTATGGAGATTTTTGCCAATCGTTCCTTAAAAATAGTAACCCTCTGATAAGCCATCAGTTCATGTCGCTTAATAAATATTTAGTAAGTGCTAAATTTGTATAGTCTTCAGTGATGTCCTGCACAACGTCTTTTGCTTTCTTGAATAAAGAAATATTGATGATAATGATCATGATGATAAACACAGATGAGCAGAGTATATTAAACTTTAAAATACAAGGGTATCATCTACGGCTTCTATTTAGACCTTTATCAATTTTATGAAACAGACTTCATAGTTTATTTGAATAACAACAAAGATTCTTACATTTTCTGAAAGTTTTGTTTATTTTTTAACAAATAATTCATTTAAATGAAAATATTCTAATCTCTCCTTTAAGTATACTAAACCAACTCAAAATTGATTTGGAGGCTTGACTTTCAAGGTTTTAAGTTCTATAAAGTATCATAGCCACAAAAGTTTAACAACCAGCTCTCAAAAAAAATACACTTTTTTTTTATGTTAGTCCAGTGATGGGCAAAATATGGCCAGAGGGCCAGATGTACCCCCCTGAAATGTTCTATCCAGCTGCACAACATTATTCCTAATCTGAGGAATACAATGAGTAGGATACAATATAATGAAACTTGGAAAGAGTTGCCTTAGAAACAGACTGACAGATGAGCATTTCCTTTCCTTTGGTCCCCTCTTTAAAGTTTGCCCATCACTGGTTTAGTCTATTTTATTCAAATCTCTCCATCGCTTTCTTAAGTCTAGACAAATGACAAAACAGTACATCAAGCTTTGATTTGTGGAATTTGCCGATTTCTAAAGTGTAAATGTTCACATTGAAACATCTGACTCTCACAAATGAGTTCAAGACAGTTCTCATCTACTCCAGGGGTCAAGTATTCTCATTCTTACTATTGGTAAAACAACTGGACATATGTCAGCAAAGGATATTCAAGTATTATGCAAAGGTTAAAGTTATGCTTCATTTCCTCCTTCTCTAAACAGTCTTTATTTTTTCTCTTTTCTTATTGTTACTACTAGCCTTTCTAGAAAAAATATGAAATTAAAATTCTGAAACTAGTCCTTCTTGCTTTACTCCTATATTTATTGAGAAAGTTTCTAGTGTTTTCCCATCTAATATTATAGTTTTCTGCTTCATACTGATACATATATATATTTATGTACATATATATTCATACTGATAACATATTTGAAAAAGGTCCCCTCTATACTTTTATAGCGTTTTTAGGATAAGCATGTATTCTATGTGGTGAAAGGCTTTTCTGCATCTATCATATAAGCATATGGTTTGGGATGTTTTTGCTTAACTAGGATTTACTATGTTGCTTTCTTAATCTTGTTCCATTCTTTTAACTCTTGTATAAATCCAACTTGATCACAGTGAATTTTTATATGAATTATTAGAACCGTTTTTGTAAGATTTTTAAAAGAATTTTGAATTAATATTAATGAATGATATTGGTCTTTAGTTCTCTTCCTTTGTTCTTCCTATGTTTTGGTAATAGGTATATGCTGAAATAAGGGGGGTTAAACAAGTGTAGTAAAGGGGTTAAAAGGAGTCCCTCACTAAAGTGGGGAAAGAGGGTAGTACTTGTTAGATGTTTCAACTGACTACAGGGAACTGAAAGAGTAACAGAATAATCACAATTAAAACCATTTAGCTGGGGATAACATATAACAGAATAAAACCAATAACCAGGGAAAGTAACATAGTGGGTACAATGTGTCAACCAAGTATCTGGGAAAGGAGAAAAATCAAGGAAGCTTTTGTAAAAAGGGTTTAATAGCTGAACAGGGACAAGGAGGGAATAATTGTTTCTAAAGACTATTGGCAAAGCAGGGACAGGAAGGATGGATATGGCTACTCTATTGCTAAACCTACAGCAGACAACCTGGGGCAATGGCTGGCTGGTCAGGAGTAAAGGGTATCTCACTAAGCTGTCCTTTGGCTGTTGTCCAGATGTATCAGCTTGTCCCAGGAACACAGGTAAAACAGCAAAATAAATCCACTGGGGAAGTCAGGGAGATGGGTGTATCTGTATGTCTACCATACAGGTAAAAACTCCTATCTCAACCTGAAACTTCTTGGAGTTGCTAGAAGATCTTGTAGATACTGCCAAAGCATAGAGATACCACAACTCCACAGGCTCTCCAGTCAGTTGCTAAAATCCAACTTCCCCAAGCAAACTGTCACCTCAGAGTCCCTGTGAAAAAGTCCCCTCTCTCAGCATTCCAGGTTTGGAATCTTCAATTCCTGCCAGCTTTGCCAGTCAAAGTCTGCTCTTTATTAAGTCCTAATCTACGTTTTCCCTACAACAATACTAACCTCATAAAAGGATTGTAGCATGTAATGGTGCCTGAAACTTTCAAAAGAAAGCACAAACATTTTTGAATGACAACGACAAACACTTCTACTAAGAACTTGGGAAGATTTTGTAAAATGAGGCTGAGTAGAGGATGGAATAGTTGAGTCAGATGACTTTTACGAGTTTACTTTTTTTTTTCCCAAAAAATCTAATGTGTCAAGATTCATAGTCAAGGGTGGGAAAATCAGTATCTGTAGATGAAAAGATGAGAACCAAAAGGACCCCATGTTTTTAAAACATAAACTAAATCAAAAGCTTTAAGTTGTGATTATGTCAATGTCCTTAGAGGTATAACTATTCCAGTATTTCAGGTGTCTCTCATTTGAGCCCATTAGATTGGGTTCACCTATCCAGTAGCAGGGCTGACTTAGATCTCAAAAGGAGTTTCTCCAAAAGTGCTGCCAGGATTTTTAGACAGACCAGGATTAGTTTGACTGAAAATTACATTTCTATAATGACTCTCCTGCAGAGTATGTAAATCCATTTCATGTCTATGAAACACTACAGTCTGGACTATTCGCTGAAGGAAAAAAATAAAACTAATCTTCTAGATTCTTGGTGGAAAGGGTGAAAGCCTATATAGTGATGAGGCCAGAGTTATAGTTCCTACTAGATCAATAGCTAAGAGAAAAATTAGCAAGTCCCTTCATCTCCCTGGGCCTCAGTTTCTTCATGTAAACAGGGAATCCTAATCCATGAAATCCAGTGACATCATCAAGTATCTATTGTGATGAAATACTATGGCTATCTCCAACTTAGCTATAAAGAAAATAACTCTGATTTCTATAAAAGAAAAATATTTTAAATATCTTTCTGGTTTCTTTTTTAAGAGAATTCCTCTTCAATAGCTTCTATTTTATACCCTTATCTGCTTCCCTATTCATTTCCCAGTCGTTACAGTGTAATGGGGCTTCCTATAACATAATCCATTTGACTGAGATAGTATCAACCCATATGAAAGGCAAAAATTATTTTTCTTCTCCTCCCTAGTATTTATTGCAAAGGCTGGGAATGGTGATTACAAAGGTATTGCCAAGTCGAGACCAGCCAAAAACTGATTTTGAAATGAAATATTCCACAATTGAGGTAATAATTCATTTTGTCAACCCACTACCTTCCTGAGTGACTGTCGCCATGGATTGGAGTCTTCCTGGGTGAAAGAAAGACACCAAGAACCAGAGGGAGAGATACAGACATTATGTTTATTATATTCTCAGCAGAATGACATGTAGGTGAGAACTTCACTCCTAAGAAAAGGAGCCCACCAGTTATAAGCTAGCTAACTTTTTATTGTTCAAGACCATCATTGCTATGGGCAAAGGATATAACAGTAAATTCCTAGAGTAGGCTGGGGCACTTCTGGGGAAACAGAAATCTCTGAGGTTGCTCTAAGGAGAGATAAGGATTACTTTATTTGTAAAGGTCACTATAAGACTGCTCCCAGTCAATTAGTATAGTTTGGTCAGGGTTCCAGTTGGTAGTCCCCATTTCTCAAGCTTACCTTGCAGTCCCAAAGCATTATTGTTATTTCAAGGTTCCATAGATTCAGAAATCCATGGGGGAAAAAAGGAGGCTTGAGCAAATCCAACTAATTAGTATAGTCAGTATTCCCTTCATTTTCAGAATTCTAACCAGAATGAAAAAAAGAAACTGGACAGACCATGCTTAGAGTATTGTGTTAAGTTCTGAGTGACAAGACTTTGAAAGGGATCTCTCAGAGTTGCCTAGTTATTTTTCTAGGCAACTCTTTAAAACAACAAGTTTCAGAGATATCCATCCTGCATTGGTACAAGGAGTTTTCTTTTCCAGGTTGGTATCTTTACTAATAAAATCACAAAACCAAAATCTCTCCCTCTCCCTGTTTGTATTCAGAATATATTCAGAAGACTCTGCCCATGATAGTGAGTGGACTGGAAATTGTAAGAATAAAGGAATGAGAGATTTTTAGTCAAGCCTTGAGGTAGACTTAGCTAGGCTATCAGATGGAAGAGGAATTAGACTTGATCTTTTTACACAAAATTCTTAGATATTATATTCTCTAACCCTCTTTGATCCTGAGATACTAACCTATGTGCAGTTCCTGAACTCCATCTCTAGTCTCCATGTCTTCTAATTGATTGATTTCAATGTCTAGAATGTTCTTCCTCCTCTACCTGAATCCCTAGCTTCCTTCAAGACTCAGTCACTTTTGAAAGATGTAACTATGGGAAAATATTCAAAATAAAATAATTTTTTTTAAATTAAAAAAAAAGATTCAGCCACTTTCTGCAAGACCTTTTTCCTCATTGCCCTGACTGGTAGGGTCCTTACATCTAAGTTTGCATTCTATCTACTCTGTATATATAAGGCATGAGGAGTATATATGTATAACTACTTATATACACACTGTCTCTAAGCTCCTTAACGGCAAGAACTATTTTTGCCTTTGTGTGTCTCTGTGCCCCAGGGTTTAGAACTATTCCTGGTATATAATCCAGGTTTAATAAATAACTTGTTGATTGATTTACTGACAAAGAGTCAATAATATGTTGATTTGGTAGCAGCTAGATGGCTCAGTGGATTGAGAGCCAGGTCTAGCGATAGGATGATGACCTGGTTTCAAATTTGGCCTCAGACACTTGTTATCTGTGTGATGTTGGGCAAGTCACTTAACCCTCATTTCCTAGTCCTTACCACTCTTGTGCTGTGGAACCAATACAAAGTTTTGATTCTAAGACAGAAAATGAGGGCTTTTTTTTTAAATAAAAAAAAGAACATAACAATTATAAAATATAACTATTTTTGTATAGTTAATGTGAGGAAATTAGGACCAAAATATGAACAAAAATTCTCTAACAATTAGAACTAATGAGAGAATTAGCTCATGAGAGAATTCCTTTTCACAGGAAATGTTAGTCAAAGGGGAAAAAAATGCCCATTTTCCAGGATGATGTAGAGTAGATTCATATATCAGAAAGAGAGATAGACCCTACACAATTTAAGATGCATTCCAACTCTGAAATTCTGCAATTGTAGAAACCTGGAAAGAATTGCCAAAGACAAGTACTGTATATCTAAACACTGCTCAGTGTCAAACCCTTGATTAGCACTTCATTGTTGCCATTAGAGCATCAGAAATAGGCTCTAATTCTAATACCCCATGTGTAAAAAGGAAGATTTAAGTATTTATAGATATATATATTAGAATGTGTGGCTGACAGGAATCAACAATTCAGGTTGATTCCGTAATTAAATCAGACCCAAGTCATCATCGGGTTGAGGAGTTTATTTCCAATCTGGTAGGTAAAAAGTAGGAATAAAGAGAAAGGGAGAGGGTAGTCCAGGCCAGAGGCCTGGACGGAGAGAGAAGAAGGTTATAAAGCTTAAAAAATGAAGCTGTAAGCCACAAGGCCCAACGGCCAGATAGGCAGAGTTTAGAATTGGCCCAGCTAGGCCAAGGAAGTCAGCCTAACTTACCCACGTGACAATATAGAGCGTAATCTGTCTGTGGTCTCAGGAGATGCTTCTGCTCCCAGTTCGAGAGGGCAACTGCCCCCACAGGAAGTTCACTAACTTACTTAAAGAGATCGTGTCTTTCATCACTTCCTGTGGTCCACCTCTAATTCAAATGGACAAATGGCAGTTTCTACATTGATTTGGACTGCCCAAAGGGCAGTCCCTTATTCTTGATTTGTTACTTATTGTCATGTGTGGGTAACTCGTCTCCCCTCCCCACTAAGGAAGGTGAGGATTACATCATTAGCACCCTAGGATGGGTAAATTTTTGACTATTAATGGGATCAAGCTAATTCTATTTACACACATGACAAAAATCATATTATTATTTTCAACTCTGACAGTCTCAAGTACATTATCCAGTCACTCAAGCTTAAAACCTCAGTGTTATACTTCACTCTTCTACAATACACACATTCCATATTGGATAGTTACCAAGACTTAACTATTTCTACCTTTATGTTATCTCTTAGATATGTCCCTCTCTTTCCATTCATACAACAACAATCTTGGTTCAAGTCTTCATCATCTCTTGACCCTGAACTTTTGCAATAGCTTATAATTGATCTCCTATCTAAAGGATTCTCCTACTCCAGTACATCTTTCATTCAGCTTCTAAGGTAAATTTTTTAAAGCATGAATTTGACTTTCTCTCTCTCTCTCTCTCTCTCTCTCTCTCTCTCTCTCTCTCTCTCACACACACACACACACACACACATGCACACACATACACAAATACACACATCTTACCTCCATGCCTCTATATTACCATTAGGATGGTATAAGAAGTAAGAAGGCGGGGTGGTAATTGATAGATGGGGTGTGCTTGGGGAACCCCTTTTGACTGAGTGGTAATGGGCCAAAGCTAGTCACACCACCCCTCCTCACTAGGGGGACATAGGATTATTATATAAGAAGTGTTTCCCCAATAATGATAAATTAGGAATGGGGTATTAGGGGGAGATGTTCTCTATTGGCTGAACCACACACCACACCACACCAGGCCACCTCAGCATTTGCTCAGAGCCCGGTTAAATCAGATCAAGCCTCCCCACTCCCCCTTGCTGATAACCAATTTAAAATGGTGAGTAATCTACCTTCTCTCCCACAACCCGTGAAGAGGTCATCCCCCTTCCAATTCAATACTCTGTCTTAAATAACCCAAGAGGGGTTTATTCAGGAACAAGGTATTTAGGGATAAAGGAGAAAGATTTCAGGGAAGAGGGTGAGGATGAAATTAATATGGTCTAGTCTTAAGTCTTTCCCAGGGCTGAGCAGTAACTTAGATTTCTTCTGTAACTTTCAATCTTCTTTAAATGTCTCAGGACCCCAGTAAACTCCTATCCTAAAAGTTTATAAATGGTTAAAGAGGGAATGTAATAGCTAAACCCAACCTAGACTTGGTTAGCCCCCAAAGGCTAACCTACCCCTGGAGTCTCAGGTTCCTTAGTCAACAAGGGGAAGTGCAATATTTGTCTTCTGAGATGTTCACTGAAGATGCAGAATCAGTGAGGCTGGCTATAGTAACAGACCATCTGGTAAAATCTCAGATTTAGGCTTTTTGAGTTATTCAGGGTCCCATGAAAACACTGCCTCCCACTTTCCTGTCCTTCCCAAAATGTCCAGAGGACAGTGAGTGTCTGTTGGTTTTTCCTTCCCAGAATTCTCAGCCTCAACTCAACTGTCACTTCTCCTGGGTTCTTAGAATTCCATCCAAATGCAGTCTTGCTTGGTCCCTTGCTTAGTCTGTTACAATGGTCACTGATAGGCCTCAAACCCATCAGTGAATTAGAGAGGTCTAATCCAATCATGTGAAGACTTCCTCTGATAGAATAGATGGGTAAAAACAAATTTGTTCCAAAGGGCAAGATATCAGTTGTAACAGGCACTGTGGAGTGTTTAGAGCTTGGTCAGACCTCATATACCATGGTTATCCCCTGAATCTCAGGCCATCACAAGTCATCCTGACTTTTGTCTTACCACTGGACTTCAGTGATTCAGGAAGAGTGAGGTTGATGACTTTGTGCAACCCTGCCTCACTTCAATCCAATTCAAGTGCAAGTCATCACCCCATGATATCATTGGTCCTCTTTGAAATGAAAACCAGCAATAACAACACCATCAGTATCAAACATAAATTCCATTTGACATTTAAATCTATTCTCAAACAGGTCCCTTCCTACCTTTCAATGATTACTTTTCACTTTATTCTCCTCTAAACATTTTATAATCTAGTTACACAGGACAATTTGTAGTTCTTTGAACATGATGCTCAATCTCTAGTGCTTTGGGACTCACTGTCCTTTATTCCTAGAATGTTCTGTCTATTTTACCTCCACTTCTGGCCTCCTTAAAGACTCAGCCCAAAGTTTACCTCCTGCTAGAGGTACTTCTCTGTCTTCCTAGATGCCAATGACTCCACTTACAGATACCCCCAAGTATATATGCTTACTTATTTACTTATTGTTTCTTCTATTAGAATGTACTCTCCCTGATGGCAGAAACTATTATTTTTCTTTGTATCTTCAGTGCTTAGCAATAGTGCTTGGTACCTAGTGAGCACTTAATACATGCTTCAGGTTTCTGACTTACTGATCAAAGAGTGCCTTAGTCAGTCTTCTAAAGTCTTCCCAGGTGTGAATTCCTAATGTTTTTGAGGACAGAAAAAAAAAAAGGAAGAGACCAAAAAAATGGATATTCTGGTGAGATCTTTATTTGGTAACAATCACAATGTCTAAGAGACCTACATAAATCCCATTTCAATTCAGAGTAATTAAGATCAGTGAACGTTTATTAAGTACCTATTATGTGCCAGACACTATACTGGATAATGAGGATACAATATCTAAATGAAAAGGGGAGGGGAATGCTTTATGTCACATCTACTCTGATAACAGAGTAAAATAGGTAGCTCAGTGGATAGAGAATTATCCCTAAAGTCAGAAATACCTCATTTCAAAACTTCCTCAGACTCTTAATAGTCCTGTGACTGGGAATATTATCGAATCTTTAATGGCCTCAGTTTTCTCATCTGTAAAGTGAGGATATTAACAGTACCTACCTTACTGGGTTGTCATGAGTACACAATGAGGCAATTTTTATAAAACTGTTTCTAAAACATGAAGAACTATATAAATCCTAGCTGTAATTTTATTATTTCTCTAATAGATATTTAGATGCATAGATTTTCATTATCTTATATCCCCAATAAGATTATAAATTTTTTAGACACAGGAATCATACATTATACTTTCTTTTGTATTCCATCAATGTTAAGTACATATCAAGTACTAATTAAATAATTTTATTGAACTTTCAAGATTCAAAAATAATAATAATAGTCAGGTATTTCATAAACAAATTCTTAAAAATACAAATCCTGAAGTCTGGGCACAGGAATTCCATAATGGCACAAAGCAAATAGCTCTGGCATAGTTTTCATTTTTTTCTCTAACATAAAGTATATGAATTCATTGCAATTACAATTATTTATTTCAAATATTTGAAGAGCATTTTAAAAATATATGACAATCATCCCTCAGAATTTTTCAGTTTGGAATATAACAAGTTTCCATGTGACATTTAGAGAAAATAACTTTATACAGCTCTAATTCCAAGGTCAGTGGGAACTTGGGATCATAGATTTAAGAGCTGGAATGAACCTTAGAGATCAACTAGTCCAGCTTAGTCATTTTACAAGTAGGGAAATTGAGAAGGCTAAATGTCTCTTTTTAAAATTTAATTATTTTTTAAAGCACAAACTTTTTAATATTTTTTTAGTCATACCAAAATTCTCTTCCTCCCTCACCCAATGAGAAGGCTAGAAAAAGCAAAACCTAGTACAAATGTGTATGGTAATGCAAAATAATTTCTACATTAGCCAAGTCTTTAAAAGTAAGAAATAGAAAGAAATATGATTTAATTTACATTCTGCATCCATCCGTTCTCTTTCTACAGGGAGAACTCATGTTATATCATAAATCCTTTGGAATTGTGGTGAATCATTGTATTGATCAGAGTTACAAGTCTTTCAAAATTGATGTTCTTTATAATATTGCTGCTATTTTGTAGATTGTTCCCCTGGTTCTACTTACCTATCAGTTCATAGAGGCTTTCCCAGGTTTTCCTGAAGTTATCCCCTATGCCATTTCTTATAATACATTAGTATTTCATCACTTTCCTATATCATAACTTGTTTAATCATTGCCAATGTTTGGGCATCCCCCTAGTTTCCAATTCTTTGCCACCATATAAAGAGCTACTAGAAATACTTTTCTATATATGGGTTATGGGTTAATCTTTTTGAGGTATAGCCCTACTAACAGTATTGCTGGCTCAAAGTGTATTCAAAAGTTTAATAGTCTTTTGGGCATAGTTCCTAATTGCTTTCAGGAATGGCAAGACTAGTTTATAGTTTAACAAACAGTGCAATTGTGTATCTGTTTTCCCACATTCCCTCCAGCACTTGTCATTTTCCTATTTATTTATTTGTTTGTTTGTTTGTTTATTTATTTATTTTGGTCACCTTATCCAATCTGATGGGCTCATGGTGGTATCAGAGTTGTTGTTTTTTAAATTTCTCTAATAATTAGTGATTTAGAGAATTTTTCATTTTTTATTTCTTTCTCTAAAAACTGCTTATTCCTATTTTTTTAACCTTTTATCATTTGGAAATTAAGTGACTTTCCTAAGGTCACACAACCAGCAAGGAGCAGAGTTTGCATGGGAATCCAGATATTCAAACTCAAGTGCAGTATTCTTTCTACCAAGAATTCTGCATTCTTAAAATTTTACAGAAATATTTTTCTTTGATGTTTTGCTAACCTAAGAATCCAGTAGTTTAGGAAATCAGCAATGAGAAAAGTTTCTTTCAATTTAAAATGTTTTGAAATGTTTCTTAAAATCAAATCAGAAAAAACAAATTAGCAGACCAATGTAGTATGATAACTGTGGTTATGTAATGGAAACCCACCAGACACACCTAAATGTTTATGGATTTTTGTTAAGGATACAAACATGCAGGCTTTCACTTTTTTAGAATTGTTAGGAAGGAAGGAGGAGAACAAGGAAAGCTGAATTCTGTTAGTTTAATAATCAGGCTTTATAATGTTTTCCTTTGTTTTGAGTAAACTTGCTAATCCCCTTCCTGATTGAAGTTACAAAAGCTGGTGAGTCATCAAAACAAAGAGACATCAGTGAAGGAATCAGAGAGATTTAGTTTAGAGGAGAAACCACATTTTACAAATAATCTTCCCTTATTTTTTTCCTTCAACTTTCCTCAAGGAAACTACTGTTGATAGATTTTCCTTCTTACAAAAAGATGATGAGAAAGGGGAATCAATGAATAGCTGTTGCAAACAGGAAACCACTGAGTGTGGAATGTCAATGAAAAGGGTCCAGAGAAGCATGTAGAACAGTATAAAACAAACCCACTGGCCCAGCAGCCTAAGTATGAGCCACTTACCACATTCCTGCTAACACCTTATTTTAAAAGTTGAGTGGTTTTCTTTCCCACTGAAAATGCAAAATAATAAAAGCTAAAAAGTCTGATTAGTATGAAAATGCTTCTTTGTGATTAAATTAGAATAAGGACTGAACCTATGAATTCATTGGAATAAGGAACTGAAACCTGAGGAAACCATTACCAAAGTTTTATAACAGATAGCCTTGGGGCACAAGTTTGCACCCATTTCTTTATCTTGGACCCCTAGGGCAAGCAGTCCTGGGAAAGCCATGGAACATCTCAGAAGGAGGATTTTAAATGCACAATATTAAAAAACACAGAAAACCAGTTATATTGAAATACAATTGGATGAAAATATATAATTTTTAAATAAATTCATCTGAACATTTGGTTAAGAACTATTCTCTTTGAAAGGTGATGGGAGACAGCTAGAGACAGAAAGTATGTCTAGGTTCAAATCGGATCTCAGACACTTCGCAGCTAAGTGACCTTGGGCAAGTCACTTAACCCCACTTAACACTGGTTAAGCCTTAGAACCAGTACAAAATATTGGTTCTAAGACAGAAGGTAAGGATTTTGGGGGGGGGGGGGGGAAGAAAGAAAGAAACAATGAAAAATGCAATTTACCTCCAGAGAAAAAAACTGATGTGTCTGAATGCAGAGTGAAACCTACTTGTTTTTTACTTTCTTGACTATTCTTATTTTTTTTTGGTCTGTTTTTTTTGTTTCTTTGTTTGTTTGTTTGTTTTAACAAGGAGGCTAATATGGAGTGTTTGGTATGACTGCACATGAATAATCTATATAAAATTGATTCCTTTCTCAAAGAAGGGGGAGGATGATGAAGGGAAGAGAATTTTTAACTCAGTATTTTTAAAAGTGAATATTAAAAATTTTTGTGAACATGTAATTGAGAAAAAATTTAAATTAAACGTAGAAAAAAAGAATTATTATCTTAGAGAGTTGACACAAGTGACTTGTCCATAGTCATACAAGCAGTAAATGTCAGCTCGTTGATACCAGCTTTTCTTCTCTTCAGGACCTTCTCTCTAGCTCATGGTGCCATTGGATTAAATTAGCAGAAATAATGCCTTCTGTGCATGAAGTGGCCTGCATCCCAAAGTATCTACAATCCCTGCTATAGACTGAGCAAATACCAGAACAGTCTAAGCTTTGAGGTTGTTAAAGAGACATATTAAGGCTACTGGCTTCCAATGTCAAGAGAAGTTTACTCATTTGCAAAACTGGTAAGGAAATGCTACCCAGGTAGCACTATGACCAGAGCCTGAAGAGAAAAGCCCAGGTCAGATGGAAATGACCATTTGCATCTTCTGGAGCTGTCTACCCCAGAGTGACAGTACCCCCCCCCCCCCCCAGTGCTAAGCAGATAAGCATTTTACTTAAAGATAGTAAATATAGAACTTGAAATGTAAGAGATTATAAAATTCCTACATCTAATACCTTCAGTAGTCAGCAATTCTTCTGTCTTCCCATCCCTTTATAGGCCCATTTATCACCAATTATGCTCTGAAATCTGACAGTAAAATCTCTGTAGGGAAATCTGACTTTACAAGAAAGCACTTCAACTTAGATCATCTTTATCCGGTAACTTTCTCACTCCAAAGATTACGGAGCCACCTAACCTAGTTCAAGTCCTTCATTTAATATCTGAGGAAGCCCAGTCTCAGAGAGGTTAAGAGAATTATCAAAGGTGCTGCAGATGGTTAATGGCAAAGCCAGAGCTAAAATCCTAGTCTTTTAATGAACAGTTCAAAGCTATCTCCACTTCTCAAAAGAGTCCTTCTTAAGGGAACAAGACACAAATATGTTCTTGAAAATAATGTTTGTAAAGAAAAATCAATAAAACTTAAGGGCAAGTCACTAAATTCTACAGAATTTAAGATTGCTCTCAAAGAGAACAGCAAATCATTTTTTGTGAAATATATGCTTATCTTTGAAGGCAGAAATTTAAAAATGAATGTCCTGTCTTGATTAGAGCAAGATTTCATTAGTTCTAACTTGATTTACTGGGAATTTAGGGATGCAGACAGAGCTAATGTTTACATTGTCTTTAAGAATAAAAAACTTATCAAGTATAAGAATAATGTAAATAGTTACAGAGATATTCAAGGAGATTTCGAAAATACTTTTATAAGCCTATCATTTGCATGAGAGCACTCTATTCTTATAGCCAGATGTGGAAAAGACTCAAATTTGGAGCCTGAGGACCTGGCTTTAAACCTGGGCTCTTCTAAATAATAACAGATATTTATATGGAACCTTAAGATTTGTTGAGTCTGTGGCTTGTATCATCTGATCTGATCTTCTCAGAAATCACATCACTAGTGATTTGACTTCGAATGAATCACCTTGAGCCTCAGTTTCTTCAGAGAGTAAATAATGGAAATGAACTAATCAGGATGCCTAACTCAAATAGAAACTGGGGGCCACAAAACCATAAGGATCCATGAAGCTGCTTACTGACTTGAAAACCACACATTAACAACATCTATGTTCCAATTGTATTTTGATTTATTTTGTTAATCATTTCCTAATTACATTTTAATCTGCTTCAGTCTGAGCTCAGAAAGGTGGTGGACCACATGCACAGCCTTTTTGATAGTTATGGACTAGAGTACTTTTAAGAATCCTGCCAATTTTACATCCTATGGTTGAAAGACCTGGGTTTGTTGTTGTTGTTGTTGATCTTTGTATTTGTTTTACTGGCCCACTGCCTCAGAACCAGGTTATTAATTGCTGAGTCAGAATATTGTAGAAGGGATTCTCAATTAGGTATAGATTGAATGGATGATTTCTCTTAGATTCCTTCCAACTCTGAGATCCAAAAGTGTTTAGTGACTCTTATATGTTAAAGACATTGTTGTTCAGATATTCAGTCCAATCCAAATCTTCAAGACCCCAGATGGGGTTTTTCTAAGCAAAGATTCTGGAATGGTTTGCTATTTCCTTCTCCGGCTAATTTTACAGAGAAGGAAACTGAGATAAACAGAGTTAATTGACTTGTCTAGGTTCTCAAGGTTAGTGTTTCTGAAGTCAGATTTTAATTCAGGTCTTCTTGACTCCAGGCCCAGAGGGCTAGAATAGGATCATCTTAAGTGTTCCTTTTAGCTCTACTTCTTACAATAAAATAATCTAGCATTGGATCTTTAACTGTAGGAATGTGTCTGTCATAGTGTTGGTGGCAAAGGATCTAGGTTCAAATTCCAACTATTTATGAAATCCTTACTGGCCCCATACCCTTGGCTTCAATTTTCTCATCTGTAAAATAATCAGAGTGGACTTGAACAAGATCCATTCAAGGATCTTTCCAGCTCTACAGTTATTGATCTTCCTCTAGGAAATACTTCCTGAACCATGAACTTCTGAAACTAGGAATACTTGAAAGTAATAAAACCACATGCCTTCGAAATATATTCCTTTCACTAAATTCATACCGGCCTTTGCCCCACGTAGTTTGAATTAATGAGGTTTTATTGTATATTCATTTAGATGTTTGCAAATACTTTCCAAGAAAGATGGAAAACAAACAAAAAGCCACCCCAAACTATTCTGTGGGTTAATGAATGCAACCTGGGTCAAATAATTCTAGTTTGATACTGATGGCAGGGGCCCTAAAGTGACTATGGAATGTTCTTCACTACCAAAACTCTATCTGCTGATTATTCCAAAATCACAGTGCAGCTGAGCAGAGAAATAAAAATGGAAATATTTTACAGAAAAATTTAAAAGGCAGACTAATAAGAAACAGATCTTGGAGAAGAATCATTCATTTATTCATTCGACAAGTCTCATGAAGCACCTCTAGGAAGCAGGCACTGTTCTAGGCACTATAGAGACAAAACAAGACAAACAAATAAAACAGATCTTGCCCTCAGGGAGCTTTCATTCTATGGAGCAAAATGGAAAAGGTGTACATTCTGTAGATGAGGAAACAGGCCAGGAAAGTAATTTTGAAATAATTGGATGAAAGCATCAGAACTAGGTAATTACTATATTTTAAATACTTATGCCTCAACTCCCAGAAGTTCTGAAAGATTTTAGAGTTAAAAAGAATAGTAGAGCACAAGAGAGTCAGGTGTCTTAGCAAAAATGAGGGATTAGGTATCTCTGGAAAAGTTGAGCAGTGTCAGTAAATAAGGGCCCCTGCTATCTAGTGCACCAAAATAATTAGCCTGAGGAATTGCAAGAGCCTTGAAAAGACATAAAGTAGGTGGAGTCAGTTTTGAAGCAAGCAGCTAGAAATGTGGTCTCTCCTAACAAAGAATCCCAAGCCCGGCAACATGGTGAAATTGACTTCAGCTGTCTGGGTTTAGCTGGAGTGGGTCTTGATTTGAAGCCTAGGGCAAAATGCCTTGAGAGAATCTGTAGAATAAGTCCTTCTCTTTGTTTTCTGCTGTCTGTCTTGTGTTGCACTCTGCCTTCCATTTGAGAAAAAAATAAATAAAATGGGTGTATAATTGAATTAAGAGCAGCAAGTCCCAAACTGCACAGTTCTTCACGTGAGACTAAAACCAGAATTGGTTTTGATCTTAAGACATCCAGATGCCTCTCTTTTACAGATTTCCTTAACCTACCCCCAGCCTGTTCTTTTAAAAAACTAAAATAAAATAAAAATCATTGTCTCAATGTTCCAAAGTGAGGGAGGGAAGAGATGACAGAAAGAATAAACAATTGTTCCATCTTCCCCATACTCCCTCCCTTCTTTAAATGTGGGAATAGAAAGACTTGATTGTTCCTCTTCTCTTATATTGATCTACTTGTATTACTAGCAGAAAAGAAGACTCCTTGCCCGAAGGGTTGATAAGACTGTCAAAGAGGGGAAAAAACTGACTCTGACCACGTCTCACAGAACGAGGACAGGCTTAAGAGATAAACAAAATCTGGACTGAATTTTTTGCAGAATCAAAACCTCTGAAGACGGAAGCAAAAATTCAGTCAGCTTTTGGAAAGTTCTGCCCTATATCTAGGTCAGGTATGTCTAGCTACATTGAGTTAGTTGGTTATTTGATTTTTTCCAGCTTTTTTGCAGGTGTAGACATAACTTCTGTCACCTTTTATTTTTCCAGTCAATCAGTCAATAAGTACTCCAGGCATTGTGCACAACTGTGTACCACTTTGGTTGTAAAACTCCTTTAACGTAGAAAGAGTATCTATCCTTATGAGACGTTTATTCCTTAAGTGACCCAGTGTTTATCCAATTTGTCAAAATTGCAGCTTTTACTTGAGGTGGGCTAGTCATCCCGGTTTCACAAGCTTATGCTGTGTTGTTGTTCTGAATCTGTGTTGCTTATATGTTCATGTTTTGTCCATTATTACAAAAGTATAAATAAATAAAATATTTCTTAAATTGAAAAATATTGCTCATCCTCACTGCAAATGTTAATCACCCTAATTCATCAAGGAGTTCTGCCAGAGACAAAGAGTCATTCCCTTCTCTAGGAAGGCTTCTTAAAAATTACCCATTCTTGTTTCCTTAATTCAATCTTTGGGCAAAAGGAAAAAGTAGATCATACTTTCTGCATTGTCCCTCTGCCCCTATTGAGAAGGCACAAAAATGTCCACGTATGTACAATATGTGTAGGTGTAGAGATATGGATTGGACCTATAATTTGGTAGAGGGAACTCCCAGGTAAGGAAACTCCCTTCACCAGAGCAGATTGTTACTTTGTCTACAATTTGCAGTCTTAGAATACTTTAGAGGTCACTAGTAACTTGTCCAGGGTCAAACAAACAATATCTGTCTGATGTGAAGTGAACCTGGGTCTTTGCAGTTTCAAGGTTGGCTTAATATCTGCTGAACCGTTCTGCCTCTGTGAATGTGTTTACACCTGACAAGAGTGTCATATAGTGGAAAGAGCACTGTCTGTTTGTCAGTAGGCCTGGGTAAAAATCCTATTTCTAATCCTTATTATCTGAGCAATCATAGGCAAGTCACTTAATCTCTCAAAGTCCTAATTTCCTTAAGTGTGAAATGAGGATAATATAATCACCTTTCTCACAGGGTTATTGTCAAGATCAAGTGAAACAATACATATAATGCTCTTAATGTAATAAATATTTAAATTTCACCTCTTTCTCTCTCAATCTGTCTATCCATCTATCCAACTATCTATTTATCTATCTATCTATCTATCTATCCCTCCACTTGTCTATCTATTTATCTTTTATGCATTTACCCATATACCTTTCAGTCTATAAATTGATACAGAAACATATGCCTAGATCCTTTAAGAAACAGGAGGATATAGTACAAAGTTTCATTTCTTTGGTCTTTCAGGTGACCTTGTAACATATTCTCCCTTCTAGATGTGGTCTTTTGGGGGAAGAAAGTGGGACAATAGCAAAAATAAAGAAACAATAAAACCTAACTATGAAAATTACATGACTCTCAAGGAAAAGCTACTTACAACTGATCTTTGAAGAAAGTTTGGTCCATAATAATGAAGCTGTTACTTCTAAAAGTAATTCCTTTGTGGCGCAAAATCATATCAGATTTGATTACAGGATTTAAGTCCAGACTTTTTCTTTTGAGTTTTTCCAAAACCCTCTTTGCTTATAACTTATAGCTTATTTATGTTTTTTCATATTTTAATATTACCCTTACTTGAAGAGGTAGGATGATATAATAGATGTCATACAAGAATTGAAATAAGGAATACTTAGATTCAGTTCTCCACTAAAATTTAACAAGTTTTGTGGTTAAAGACAAATAGCTAAATTACCCCCAAAACAAAGCCAGATCTCTAAGAAGAAATTATAAATGAATCAAGATCCATGTTTGATGGAGAGAGTTTCCCTGCTATTGAAATCACAGGTCCTTGTCGCATTGACTTCCTCAGAATATATGAAATGAAATCATATCTGTACTCTACATACTAAATGTATTATAAAATAGTACGTATACATTTTTTTTGTTTTGCATTAGATCCCATTAGGGTAGAAGCTCCTCATGAGGAACTCCCTCTATATTCAAATCTACAACTTCTCTGCAAATTAAATCCTAATAGAGTCTCCTGGAGGGCCTGAGAAATTGTGACTTCAATAGGATCATATAGCTAAGTGCATGTGTAATAGATAGGTAGGACTTGAATTCAGGACTTCACCACTACAAAAGTATCTGCGGGTCCATAATACCATTCTGACTCTCCTGCATGTGGACAAATGTCTATAATACACATATTAGTAATGCTTGTCATTCTTGTTGCTCTAATTTTATGGGATCAGATTTTACATAATGCAGAAAAAAAAGAACTGGCCATTAGCCAGGGGAATTTGATTTACAGAGCAGTTTATTCAAGAGGAAAGATATTCTCAAACCTCACTCATAGCTTAATTCTTTTTCTATGGTTAATCATCAGAATAGGTAGTGCAATTTGGCTCCCACATAAGTCTTACTGAAAATCAGACAGGCTTCTAATCCCTCTTAGTGGGGAGCCTGATTAAGATTGGTGGATAGATTAAACTTTGAAGTTCTGTTCTGCAGTAGGAGTAAATCAGGCAGGTGTCTGTACCAAATCTGACCCAATATGGTGAGCCCTCAAGAATGGCTGCACAAAGAAAGGCAGAAAGGGAGCAGCTCAAAGATCCTATGACTATCAGCAATGGGATTAAGCCTATGAGAGGTCACTCTAGTTCCAGTCTGAGTGAGAGAATAATAATAATGATAATAATAACAGCAACCTTTGCAGAGAGCTTATTATACGTCAGGCACTAGATTATGTGCTTTTACCATTTTTATATCATGTTGTCCTCATAACAACCCTGGAAGGTAGGTACTATTGTTATCCCCATTTAGCAGATGAAGAAACCGAAGCAAACAGGTGTGCAGGTGAAAATCAACATTCAATAGCTAAATATTATATTTATAAAGTTTTATTGATAATAAACTAGCAAAAGAGACTAGCTATTCAGTCCACTCACCAGAGAAAAAGAAGAAGAGGGAGGAGTTACAGCCAACTACATACAAACGTGAAGACGCAAACATGGACAAAAGGAAAAGTGTTCTGGGTAATACAGAAAGGAAGTTTGGGTAATGTAGTTATAGGGATTCAAGATATTTCCAACTATACATTGGTTAAGGGATTTACCTAGGGCCAAGGAGTTAATGTCTCGGAGGCTGGATTTGACCTTGGCTCTTCTTGACTCCAGGCTTGGTGCTCTATCAGCTTCACCGCCTAGTTGCCTGGATGATAGGGAGATCTCAAAATAGAACCAAAACCCCACATTTACATATTCACTTTTTGTTTTGTTTTGTTTGTTGGGGTAGTGCTAGCACACAAAGGATTCTAAAAGTCACGAGAAAAATTACTGGAGACTTCTGCCAAGAAATCTTCTTGTCTTTGGAATATTATTGTAGCGCTCCTCCATCTTTCCCCATCTTCATATAGGATCTATAGCCTATCTTTAGTCCTGTAGAAGGTGTTACCTCTTGCTATCTATTTAGAATTAAGCTTGAGAAGAGATTATAGTGTTACATATTGTATATTCAATATGTGCCATTCTATATTAAGATACTGCGGTGGTGTGCCTAGCAGTATTTGAAAGCCATCTTTAATTAGTTAAACCTCAGGAACCCCTGGGACATAAGGGGGTATTATTAGCCCTTTTGCACTGATGTAATATTTGGCCAAGTTAGTTGCTATATGCCTTTAATAGATGCTGTCTGTGGACAGACCAAAATTTCCATTATATATATGCCAAGTGTAGGCAAAACATCACACATCCTTAATTTAGTAAGTGGCACATAATGCCTAGGACTAAATAAAGAGACATAAATTTAAGCAAATACCAAGTCTAGACACTGAACTTTTCCTCTTAAGTTTGGTATTATCGCTAAAGAGATTGTCATCCAATTCCTTCCCACCTTTCCTATTCCTATATCTTACCTACATTCAGCAGGGACTTGTTTACTATCCACTTTATTCTGTGTTAAGCCAAGCTGGTTTGAAAAGGGTGGGAAGGGAACAATCAATGGCTCAATTCAACTTAACAATCATTAGGAGAAAGGGGACAAGCCTTCATTAAGCACCTACTGTGTGGCAGGCCTATAGTAAGTGCTTTAATATATCAAATATTTTCTCATCTGAGCATCACAACAATCTAGAAGATAGATGCTATTATTATCATATGTATATATGCATACATATGCACATATACATAGACCAATTTGAAATCAAGTCTTTGTTACCCCAGTCTCAGCACTTTTTTTTTAAAACCCTTACTTTTTGTCTTGGAATCAATACTGTGTATTGGTTCCAAGGAAGAATAGTGGTAAGGGCTAGGCAACAGGGGTTAAGTGACTTGCCCAGGGTCATTCAGTTAGGCAATGTCTGATGTCATATTTGAATCCAGGACTCCTGGTCTCTAGGCCTGGCTCTCAATCCATTGAGCCATTAAGCTGCCTCAGGCTCAGCATTCTTTCCACTATCACCTAGGCTCCTTATTTATTAGATATCTACTTTAGGCAAAGCATTTCACAAAGTTCTAAGAATAAAATGACAAAAATAAAACAATCCCTCCCCTCGAGGACCTTACTTTCTATTGCATCTTTTCACTCTGGGGTCCCACCTTTATTTAGTCTAGTTGGCACTACCCTTGGGTTCCCGATTTTCCTTAGATTATCTCTTCAAGAAGGTTGTTTATAAAGTGAACTGCATTTTTCAGTTTCAAATGTGTCAGATTTATCACACTGGTTAGCCAAAGTCACCTCCTACCCCTGGACCTCGCAGAAGGGAAATTCAGAGCTTTGTGGCCAAGAATCAGAAGAAATGAACAAGTAGGATGACAGCAGTCAAAGTTGGGGTCTGAGGATAGATATAGTTAGAGATTGTGTTTAGATAGAGATAATAATCTCCTAAATGAGGAAATCCCTTTACCAGTGCAAGTTAGTCCGTTCTCTGCCACTTACAGTCTTAGAGAAGAAATTCTCAACTATTTTTATGTCATGGACCCCATTTAAGTCTGGCAAAGCCCAAGGACCGTAGTCCCCTCCCATAAAATAAAATATATAACTTTCCATAAGAAATCATCTACTGTTCTTGGAAATAAAGATGGGTATTTTTTCCCAAAGTTCATCAACTTTTTGCAATCCCACTGCAGACCTGGTTAAAAATATGGTTTTCTTACAAACTTCCCTAAAATACTGAGAGGTTAAGTAGTTCACTAGGAGACATGAAGATAGTACCTATCAAAGGCAGAACTTGAACCCGGGTCTTCCTGGCTTCAAGGCCAATTCTCTATGCACTAGAGTAAAACAGCTCAAATTACTTCTCTATGTGCAGATATAAAAATTTAATCTATCCACCGCCAAAACTAAGACTTCTACCAGAACAAAAGGAAACATGGCCAATAGAACAAAGCAGATGAAACAGATTGTCCATCTCAATAAATGCTAATCAAGTCGTAGGAAGAAACAAAAGTTTCAATTTGGCTGAACACAATTGTTTCAGCCACCCAGTGAGATCAAGCAGTGGATATAGTTTGGCCAGCAAGTTGCTTTGTGGAAAACCAGATGCACCATCTTTTTTGGTATATTTCAAGCACAGAGACACTACTCTGACATAATGATCTGATGCTACACTTCTCATACTCTTCCAAATCAACTGTTTGCTGCTTTCCCTTTACTTATGCACATTTTTATTCCGGCAAAGTAGTTCACTGTATCTGGTTGATTTATTTTTCCTTATATGTTCCTATCCTATTAGTGTACAAGGAATCCAGTATCCGCTTCTCCTTGAGCAAAAATTAACTTGACCAAGGTGTGGTGCCATAAACATGGCCAATATTATTGTGCCTGTTATGCACTTTACATTGTGAGTAATTTTATATATTTCCTAGCTATATCATTGAAATGGACTTACCCCTTTGATCAAAACTTGGTTACACCTTAAGCCATGTTATCTAAAAGTAGCATTAAAAATATGAAGGAATCATACTTATCACCACCTTTCTGGCATCCTGACACATCGTGCCACCTTAATTCTCTTTCCACAAATTAATTGATGCTATAATCTAGAATGGCAAGGACAAAGCCTTGGTCAACCTGCATGTTTTTCCAGTGTTTTCAGCACTGTCAAAAGATCTAGAGAAAAGTGCCCAGCCAGTTGGGAACATTTCTAATGGAGGATTTCAAGAGAGATATGAATAAGAGTCATTCAGAAATAGAAAGTATAGAAGAGTTGCTATTTGGCCAGTTGGAGGTAGTACTCAAATCATTTAGGGTCATTGTTCTACAATTGTTCAAATTAGAGAACCTGCATTCAAATGCTACCTGTGTGAGTGTGACGGTGGGAAAATGACTAAAACTCTATGCCTTACAGTTTCCTCATCTGTAAAATGATAGGATTATATTAGAGGGCTTCTGAGATCCCTTTGGGCTTTTATTCTATGATCCTATCACATGTTATTTTGGAAAAGACCAACTAAGGAAAAAAGATATTATATGCATCATAAATCTGTAGATCACAACTTCCTGGAATCTATACTCTAGCAATTTTTAACAGTCTCTGATGATTGAAGAAGAAATGCAGGAACCTGAAAAGAAAATAAGCAAGCCAACTTCAAGGTACATACAGTTAAGTATTTGGAGTAAAAATACAGCTAGATCCTTCCTCTACCCCTTTTTCCTTCTGTGCACATAGTAAATTGTTTAGTACTCTTCAGACATCTCTCTCCACATCAGTATGATTAGGGATATGACTAGTTAGTTGGTGCTACAGCTCTAAATTATTATCCAACAAAGGAGAGGCATATTCTTACATGTAACTAACCTTTCCCTACAGCCTAAAATAATATAAGGAAATTGACTAGAGAGGAATGAAGTGCTCTTTTTATGAAGATAAATTTTAAAAATATTTATTTATTTATTTTTAAATTTTGAGTTCCAGATTCTCTTCATCCCTCCCAACCCTCTGCCACCCACTGAGAAGGCAAGCAATATGATATCAATTATACATTTGAAATCATGCAAAACTTATTTCCATGTTAGCCATATCAAAAAAAAAAAAAGAAAAGCAAGAACTAAAAATAACCAAAGTAAAAAATTCAATTCACACTAAGAAATAGTTTATCAGTTCTCTCATAGGAGCTGAACAGCATTTTCTCACTATGAGTCCTTTGGAATTATCTAGAGCTGTGATGACAAACCTATGGCACGTGTACCAGAGGTGGCACACATAGACCTCTCTGTGGGCACACATGCCAAGGACCCAGTGCACAGTTCCTGCAGCACAGAGTTCACCTGAATTCCTGACTAGAAAGCTAGAGGAAGGTGCAACTGCATTATTCACCTCCCCTTAACCCCAGTAGGAGTTAGTAAGCTGGTCTCTTCAAGACAGCATCCCTTGCAGGACAAGATTGCCCTATGCATTCAGAATACAATGGTCTTTTAATTACCTTTGTCCTGAGTGAGACAGAAACAACTCATGTCTTTACTATCAGAAGCAACCAGTGTCTTTATGATACAAAGAACTTTGAGGAATTTGGAATGTGTCTTTTGAGTTTGTACTTTAAAAATGTTCAAAACTGTAGTCTAGTGATTTAGGAATAAGTTTTATGAAACTGAGTCTAGGCTAAAAGCCTCTTCAGTTATTCCCCAGTTTCTTTCACAAGCAAACTTGGGTTGTTTTAATTAATATTCTTAATCCCTTGAACCAGCCGGTTAAATTTTAATTCAAAGGGGTCCCTGCCTGACAGAGAAAGGTGAGCCAGAAGCTCTAGAAGGTAGCAATCTCCCAGTCAATCCTGCATCCAGATTAAAACATGACTTCAACCCTTGACCATTTACTAAAAAAAAAAGGTTAATTTGGAGGATACCTGCTTCAGGAAGGCTGGAACATGATGGAGTGAATGTGTCAGGATAAAGTTAATCTGAGGATTATATTTTCCTATAAGTAATTTTTCCTGTAAGCTGGGGCTTTTTTGCTTTTTTCTGGCTTTTTCTTTCTCTGTTTTTCTCTCTCTCAATAAAGCATTGCTTTTGAAACGGCTTCTGGTTCCTTGAATACTGGCTAAAAAGGGTATACTTCGAAATTTTCAAGGTCCCCTCAATTTCCACTTTGGAGAGGAGCTAGGTTTTAGGGAAACATACTTCACATAACTAGAGGGGAGCAGAGTAGTGTGCTTACATCTCTTGACTCTCCTCTCCCCAAGCCTGACTACTGCTGCCCTGTTGCCCAGCAGTCCAATGGAAGTGCTTCCTCCCTTCCCTAGGTGGAGTAAGGTGGGGAAGTAGTGTAAGTCTGGCACTCAGTGGGGTGAGGGGAACAGAATGTGGTCTCTCATGGGGAAGGGGCATGGGCACAGCACCTGGTCTGGGGTTTGGGGTGGTGGCAGGGCCTGGCATTCCCTCTCTAAAAGGTTGCCCATCACTGTTTTAGCATTATATTGATCTGAGTAGCTAAGTCTTTCACATTTGATCATCACAATAAAATGCACAATTATCTCCTGGTTTTTCTCACTTTACATTGTATCAGTTAATAAAGAGGCTGCTATGTTGTTTATTTGTTTGATTCTGAAACCACGGCCTCATCATTCCTTAAAGCACAATATTATTCTATCATGATCTTATGCCATGACTTGCTCAGTCCCTCCCCAATTGATAAACATCCCCTCAATTTCCAATTCTTTTCAACATGAAAAAAGCTAATATAAATATTTTGTACATATCAGTCCTTTTCCCTTTTCTGTGACCTCTTTTGGGTATAGATCTAGTAGTGATATTGCTGGATCAGTGATATACAGTTTTAAAGCACTCTGGGCATAGTTTCAGATTGTTCTCCAGAATAGCTGGACCTGTTCATTACTCCACCAACAATCTATTCATGTACTAATTTTCTCTTTTCCTCTCCGGCATGTCATTTCTGATAAGTGTGAGGTTGTGCCCAAGTCATTTTAATTTGCTTTTCTCTAATCAATAGTGATTTAGAACATTTTTCATTTGACAACAGGGAGCTTTGAATAAAATATTCTTAATAATAAAATTCTAATCAAATGACTGATGAAAAATAAAGGGGGAAGCAGATCATAACAGTTATCCAAAATGTCTTCATGGACTAGAATGATAGACTGCTCAAGATAAAATTTAACAATGATTGCTATAAAATCCCATTATTGGGTTCAAAAAATCAAATGTATGAAAAAAAAAAGGATGGTGGAGATGGTCAGACTCAGTCCATGCAGAAAGGGCCTGAAGATTTTAGTTTAATGAAATTTTAATTCGAATCAATAGCTTAATGTAACAACCCAAAGAGCTAATATCCTATTAGCCAAAATAAAGTTAGAAATTTAGGTGCAATGTTACTCCAAAAGAAGAAGTGATGTTCTTATCTCATTCTACCCTATTCAGATGACATCAGAAACGTGTTCAGTTTAGGGTGCTGAATTTTCTGAAGGACAATAATAAGCTATAATATAGTTAGAACAGTGTGACTAGAGTAATGAGGGGCCTCAATATTATTATATATTTAGATTAGTAGAGGGAACAAATGATATTTATCCTGGGGAAGACTTAGGTGAGATGTGGCACAATGACAGGCATGTTAAAAAAACAACTCTGGAACTGGAATCAGGAGAGATCTTGTTTCAACTCTCACCTCCAACACTTCTTGGTTGTAGGACCCTAGTTGATTCATTTAACTTTTCTGAGTTTCAACTTTATCCATCTGTAAAATGGGAATAATATCAATAATTTTTACTTCACGGGGTTGTTCAAACAATCAAATAAAATGCATGTAAAGTTTCACAAACCTTATGAAACTGCACAAATGGCAATCACCATTATTATTATAATATTTGAGATTGATTTGGCTTGGGCTCTTTGGTCTCAAAGGGTAAGCAAGGAAAAATGGGTAGAAGTGGAAAATTTAAAAAATTAGGCTTAATATAAGGAAAAATTTCCTCATAACTAAATGTATCTAAAAATGGAATGTGCCACCTCAGAAGGATATTACTCACATGAGGTTACCAAGCAGAATTTGGATGACTACTTTGAGGGTATATTGTATAAGGGATTTCAATTTAGGTATGAATTGGACTAGATGACCTATGAGATCATTTCTTAATTATGAAGTTCTATGATTTTAAAAATAAAGAAGATTCTGGATGAATATATTTATATAATCAGTTGTTATTTTGTTTTATTCTTTCATATCACATATATAGCTTTCAAAGTTTATTATAAATTATTATTTTCAGTTTATACAAGTACAACATAGAACTAAATCATATGCAAGCTCATCTTATAATGTTTGTATCAATATCTCACTGGTACATTATCAGTAAATATTGATTTGGAGAGCATACTTGAATGATATATCAGAAGTATCCTGGAGCCAATTCAAACTGGTTCACGAGAACAAATTATTAACCTTTTAACAAGAACATTTACACCTAGGAAACTGTCGAGGGCTACAATCATGGCTTGATTTAATATCTAGATTTAAGAAAGTGACGGAGAAAATGTAAAAAATTCATAATTTTGAAAGTTTCTCATGGGTGGATTATCACCCATGGAGAGACAGTTGTTAAACATTCAGCAGCATACCACTGGATGAAACATATACTAGAAAGATAGCATAACGTAGTAAGAAAATGAGGACCTAAATTCAAACTCTTTCTCAGACACTTACTAGGTTTGTTGTCTTTGATAAGGCTCAATCTCTCCAAAAATAAATTTCTTCTTTTTCAAAGTGGATCCACTTTGCAGGGTTATTGTTAAATGCTAATGAGATACTGTATTATTTTGTATTAGACTTTGAGGTTGTAGGTTAGAAGGACCTGCCAGTGTGCTATGGGTACAGAAGGTGATAAAGAATTGGAAATGACTGAAGAAATAAACAATAAATAGAAATTATATGTGAAGAACTTTTTCAGCCTTGACGAGGAGTTTCAAAAAGGCAGAAAAGTGTACACAGTACTCTTTTAAAGTGGAGCAGTTTTTCATTTAAAAAAACTGTTCTAGAAAACTGCTGAAGAAATTCAAATATACCTTCCTGGATGCCAGTTGACATATCTGATATATTTCAAGAACCAAAGTAATGGCCACCATGCCTTTTTTGTAGCATGTACTCTTTAAACTAGATCCAGAGCTATTTCAGGCCATTATACAAGAGGGAAAGCATTAAAAAAAAACAGTTTGTGAAAGTTACCCAAACTATACATCTTTGGAGAGATCTACCATGAAGAAGTCAGCAATGAGAACTGGAGACCAGCACTGTTTTAGAAGATGAGAGAACAGAGGCAGATCAAAGATGCTGCATTGAGGTTAGTGCTGTCAGCTCCTTCAAATATTTGACTTACATTTTAGAGATCTGTAGAGCAGACTTGAAGGCTGGCCTGGGTTCTAAATTTGGAACCCCCTCAGGAAATTATTCTAGTGCTGTGATTAATTTATGCAAAAAGAGGAATCATACCAAATTATGTTATGGGCTAGAAACTGAGTCATTATATAAGTCTTCACATTTTCAGACCCTTTCTTTTCCAGACCCACAGTCCTCTTCTTTGAGTATGTGGACTTAGAGAAGCTATCACCTTTATGCAAATGCTGTCCAAAAATAGACACCTCCCCCCTCAGTCTTTTTTTTTTTTCCCTCTCCTGGTACATGATTTCTGCCCTTTAATTCATGTTTCCAAGGTGATGTTTCCAAATGGATGAGGCACAATTTCCTGACTCTGAATGTGAAGCAAATTGAAACTGTATTTACTGGTCTTTGCTGTACTATCTAGAGGCCTTAAACAATTAGAATCTCGATGGCAGATCTCCTGGCATCCCACCAGTGGCTGTGATTAGCAACCTGAGAATGCTTTGCCATTCTGCCTGCCCTTTTAATCCCATTGTAAATACAACACTGGAGCTCCTGAACTTAGGGGTTTTGATGCAATGACTAAAATGTGCACAGGCTTCTAACAACTGCTGGAAAAGTTAAGCCATGGATACCAGCCACTGTGCTTTTGAATTTCTGTCCCAGTAATGTGTTCCACATTGATTTCTCATTTCTTATGACATTCAACTCCTTTTGTAGCATTCTAGCCAAAATCATCTTTGACCTTCCCTCGTTCAGGTGTTCTAGTTTTGTTCATTTTGTTTTGTTTTAATTCTAGGCTCCGAGGCTAACATGCTCTCATTACAGAGTATAAAACCAGTTTAAGAAATTCTTGCTCAGATAGTCTTCATATATAGTCCATTTGCCTGTTTACATACCCTCCCCATGTTCATAGTTTTCCATTTCCCTTGTAAGCTTTACCTGTTGAGAAGATTTTAGTATCTTGTCTCTTGGTAAACATGCAAATGGAGTTTTACTGAACTATATCACTGTAATTAGGAGGCCATATAAACTGCATCAGTTAAACTACTCAATACTCCCCATGAAATGTGATGGTATTATTATCATAGCTTGTTTTATAGAAGGAGAAATGAAGAGAAAGGGGGCTACGTTATGGCTACCGCCCATCCGGTATTTATCCAGACAGTCTGGAATCCAAAGTCCACGTCTGGTGTCTGGAGAGACATGCGGAAAGTCTGGTACATGGTGGTAATAGCCATATTCACCACTCCCCCTCTCTCTCCTCCTTCCCCTCCCCCAACCAAATCTCTGTTTTCCTTTGAGTTTGGGAAACCTGGATGGCTATGAGGTGGTTCTAGTCATTCAACTGATTGCTGACACAGCACTCATCAGAGCTTTCGAGAGCCATCTGCAGCCTCTCGGGATATGAAAACCTACTGACATTCAATTTTGTGAAGTTTTTGGCCTGCTCATGAGTCGCTATCTTCATGAGTTCTTTACTAGCTGCTTCGCAGAGATATGTTCCTTATAAATCCCTTAGCAGGAAACACTTGGCCCTGGATCTTCAAATGGCTTTCAATTTATTTTGTGCCTCTCTTTCTTCCCACGCTAACTGGATTGTTCCATTCTCAAGGGAGATGTCTTCAATTTCCTTGTAAGTTAGCACGTTTCCTTGTAAGTTCACCTGGAAATTTCTTATTGAATATTTGTTGAATTAAAATCCACTAATATAGACCAAATCTGGGGTGAAGGCATGAAAAATACTATATCTGAAGTGGTCCTATTTAGTGACACCTCTTTTGTTTCCAAACTTACTCTCTTCTTTCCAAACACTTATTACTTTGATGTTTATTGACCCTGTAAAAGTAGTCCCCACTCTTGGTGGATGACTAAACCAGGCTTTTTTCCCAAATATTATCTATCTCTGTATATATATATATATATATATGTGTGTGTGTGTGTGTGTGT
>NC_058130.1:661664460-661741090 GCF_016433145.1 Gracilinanus agilis
AAAAATTATTCATGGGCTCTCTTAAGGGAGAGAAGGTACAGGGATGCCTCTTGAGTTTGTTAGCATTTGATTAGGATTGGCAAGGGTTGAAACACAAGTAAAGAGGTAGCTCTTTCAAGATATTCTCACCTCTAGGTTGGTCCCTACCATCTATGGAAGAGTGACGAGTAGCATGCAGGTAAGAAATCATGGCAGAACTAATTATATAGTTCTATGCCCTTCCATCTATTTGTTATTCTGCATTATCAGGGAGTATGGACTCTTATTTAGCTTTCTTTGTTTTTTACTGTCAGTGATAAGAATGAAGAATGGCTCCCCAGAGCTTAGAAGAGGAGGAAAAAAAACCCAGCTTTTCTTTTATAGAATGGCTCAAAATCTGGGAATTTTGTTGTCAGCCTCATATGAGTATGAAAGATAGAAATGTAGAAGAAAGGAATAAAAGCTACCTTGTTTTCTAATGACTGAAATGTCACACTTTCATTCATTGTATCTATATTTGTGAAAGAATATACTCTAGGTTTTTGGTTTCTGTATGGTGGCAATGTAAAGATGGGGCATAATGAGGTTCTATGGCTACTTTTATTACTATTCTATTTCATTGAATGCCTTCACTATGAATTCACTGTATCTTCTGATTGATTAAGAAAAATAAATACATTGGTGGGGGCTTGGATACCAAATGGATATAGACTGACCCATACAGCATAGAATTTATGTGAGAAGGAATATCCCAGTTGCCTTACTTCAGTAGTCATTTTTATGTACAAAAACACTTAGAAAGGGAATCTTTTCTTTATTCAGTAAAAGGAGAAGTCTAGTCAGTAACCCAAATAACTAATTTGAGTTATTAAAATGAATTTTAGTACCCAAGAAGCCCAAAATTTATCTCAGGGATATTCTCATTCCTTCCATCATGTACTTCTATGTTCAACAAAATATATATTATATATGTATTTAAATATATATATATATATATTATTAATGACAAGTATAAAGTGAAGAAGGCCTTTCTTGGCCATAATTTATATAAAGAAGATCTTGGAGAAGAAGAAGTTGCTGGAGCAACTAGAGTACTAGACTTAGAGTTAGGAAACCCTGAGTTCAAAATCCAGCTTCAGACAATTATTAGCTACATGATCCTGGACAAGAAAGTCACTTAAGCTTTCTAAATCTCATTTTCCTTATCTTTAAGATAAGGACAATAAGGGTACCTACTTGCCTCTTCTTTGTCTTGGGGTTGTTTTGAAGATAAATTTTTAAAGTTCTTTGCAAATCTTAAAATGCTATATAAATTCTGTGATGATAATAATGATGATGATACTAATATGAACCTAGTGTGGAACGCAGTTACTTAATTGTAGTTTGAATAACATATAAATATATAATAGATCAAGGGCAATAATAATATTAATTGCCCTGCAGGCTACTAGTCTACTAGCTTCAGGAGTTGCATGTCAGTTTTTGGTGTTATGATTTAAAGACATTGACAAAAAAGAAGGCATTTAAAGAAGTGAGATTTATGTGTCATATGAAAAATGGTTGAAGGAACTAGCATTTAGTGTTTGTGCTAAGAAGACTTAATGAGGTGATAGGAAGGCCATGAAAACTGATCTCCAAAATTTGAACTTGGAATAATAATTAGAAGCTATAAGAAGGAAATCTAATCATACTATTAACAAAGAACATCCTAACAAGCAGCAGGCTGCACAGTTGGATAGACAGACTTGTTAGGTAATAATTTTCTCATAATTAGAAGTATTTAAGTTCAAACTAGGTGTCCATCAAGACTAATATAAATGGAATTCCTCTATTAAATGTGAGGTCAGGCTAGGTGATAGCCATGGTCCCTCCCAAATTTCATCCTTGTGAATCCAATGTTCTATGAATTTGGGGCTGGGAAGAGAAGGGATGGATTTGGAAGAGCAAAAGGAAGGAAATAAGCCTTATTAAGTGCTTACCATTAAAAACTATAGGGGAAGCACTGTATTAAGTCCTTTATAAATAGTATTTCCCTTGATCCTCATAACAACCCAGTCAAGAAGATGCTATTATTTGCCTTATTTTCGATCGAGGAGACAGGTAGACAGAGGTTAAGTGACTTGCTCAGGGTGACATAGTTCATAAGCTAATTTCTGATGTTGAGCTTCAACTCAAAACTTCCCTACTCCAGACCCAAAATTCTATTCACTGCATCACATAGCTGTGGCAGGGAGAGGAGAGTTCTGGTTTCATCAGTAGATGTATCCTGGACTTCTAATTAAATCAACATAATAATCCTGAACAAACTCCTCCAGTGCATCTCAGCAACACTTTTATAGTTTATAGTCTCTTTAAAAAATCTTTACCCTCTATCTTAGAATAGATACTCAGTATCCATTCCATGGCAGAAGAAGGTTGGGGATCTGAAGCTGTGGATAAGTGACTTGCCCAGGGTCACACAGCTAGGAAGTGTCTAAGACCACATTGGAAGCCAGGACCTCCCAACTCTAAGCCTGGCTCTCTATCCACTGAGCCATCTAGCTGCACTGCATAGCCTATAGTCTTAAAGAGTTTACTAGAGTACCAGGTTTGCCTATGATCACATAACTAGAATGTGTCAGAAGGCAAACTTCTGAATATAAAGAGAGTCTTTTCTCCACTACACTGCATTGATTCTTGTTAATCTAAATATGGTTGAGAAAATAATTATTTATGTTCAGTTTTTTCAGTGGTGTCCAACTCTTCATGACCCCATTTGGGATTTTCTTGGCAAAGATACTGGAGTAGTTTGCCATTTTTTTCTCTAGCTCATTTTACAGATGAGGAAACTGAGGCAAACAGGGTTAAGTGACTTGTCCAGGGTCACCCAGCTAGTCTGGGGTCATATTTTAACTGAGGAAGATAAGTCTTCCTAACTCCAGGCCCAACACTCTATCCATTGTGCCATCTAATCATACCTTAGTAGCCTTATTGGTTTTACAAAGAACTGTTATATAAGACGTCTCATTTGTTAGGCAGGATTTCAAGGTAAATAGAGTGCTAAATTTGTAATCACCAAGACCTGGTTCCAAATACAGCTTCCAGTGCTTACCAATAGCATGATCATGTGCAAAATCATTTAAGAAATCTGTTTCCTCATGTACGAGTTGGGGATAAAAATACCTATAAAGGCTACCTAGCATTGTTTTTGTGAAATTCAGATGAGATCATGTTTACAATGCACTTAGAAAACTTAAAAGCACTACATAAAGTCAGTTTTTTTTATTTTTTACAGAAATTCTTTGAATAAAAATAAAATAAATATTACTATCCCTACTTTAAAGATCAGAAAACCATTCAACAACAAGATTAAATGACTTGTGCAGAGCTAGCATTGAAACCTAAGGCTTTTGATTATAAATCCAGTCCTTCTTACCCTAGGTATATAGACAGGGACCTACTTGCTTCCAGTATACTCTTTGGCATTGATACAAGTGATTTCAGAATTGGAAATAAAAGGCTGTTCCCATTTGATTACTTTAATTTTCCTCCTCTGAAATGACATTGTATTTATTTTGCATAAAATTCTAGCTATGTAACGTACAATGAAATGTAATCTCCCTAAGGGTAGAGTTTATTCCAAACTTTATATCCATAAAACCTCATAGTGCTTGGTAGATAGTAGGTGTTCATAAATGTCTTAGATTGATACCTCTCCCAAATTTAATTTGGCATCTTCTTCCCTCTTCATCACAATGAAGATTCTGGATGAATACTTTCTTATTCCCAGTTGAACCCTAGAGTGATGTAGACATTAATACAGAGAGTCATAGTGAGTCATAGAAAAAAATTTTAGGCATTAAACTCAGTAGTAATAAACATTTATGTATTCTTGTTGCAATAATAGGGCCAAACCCCAAAAAATACAAAGACCATAACTATGTCATCACTCCAGTGATTTCTACATTTAACTGAAATGATCAAGACATCAACCAGCCTCTTCACTTGATTTTTAAAAATTAGATTGAATCAAGAGATTTGTTCAAGGAACTATGAAGGATGTAAAGAAATCCAACAGTCCCTCTCAAGGACCTTCCACTCATGCTGATAAAGCACACATTCATGAAGAAGCTAAATAATAATTGATAATTTAAAAGATGGTTCAAAATAATAAAGAAGTTCTAAACAAGGGAAGAGGGCAGGTAGGTGATGCAGTTGGTAGGATACTGGTTGGTATCAGGAAGTCTCATTTTCATGAGTTCAAATCCAGCCTCAGATACTTAATAGCTATGTGGGCTTTGGCAAGTCACTTCACCCTATTTGCTTCAGTTTTCTCATCTGAAAAATGAGCTGCAGAAGGAAATAGCAATCCTCTTTAACATCTCGGCCAAGAAAACCCCAAATGGGGAAATAAAAGAGTCAGACACGACTGAAAAAAAAAAAAACTAAACTAAACAAACAGGAAAAATTCCAAATTGAATCATAAATGATAATTTGTGAAGGACCTCACTTAAGGCTTCAGTAGGCAATGAAAGATAAATAGAAAACTTGAAATTTGAACTGGGTCTTGAAATATTGGTAAGGTTTTTATATGCAGAGAACAGTAGAAGAGACATTCTATCTGGATAGAGTGAAGTGTTTTAGGAAGCTTAATCTGACAGCTGTTTGCAGGATGGAGGGGAAAAGAAAAAAACTGGAGGCAAGAAGAGTAATTAGAAAGCTATTACATCAATCCAGGCTTGAGGTGATGAGGGCCCATACTAGTGTAGTGGTAATGAAAATCAAAAAGAAGCAGATGGAAGAAACATTTTGACGAAAAAATAGAAATAATTAAGTAACTGCTTTGAGTTGGTTGGAGAGGTTAGAAGGGATTCCAGAATACCTGAAAAGTGGAAGCCTAGGAAATAGAAGAATAAGTCACTCACAGCAGAAATGGGGAAATCAAGGAGGTGAACTGGTTGAACATTAATATGAGAAGCTCGGTTTAGCTTTGCATCCAGGGAGCTGTGTAAACTATGACATCAAAAAGATGTAGGACTAGGAATGGACATGGCTAGTCATGTAATGAGGGTAAGGGGTAACAGACTACAATCAACTAGCCATATTCATACTTACATAATGTCAAGGGCCTCAGCACGGTGAGTATGCCCCCTGTGGAAGATTTATGGGAAAGTATAGACAAGAGTTGTGTTAGATATAAATACCTGAATTGACTTTGGTCTTTGTAGAAATCCCACCTTAAGCCAAAATAGCCATTAAAAATGTTGAAGAAAAAGGATGAAAATGGAAATCATTGTAAATATCCAGAAGAAAAAGAGTGATTGTTTTGCTTCTTAGCAATCCATTCAAAACAGTAGTGCAGGTTGGGCATTTTGACACAGCCCCAAACCTATAAAATGCTTTATTGTTCTGACTTAAATTAGAATAATCTGGACAAATTATGGAAGAACATATGCCTTCAAAATAAAAATAAAACTGCCTTTTAGGCAAATATGCTGGCATTTGTATTACTTTTTAAAGGTTACTGAGTGTAAGTAAGATGCTGAAAATTTCATGAAAAAAGTCCATTTAACAAATTCTTCTTTCAACTCCACTTTTTCGAAGGGGGGGGAGAGAAACTAAAAACATTCTTGGGAGATAATCATTATAGATCAAAAAGTAGCTGGAGTCCAGAAGCTTATCCCATTTAGAGTGAAAGCAGGTGATGGAAAGTTTTTCCCTATGGTTAGGGAAAAAAAAAAGAAAGTATCTTGAAAGACCAACTTCTGCGTATATGCTTTTAATTATGATATTATGAACAAATGTTTAATAAATAAAAACAGAGGTTTGTGAAAATGTTTCACAAACAGTGGGAAGTATATGGTACATGATATACTCTGTTTTACCAGCAGATATAAGGACATTATTCTGGTCACTGCATTGATCAATTTATTTTCTCCCCAAAATGCAGACTTTCTCTAAACTATGGCAAAGTAGTTAAATACATGACTTTTGTCTTTCCTACAGACAGTAAAGTTACATATTCACATTTTAGGAACCAAAATTAGAAAACAAAACCAAAATAAAACCACACATAAAATCCATCATCCTGTTCTTTGACAAGATGTACCACCTAATCAAAAATTTATTCTAGTATTTTAAAATTAGCTTTTTGATTTGACTGATAAACATATAAAGGAATAACAAAGAGAAAAGACAGCTTTAATATACTGCTTTAGATCTTTATAGCAAATCTCAGACAAACTGTGAAACCATTTTTTTCACCAAGATTTCATTAGGATTGTAATAAAATATGTGAAACATTACAACCTAGATAGGTGAAATGAAAAAGAATATATCTATTCCAACATTTTTTTTTCCTAAATGCTTAGAGGTGAGATTGTGTTGGCAGATGGGAAATGCTGCCCAGGTTTAGAAACTAAATACTGGAGGTGCCATAACTCCTCTCCTCTAAATGGTAAAGCACCCTCCCCAGTATTTAAATCATCTTTTAATAGTCAACATGAATCATTTCCATGCTCTTGCTTCTGCTCTTAAGACAGCACTCTGAGAAATACAATGCTCCAAGTGACATTGTTTCAGAAGCTAATATCACAATGTTGCTTCAACAAGTTTCCAAGGACTGTTGAAAATTCAATAGAGAATACTGGACAAAATAACATCTCTGAATGTCCTAAAAAAAATCAACCATTACATAAATGCTTATGGAACTCTAAAAAAGGGGACAAGAAAATCTTCAGAAAGTAAAATCGTCAGCATGGTAATATCATTAAGGAAAAGATTTTTAAGAAAAACTAAGCAAAGCAGACAAAAGTGAAAACCATGACTTCTTACAAAAGGATAATTTGAGACAATTTATATTTTAAAAATGATAAAAACAGGAGATTTTAATTGACCCTTTTTGTATTATGGACTCCTTTGGCAATCTGGTAAAGCCTATGGACCTTTTTATAGAATAATGCTTAAAATGCACAAAATAAGATACATGAGATTAAAAAGAAAATAAATTATATTGAAATGTATGTTATCAAAATACTTTAAAAAAAAGGTGATGGCTTCCTGGTTAAAATTTCGTGTGATATAGCATGATGTGGCTTCTCTAGCTTTCAAGACAGATTCTTAAATAAGGGTAGCCGGAATGTTTCTTACTAGCTACCTCAAATCTGGAAAATCAATTCTCAAAGTCTTGAGTTAGGTCTGAATGGGTACTGAAATTCCAGTATCCCCTTCCCCCATAGCCTACCCCATCCATCCTTTGGGATTCAAAAGTATAGTAAAAACAATGAGTTTCTTTAAGGTTTTACATACCAGTCAGGAGAGTCACTCTGCCAGAAGATTGCCAATACACACAGAGACAAATACACACACGCACACAAACACACACACACACACACACACACACACACACACACACACAAAGCCACATGGAATGATGGATGAAAAGCATGTCTCATCGTCTAACCTACTCTCTCTCAGCCTGCAGACAGCCTGGCTGCCTGGCAGCTCTGGAAGGGCTGCCTGAAGACATTCCTTGAGACTCTACTGGGCACTGATGGTTGGGCAAGAGGGTAGGGAATCATCAGGGAGCATGTGGAAGCCCACCCTTCCCTGCAGGACAATAAAAACACCTTCCTGTGTCAAGACTGGGAGCTAAGGTACCAGGCCTAATGCTGTGAGTTTCATGCTTGTTTACAAAAATCCTGGCATGACATCACCATGAAACATTTGGCTGTATGAGAGACTGAAGGACAATTCAGACCCCACTTTTACAGAAAATACTTTTGAGTCACATTCTTTGCCTGTTAATATCATGTGGGAAACAGACTTTCCCCCAAGATCATTTACTTCATGACCTAAATTCAAAAATTCATTAGGATGCATTCTTTGACTAGTGATAGTTTGTTTTTTTGTATTTTTTTTCTTTTAACAAAAATAGAAACTTGAGCAGAGCATAAGACTTGGGTGCTTGAGCTACTAGGGATCCATAATAAGGAATACGTTTTATGAAAGGTTGTGAGTCCTTGAGTTTTCCTAAATGCAAATGATTTCCTCCAGTTAGATGGCATAATGGATAAAATACTGTGCCTGGAGTCAGGAAGACCTGACATAAAACAGCCTCAGGCACTTTAGCTGTGTAATCCCTGGCAAGTCACTTAACTGTTGTTTGACTCAGTTTCCTCAATTGTAAAATGGGCTACTAATAGCACACACCTGATGAAGTTGTTGTGAGAATCTTATAAAGCTTTTAACACAGAGCCTGGAACATAATAAGCATTTAATAAATCCTCAACTCCTTCCATTCCTTTGGGCCTTGAAGAAAATACAGTATCTCTGCTTTCCCTACTCACTTTTCATATTTTATTTGCATTAAATTATATTTATTTGCATGTTGTTTCTATATTGACTCCTTTCTACTCTCCACCCTCTGTCTTAAATACCACAAGGGCAGGGACAGGGTCCCATTTGTCTTTGTTTCTCCCCAAGTATATTAATAAATGTACACGTATTGAATTGTTTACTTGAAATGAATGGAAAATATATATCAATGAAACTTCCAAGCTATACTAAGATATTGTTTGAGCCATTTGAAGTAACTCTTCTTCTGATAAAACTTTTACCACAGATTCTGAGAAATAAAATTGTTAGGATTGTGATCAAGCATCCTCTCCCACTCTGTGTTAGACTGTGATCTTCTAGAGGGCATCTTTGTATTCTCAAGATAGCACAATGCACTACAATTAGAAAGTGTTTAACACGTTTATTGAGCAAATCAAGATAAGCCTAAAGTTTCATCTTATACCTGGCAAACTAGCAAAGATGACAAATGATGGGAAAAGCCAATGTTGGATGAGAAGAGGAACAACAGGCACATTAGTACAATCTTGATGAAGTTATCAATTAGTCCAAGCATTCTAGAAAGCAATTTAAAATTATATTAAGAAAGTGACTAAACTGCTCATGTTTTTTTGACACAGTAATCTCAAAATAAGCATTTTGCATAAGATCAAAGATAGGAAGAAATAATCTATATACACTCAAATATTTATAGCAATGCTTTTTATAGTAGAAAAGAACTTGGAAAGAAGAGGAGATGCCCATGAAGTGTTGGGAACTGTCTAAGAAAATATTGGTACATGAATGTAATATAATATTACCGAGCCATAAGAAGCAATGAATACAAAGAATGCTGAGACATATGGAAAGACACATAAATTAATGCAAAGTAAAGTAGACAGAAATAATAAAAGGAATATATATATATATGTATATAATGACTACAGTATAAATGGAAACAACAAAATTCTGCTTACTTATAATAAGCAAGTTTCACTTGAAAGAAATAAGAAAATTAATCTCTCTCCTTTCTTTTCAAGGCTAGGAGATGATAGGTATGGAAAACTGATTATACTTTTAGTCTTGATTGCTGTATAGCTTCGCTGAATTGAACTGCTTTCTTTTGTTTCTTCTTTTTTTTCCATACACTTTGCTGCAGGGGATGGCACTCTGGGTAGAGAATGAGGAAGAGATACATTTGGAAATGGTAACATAAAAACAGAAGGTACCAAAAGATTTTAAATATAAATGTTTATTGAGTTTGATTAAATTTGATCCGTCACTAAATAATGCTGACCATGTGACTAACATAGGTCTGCTCTGCAAATATCATTAAATAACAAAATGAATAAAAGAGGAAAAGTGGAAGACAATAATTCGTGAACAATTAATAGTTCTCATACCATCTTTAGTTCTCTGACGATCAATCTATGAGTAGTACAAAGTAACAATCACCAAGGAAGGCTGCTCCATGATCTGAATTACCAAAGCTTAGCACAGTGCCTCATACAATGAATGTTTGCTTGTTGCTGAGAGAATGAATAAATGGAAAAAAATGAGTGGATGAACCTTAAAATATCAGGCATGACAGAGAGGGAATTTTTGTTCAGGTAATAAATAGGTGGTCCTAGTTAGCTTCTGAGATTCCATGTTTCTGGTTACTTTGGTGATGTGACCAGATGCCGCCTGGCATTCAGACCAAGCAAAGGCTTTTAAATTATGCAGTTTGGTAACTGAATTTAGTAGGAGGATATCAAGTCTTATGGGTCTGGTTTTTATATTTTGATGCTTCAAAGAAGTACCCCAAAGTAGCAGTGGTTCTTGCAAAGGGAGTTTCAGTTTATCTTCTCTGTTATGGAGTTTAGTAAGTTTTGAAGCTGAGGAAGAAATAGGGACAATATGGATGAATAGAATGAAAATTACTAGAGTGAAACTAATAAATAATGAGCATATATAATCTTTGATGACTTACTCCCAAATTTCTGTTTTAATAATTTAGCCATTCCTTTTTTAAAAATTGTATTTTATCACTTTCTCTCTGGAAAGGAATAAGTATTGCACAATTTGCATATTTCTGAAAGTCTTTATGGTCATGTCCTTAAACTTCCTACCCAGTTCCTGGAATTTTCAAGGCAGGACCTCAGCCCTATTTCTGTCTGTGGTTTTGATTCCAACTCAGATTCTGACTACAGAGCCCTCCCCTCTACTTGGCTAATACCTGGCTCTCCTTGTGGTGATGTTTCCAGTCTATCTTGAGGAGTCATAAAGTGCTATTAAAACAGACATCCCTCTTAGTCTGTCCTCAGTTATCGTCACACAGTATTACTATTGTCCAAGAGCACAAGTCTGAGGCTAATGCCGAATCGGAAAGTTGGTTTAAGTATCCCAGTCGGGCCAGGGAAAACAAAACCCAGGAGGAGGATATGGCTCCAAGTCAAGCTGCTAGAGTATTGGGCCATTGAACTTGGTCCAGGGGCAGATTATTTGGGTGAGTGTGCCTAGCTACCAGACATCAATTTCATTTGATTACTATGTTCTTTTCCATCCAAATGAATGGATGACCACAGTATCAAATAAATAATGTGATGCTCTCATTATGCCACATTTTAATCTATGAACAAAATACTGGCTACAGCTAAACAAGTGTAACACCACATGAAAGTCGCTCCTGTGTGTGAGGAAACAGGAGGGTGAGCCCACAGGTACCTGTGGGGCTTCATTTCTGCTGGGAAGCAGAAACCCAGATTGGCAACCTTGGAATTTTCCTAGTCAGAGCTGAATGGGCGCCAGTTGCGGAGGCCTGAAGCCTGTGACAACAGTCCAGTCTTTGGCTGGTCCAAAAGCTTTGCCTTCTTAAATTGAACCACTGGCATTAGAGTAAGAATGATATGACACCTTTAAAGCAGGAATAAGAAGGCTAAAGTTGATAAAGTAATCCAAAGGAGAGTCCTAGATAGGATTGAGAAACTTTTGTCCATCAACTCTCTCTATTTTGCCCACCTTGACCAACAAAATACGTTTAGATTTTCTAAAAAGGTAGTTAGATGACAGAGAGTGCCTCTGGTATCAGAAAGACCTGAGTTTGAATTCTTCTCCAGACACTTACCAGCTATGCCACTCCGGGCAAGTCACATATTTTCTCTCTGCCACAGTTTCCTCAACCATAAAATTGAGACACTGATAGTACATACCATCCCAAGGCTGTTGTGAGGATCAACTGAGTAAATATGTCTATAAAGCACTTAGTACAGTGCCTAACACACAGTAAAATCTCTGTAAATGTTTGCTACTATTAGATAGCAGATAGCAAGTTTTGACCAGTGATGTAAAGACATGGTATTTGGAAAAATCACTGAACCTTTTGAACCTCAGTTTTCCCATTTATAAAATGGAGATAACAATAGTTAAAGGAGTCATCTCCCAGGGATGCTATAAAGATTAAATGAGATAATCCCTTGCAAATCAAAGTACAGCACAGGTTTCAGTTATTATATGAGAGATAATTGAAGTATGGATTCAAATGGGTAAAGAACAATTAATTCCTGAATATGTTAATCTGGGTGTGTGAATGGAGAGGAGGGAATTTTCACCATGACTGGCAAATAGTCATCACTCTCTTCTGTGATTGCCCTCTTAGAGCACAGTCAGACAGAGGAAGTAACACTACTGTTAGTCACAGTATAGAATTCACAAGGGTCTCACATATACTACTGCATTGCATTGTAGAAAGATTGGGAAAGTGACTGGAAAAGTGGGGAAGGTGGTTCTCCTAGATAATGAAAGAGAAAGGAGAGAGTGTAAAGGGCTATGGGATATAGAAGCTGTTACTTAGAAAGCTCTTTAATTCAGATTAAGACCTCCATTCTCTTCATAAGGGAAGCTAAACCCTACTGGAAAAGATTGAAGAATACAGTGACTAGATAATCCAAGTGAGGGTTCTATACTCAGGGAAATGGGCTAGTCTCTTTAAGGAGAGAGGCCCTGGGGGGTTAAACCCAAGAGCAAGACAGCCTTTGTTTGGACTTTTGAAACATAGGAGGGGGAGGCTTTAAAGCATGAAAGACCAACTCGGACCATCTGGTTCTGCAACAGTCTGCCATCAACACATCCTCACTTGATGAGACCAATATAATAAATGAGGAGAGATGTGTTTCATTCCTGTCAACAGCCATAGGAAAAGAAAGATAAGAGGAGCGTTTGAAATTGTAGAGATCTTTGGGCTTTAACTATTCCAGAGGCAATTCGTTCCATATGGGAAGCAAATCCATGTGGATAAATTTTGCTATCAATTCTGTGGCTGCTTATCAAAAGTCTGTGCATTTCCTAATGAAGAGGAAGGAAAAGGGCTAACTTATGTCACTGTGACACTTGACCCATCATCAGGTAGGTCAGTCCTGAAACCAAGCTGTAGCCCTGTGACAGACTGACACAAATCATTTTTAATGATTTTTAAATTAAATGTAAAATTGAATTGGAGAATAATCAATTTCTTAAAAATGTTAGCCTGATGCTTGATGCTCCTTTTGGAGGTTTGAAAAGCATTCTGTAGGGCAGATTAAATTCCAAGAATCCTTCCTCACACTATCATCTAAAAACAGTACAAGTACTATTTAAAATAACCATTGGGAAGAAGTTTTTGAACAACCCCTTAATCTCCCAATACCCACCAATAAGAAAAAAAAATTTAATGTATGTGCTATGGTACATCCAGAAACACTTGAGTCAGCAGAGAACTAAATTTATATCTCATCTCTCATATGAACTCTGTGACCTTAGATAAGTCATATATCCTCTTACAAATATCCATCCTGTATATGTCACAAGATTTTTTGAGGATATATGTGTGTGAATATATATGTATATAGACATACATATAAACAAATGCATGTATATACATATATGCATATATTTATGAATTATTTTACAAACAATATAATTGCACTTATTGTTGTTGTATTGTGACAGGCACCAAGGGTAATACAGAGATAAATGTGAAATGATCACTAGCCTTTTAATGGAGATTTTAACCTAGTATTGGAACATGTATACACATAAGTAATTCTGATATAAAATGGAATGGAATGTGTGGCTGATGTGCGATACAGCACATAAAGCAATGGATACAAAGTCAAGATGCCAGGGTTCAAATCCTGCCTTGGATAATTGAGACCTTTTGCCTCTCAGGGCCATCCTTTCAATAGTGGTAAAAATCAGGTCATCGGACTCAATGATCTCTTAAATCCTTTCCAGTATCAAATATATGATCCTATGAAAACACAAACAAGTTAGAAACCATTAGTGAAGGTCCAAGGAAGGAAACCTGTTTACTTACTGGGGTGAGGGGGAAGGGTCGAGAGGAGAATCAAAGATCATTTCATAGCATAAAAATATTTAAACTTTGTCTTTAAGGATTTCATGGAAAAGGAAGTTAACAGGGGGAAAATTAGAAAAAATTGAAGGACAAAATACAAATCACCCTTTAGTCATCCTCAGTCTAGGGGAGTAAAGAGCCTTGCTCATCAGGAAGCATGTGCTTTGCTTGCAAGGGACATGGGAAGAGGGGGAGATGGAGGAGGAAATGTAGAAGAGAAAAGAAAACCAAAATGGAAGAAAGAAAAGGCAACAGAGACAGACACAGAAAGAATGAAAGACATATAGAGACAGAGGCAGAGAGATAGGGACAGAAACAGATGCACAGTCAGGGGGAGAGCACAGAGAGAAAAGAGTAGAACAGCAAAGGGATAGAGAATAGAAAGGAAGAAAAAAAAAAGAAAAGAGGGAAGAGAGGGGAAGAAAGAGATGCGAAAGGATCTGATTGCTTCCTTTTCTCCCTTCCAAGGTTCCATCTCTCTCCTTGTCAATGATACACCCATTTTTTTGGCTCAGAGAGATGGGGAGGGAGATTACAGTAGGAATTAGCCTGACAACTATCACAGTTCTGGCAGTGAGAGAGTTGTAATAGTCACAGGGTTTTGCTGAAAAGTCCTTAAGACAAACCTGATGTCTTTTGGATTTAGCCAAATATCTCAAACCATTATTCAAACATTTTGTGTTTAGCAAAATTCAAAGTACATTTTGTCAGGCAGTTTTCCTCTTAATTTTTAAACCCATGTGTATTTCCAAGGGAATGTAATCCATATGTTTCTAATTCATTTACATTTAAATCATCATACTGTTGTTTTGCTGAGCTATTTGATGTCCAAGAAGCCTATGAGCCCTTTTACAAGCCTTTAAAATGCTTTCTCCTTTGAACCTGGAAGCCATGGTTTTCCTGTACAGAAGGGAAATTAAAATATAGGATGGTGGGAGTTCCTCTTCAAACTAAATTCCATAGCATTTAGATGGATAATAATAACAATAATAACATGACAAGAATTAAAATAACTTGCTCTCAGGGGAAACCTAGAAAGGAGCTTCAGAAAATCTATTAGTCACCAAAATAAAAACATCAGTTTTTCCCCTTTACTTACAGATCCCATACCAGGAAAAGAAGTCTTTGTACCACACACCCAGTCAGTGCTCATTCAACCTTTCCTTTAAGACTTCCAGTGAAGAGAGAACTCATTTACCTCCCAAGGCAACCATTGCACTTTGGGAAGTTGTTTAGTTTTTTTCCAATTTTTTCTTTTTTTTCCTTATGTCACATTTAAACCTATCTCTTGGAAATTTCCACCAATTGTCCACACTTCTGCCATCTAGGAACAACAAAACAAGCATAATTTATTTTCTATAGTAATAATAACTAGCATTAAGGTTGTAAAATTCTTTATCTATTTTAACTCATTTAATCTTTATAACACCCTGTCAGGTAGTACATACTATAATTATCCATATTTTACAGATAAGAAAACTGCTCTAACATATGTCCTTTACAGGCCTGTCTCAGTATATGAAAGGCTATTGATTTGAGTCAATCACTCAATCGACAATATTTACTAACTCATTGATTAACTACATAAAAAGAGAAAATATTTCCCAGAAGTCCCTTATTAACATGCATACGTTACAGGAAAAGATAAGTCATTATACTTGAGCAAAAGTTAATATATAATGCAGACATTCTTTCTGATAGGGGGAACAGTAAAAAGTGTCCTTTTAGAACCTTGATGTCTTCAAAGTATATTGAGGGAGTTAATAAATAAAATAGAGGACAAGAGGGCAGATTGATTGGTTCTAAGGAGATACATTAGGGGCAGCTAGATAGCTCAGTACATAAAGAACAAGGCCTGGAGATGGGAAGTCTTGGGATCAAATCTGACCTCAGCTACTTCCTAGCTGTGTGACTCTGGACAAGTCACTTAACCCCAGTTACCCAGCTTTTAATGCTCTTCTGCCTTAGAATCAATACATATTGGATCTAAGTCCGAAGGTAAGGATTTTTTAAAATTAAATTAAAAGGAATAAGTTAGTGTAAAAAAAAAAGGCAGAAGAAATAGAAGTAGGCTATTTCTCACGAGTGTAGATGAGAAGACTCCACACAAATGAAGAGGTGGTTGGAATGTTCATCAGGTAAACCTCACTCATATGAAACAGGCAAAAGACAGCTGAATGAGCATACCCACATTGTTCAAACAGGGAACAAAGAGGCATGGAAGGGTAGTATTTAAAAGGGAATATATGATCACAAAGGGGTTAATAGTAAGCAAAACACATTTACTGATTCTGAAGTGGCAATTAAAAGTCTCTTTGAAATTATTCCAGGTCAAATCATGTTGAGTAGAAAGGAAGATAGAAGGGATAGAAGGAAGAAGAGAGAAGTAGTCGATCCATCCTGTTCTCCTGCTGTTTAATTCTGGATCTAACTCCTTGTTCATGACGACTATCTACTTCAGGTATACATACAGAAAGCTGTCCATCCAAACTGATATTCCCATATTACCAACATACTCTATGCCAGAGAAAACAGTCAATCAATCAACATTCATTCAAAGAAGCCAGCCACTGTGCTAAATTCTGGAGATGAAAAGAAAGGCAAAAATAACTCTCTACCTTTAAGGAACTCATATTCTAATGCATGCAAACAACTATGTACCTAACGATACAAAAAATGTAATCTCAAAAGGAAGGATCCAAATATGTCAGTATCATTATCATAGCTTATTTTCTACAATACCAATTCTAGAAGAGCTGTGGAAATTATTAACCAAGGAGTCTCATTCCATACCAAGCAATCTAATAATAACAATAACCATAATAATGATTATAATAAATATAAATAAATATAAAAATATAATTAAAATGATTATAATAAATACAGCTAACACTTATAAAGCATTTACAATGTACCAGTTACTTTATAATTATTATCTCAGTTGGCCCTCTCAACAATCCTGGGAAAGAGGTGATATTATTCTCATTTTATGGTTGGGGAAACTGAGGCAAACTGAGGTTAAGTGACTTGCCCAGGTTCACACAGCTAACAAATATCTGAGGCTGGATTTTAATTCCTGACTCCAGGGCCAGAATTCTTCCTGTTGTAGCACCTTGATACCTGGCGGAAGCTGTAATAAAGGGAAAAAATATTAGGCAACAAAACAAACATAATGTATTGGAGAAAAAGAAGCTTGATTCCTAAAAGGAGGTCTTCTCTTCCTTAGACCTGTTGAATAACTCTCTTACAAATACATTTTGATGCTTCAGTGTTTTGAGTTTAAATTAGTACTATCTATAACAAAACAGATTGAAACTTCATGAGTTGTCAGAGTTGAAATACATCACTGAAATACATCATCAATACAAAATACATCACCTGTTTGCCAGTGTTCTTGTAATGAGTCTCCCTCTGACTTATTCTCCAATAACAAAATTATTAGGTTTGAACTTGGAACTTTACCATTTAGTAGGATCTGTCAGAACTTATGTTAAATTTTTTTCCTTCCACAAAGAACAAATCTACCTTTTTGAAACTTGTTTCCCCATTGGGGTCAAGTACATTAAACTGAATCCCTTTTCAATAATAATAGGAAAGCAAAGAATATATATGCATATATATATTCAATGCTTTAATATTTATAAAAACCTTTACCTGAATTATTTCATTTGATCTTAACAATCCAGAGAGGTAGACACTGCTATTATCTCCATGAGGAAACTGAGACTGGAGGAGATTAAGTTACTTGCTTAGAGTTACACAATTAAGGAAGTGGTTAAGCAGAATTTGAAGTCACAACTTCTTCACTTCAAATTCAGCACTTTGTAGGCCTTCAGATACTGAAAGGTAGCTATCATGTTTCTCCAATTGTCTTCTTTCTTCATAGTTCTTATTTCTTTAAATTAGTATCATGACATGATTTCAAGGCCCTTCACCATCATGCTCTATTATACAATCAGCTTATCATAGAGATAGGGACTGGATTTGTAAGTTCATTGGTATAGAGAAATCTTGTATGAGGAAATTATACTTTAGAAAACTTATGGTCTTAGAAAATTACTTGGGATCACTGTCTCAGCTTAAAGATACTACAGAGAGGCAGAAGAAAAAAATGAAGATACTTTGTCATGACCTGTTCATTTTTAATACCTGTTGCATTTTTTATTACTATTTCTTTTTCTAGATGTTCACTAATAATTCTTTTAAATTATAAATTATAGAATTTTACAGGAATTAACATCAAGTTCCCTGGAATACAGGTTATATTTCACTTTCCTTTTTAAAAGGTGAAATAGAAAACACCATTGCAGTCTCAATGTTAATGAAAATATGCCCTGAGTACACAACCTATGTGAATAAATGTTCAGCAAATTGTCTTTTGAAGAGGGTACTCCTTGAAACTTGAAAGAGACAAATTTAAGACAAATTGGTAAGCCTTTAAAGATTGGGTAATAAATGTATTGAATATTAATCATTCATGTGTCATATACTAAAGAGATAAATAGCTTCAAATAGGTGATGCTAAATTAATGATTAGGGGCTCGATAATGAGCACATCATGTATTTAGGAATACACATCTTTTGAAGTTCATTTTTAGAAGAAAACTTAGTTATTCTAGGGAATATAACCTGATGCTATGGCCAGGGACAATGCTGGGCAGGGGTAAACCATGAGTTTGACTTTCTGGCATATCTTCTGTTCTTCTGTTAAAAATCCTTTTTCTTAAGACTGAAAAATCCTCAAATTTTAGGAAATGTAAAACTAAGTTAATTAATTTTATTTATTTAAAACACCCATTGCCCTGGGCCTTCTGGAAGTATATTCTAAATACAAATCCAATATTTAAACAAAACCCAGAAGTCAACAATCCTCTAACAAATAAAGTCTAGAGAACAGCATGAGGGAAAAGCAAACCAGAAAAAATAGGATTAGATGTAGATTTGAGGATTAAAGTAAAATGTGTTTCCAGAGGAAGGAACCTTTCATGGAAAAATTCTATTCTCTTCAAGTCTTTCTAATGCTAATCAAACAAAGACTCATATCTCTCTATCCTCAACTTGATTTCCCAAGAAGCTTAATGAATGACTTGATAGAAATTTGGGTCAACAGTTGTAAAAGTTCAAGCACAGAAACTAAATGGCCCAGTTAAAAATCCAACTTCATGAATTTTTTACCTATTAATCTCAAATTGAGCTCACCTTGATTTGACCTTTTTGCTTCCTTATTGTTCCTAATACATATTGTGACACTTGGCCAAGTGTTGTCTTGCATGACCAAAAGTAAGGATCCAAATGCAATTCTTTTGTATAAAAAACTCTCAATCTCCAAGATGCCTAAAGTTCAGGGAATGAAGTTTATTACTCATAGTCCTACTGGTAGTAAAATGTCTAAAGTGGAATTGGAAGTCTCCCAACTTCCTGATTCAGTGGCCAGTTTCTTATTTGCCACACTGTCCCTTCTCAGCTGAATAATGTGCTTTCTAATGGTTCCCAAACCTAAAGATACTACTCTGGGTATTTGACCAAGGCAATGTATAACAGGTACCTTTGAAACACAAGTTATTAAGCTCAACATTATATTCACTATTTTTAATCTGTGTGTTATTTCTACCAAATGACTATAAATGTCTTAAAGGTAAGTATCATTCCTGATATCTCCTTATTCATAATTGTTTATGGTATAATGTTGAGCTCAAAAAAAAAAACTCTCAGAAAATACATGCTATATTAAATTGAATTAAATTGAGTGTGGAAAAGGCAGAGTTTTACCATCTCGGTGGCCATAGGCCATACTCCTAGACTCATACAATAGAAAGAAGCCATGAAGGTCATCTCTTCATAGAATCATATCTCTTTTAATTAAATCTCTTTTTACTTTAGCTTTGTCTGAGATCATGATTGCCACCCTTGCCTTTTTCATCTGTTGCAGCCCAACAGATTCTGTTCCAGCCTTTTACCTTTACCCTGTGTATCTCTACCTGCCTATTTCTTGTAAACAACATATTGTAGGATTCTGGTTTTTAATCCACTCAGCTATCTGCTTTCATTTTATGGGTGAGTTCATTCCATTCACATTCATAGTTATGATTACCAGTGTATTGCCCTCCTTTTTGACTTCTAGTTTAATCCTGACTTTTCTCTTTTTACTCTTTTCCTCCCCTCCAGTGTTTTGCTTTTCCTCAGTTTCCCCCTTTCCCCATCCTTTATATCACTCCCTCTAGCCCCCTCTTTTTATTTCCCTCTTACTAAGGGCCTTTTGGTCATTCCCCTCAACCTCTCCCTCCCTTGTATTACTTCCCTCCCCACCATCCCCTTTCAATTTCTCTCTAGGGTAAAATGTAATTGTATACCCCAATGCATTTGGCTGTTCTTCCCTCTCTGAGGCAATTCCAATAAGAGTAAGGTTTAAGTGTTACCCATCACCAGTCTCTTCTTCCCTTCCATTGTACTGGTCTTTTTCATAGACACACACACACACACACACACGCATCTTAATGTGATATATTTTACCCTATTTTACATCTATTTTCCCATTTCTCTTAGTATTATCCTCTTTTTCACCCCTAGTTTTATTTTTTCTTTGACATATCATTCTAAACAGCTTATTATTATACCTTTGTATAAACTTCTACTAACTAATATGATAATGATAACAATTTTTAAGAGTTACAGATATCATTTTTTCATATAGGAATATAAACTATTTGACTTTATCAAAGCCCTTACATTTTTTCTCTTTCTTACTTACTTTTTATGCTTCTCTTGAATTTGTATTTGGGAATCAAAATTTTTGTTCAGTTCTGGTCTTTCCTTCAGAAATGCTTGGAAATCTTCTATTTTATTAAATGACCATAGTTTCCCCTGAAAGAATATAGTCACTTTTGCTAGGTAGTTGATTCCTGATAGTAGACCCAGTTCCCTTGCCTTCCAGAATATCATATTCAAAACCTTGCAGTCTTTCAGTGTGGAGGCTGCCAAACCCTGTGTGATTCTGACTGGGGCTCCATGATATCTGAATTTTTTCTTTCTAGCTTTTTATAGTATTTTCTCCTTGGCCTAAAAGCTTTTGAACTTGGCTATAACATTCCTGGGAGTTGTCATTTGGGGATTTAATGCAGGAGGTGATCTGTGGATTCTTTTAAACTTTATTTTACTCTCTTGTTCAAGAATATCAGCAGTTTTCTTAGATAATTTCCTATAGTATGATGGCTAGGACTTTTTTTTTTTGGCTATGACTTTCAAGTAGTCCAATAATTCTTAAATTGTCTCTCCTAGACCTATTTTCCAGAACAGTTGTTTTTTTAATGAGATATTTCACATTTTCTTCTATTTTTTCATTCTTTTGATTTTGTTTTATTGTTTTTTGATGTCTCATGAAGTCCTTAGCTTCTAATTGCCCAGTCCTAATTTTCTTGCTTTAATTCATGTGCTTCTGTTTCCAGATGACCTATTTTGCTTTTTAAGCTGTTGCTTTCCTGTTCTCATTTTTCTTCAACCTGTCTTATTTGATTTTTTAATTCCTTTTTTGAGCTCTTCCAGAGCTTGAGTCTAATTCCCTGGATTTTTTGAGGTTTTTCTTGAAGTTCCTTGGATCTGGATCCTGTTGACCTCTTTTGGTTCTGTTCTTTGGTTTTTATCCCTATGGAAGCTTTTAATCATTGCCTCCTTTTTTTTTTACTCATCCCTCCCTTCTCTCCCTGCTCCTCCTCATCCCCCACTATGGACTGTAAACTGTTTGTTTACTGGAGCAGGGTGTTTGAGTTGCTCTGCCCTGGAGGGACTCTTCAGTCCTCTCTCTCCTCTATAGGTATACTGGATTAGACTGGTTGAACTGACTGGCCATGCTAATCTGCCCCGAGTTTAAATCTTTACCATAGCCTGATGCTGTGGAGGTCAAGGGTACCCAACCAGATGGCCTCCACCAAGGTTCTCCCTACCAGTCTCTGTCAGAGCCTTGGACCTACCATGGTGGATCTGAGGTGCTCCATCACAGTTGAAGCCCCCAACCAGGAATCCCACACTTAGCCTATTTCTGATAGCAGGTCTCAGCACAGTAGATAGGGGAGGGAGGGTTGACTCTCTCTGCCTGTCTTTCAAATTTTGTACAGCAGGAGAGTCCTATGGCCCCCTCTTGTTGGTGGGTTTGGATTTCTGCCTTTTTTGAAGTACTTTTTAAAGATCAGTATGGAAGGATAGTCAGAGAGGTTTTGGCTTTTGCAGCTACTAAGCCTCCATCTTGAGTCTCCTCATAGAATCAAAGATATAGATTTGGAATAAAATTTACAGGTTATCCTATCTAACCCATTCATTTCATGGATTAGGAAACTGAGGCTAACATTCAAAATCACATGGGCAAAAAATAGAAGAAGCAAGATTCAAAGCTGAACTTATAGATTCCATATTCAACTTCTTTTCCCAATACAGTGGGTTGACCAAGACCCTCTTTTTGCAGATGAGGATATGAAATTCTATAAAAATGAAGTCAAATACTAATCTAGAATTAGAGGGGAATAAATGCAGATGATAATCTTGTGGTAATATGTGCACTTTCATATTTAAAAGCAACAACAACATTGTTTTAATAGTAATGACTTGCATTCATTCCTTAATTCAAGAAACATTAATCATATGTTTGTAGACAAGAATGTGTTAGAAACAGATGAATGATTCTTAACTTTTTTGATGTGTGCTTTTATTCTAGAAATTGGCAAATGTTATATATATAGCAGGACTTGATTACTATTGTGGTGACCATCTAGACTTAAAGGAATAGAGAAAATGTTTGTACAAATTAAGCTTAAAGATGTGTTGTGGAAAAGCAGATGTCCAAAGGGTAAGATAAGGGAACAAGAATTTACTAAGCATCTTCTATAAGCTAAGCACTTTAAAACCATGTAAGGCAATGAAGACAGTACCATTTGCTAGGAGCTAGATGGGACAACAGACAAAACTTGCCATCAAGGAACTTTGAGCGATTTACCTCTTAGGAAACTTACATAGGACAGGGGAGTAAGTTATCAAAGTTTTCTGAAGAAACAATTGCTCAACAGAGAATATCCCCTTTCAATGATCTCTAGGTTATGTTTTATGTTATGTTCATTAAATTTTCTAACTCTTCTTTGAGTTATATGAACAATATAATGGCCATTGTTGTTGTGTAGTCATTTTTCAGTCATATCTGACTCTTTTTGATCCTATTTGGGATTGTCTGGACAAAGATAATAGAGTGGTTTGCCATTTCCTTCTCCAGATCAACTTACAGATGAGGAAACTGAGCCCAACAGGGTTAAATGATTTGCCCAGAGTCATATAGCTAGGAAGTGTCAGAGGCCAGATTTGAACTCAGGAAAATAAGTTTCCCTGACTCCAAGCCCTGTATTCTTTCCATTGTGCCACCTAGCAGCCCTGAATTCGCTTCTAAGGGGAGTAAAAAATAATTGCTATAATAGCCAACATTGTATCTACCTCTACATTTTGTATGGTGTTCTACAAAGTGATCTCATTTGATACTCAGAAATATCTCTAAGGAAATTTCTATAGGAACGGATATTCCAATAGATGAGGAAATGGAGTTTCAAAAAGGTTAAATGACTTGACCAGGGAGGAAGATGTCAAATACTGAGCTTCTCAGATTCTCTTGGTCAAGACAATGATCCATATAGTTGAGAATTTACCCAAAATATGTAAGATCATGAGAAAATCTTCTTCATAAATTATTTCCTATAACTCAGAGATAATAATAATTATTATTTATTTAGACTTTAAGCTTTAGGAAATACTATCTGTACAATAACAGTGATATGTCAAATAGGCCTCATTGTCACCAATTTATAAATGAGGTCATTAAGATTCAGAGCTTAAAGTACATGGTCACAGAACCAGTAAATATCAGAACTGAGATCTGAACTCAGGTCTCCTTACTCTAAGTAAGGCAATGTATGTAAGGCCCTTATAGCAAAGGCAAGACTAACTCTAAGAGACCCAATTTTACTTCCTCCCCAACAGGTTTCTGTCATACTCAGATATTTTATAAATTCATTCAATTGGGTCATCTATAAATTTTTTGATCAAATGATCAGTTTTGTTTGGGTGTGTTGCAAAGGGGAGTTCAACATTGGTTGAGAAAATAGATTATATCAATGTTAAGATAACTTTTCAACATTTTTTATGATTGCTAGATTTAGATCCTGTTCAATCTCTTTGTGGCTTCAGAGAGATGGCCTCAAGGTCAAATAAATCTACAGTTTAGCATTTTCTTTGCTTATAATTTTTTTAAAAGACAGTGATTGCCCCTAAAAAAGGGAAACACAAAAATTCTAGATGTATTCAAAAGAATTACACAAATGAGGTCTGAAATCTCACTGCCATTTCATTGAACTGAACTATTATGCAAACTCACAAAGCAAGTAGTTACATCACGAGGATTTCATAATATATTTTGAGCAATTTTACCAGGATCATTATAGGACTGAGGTTAAAGCATTAAAGGTTAAAGTAGCTCCCTGTTTTATGGCTCTCTGCTATTTTAAGCATATAATACAAAATCTCTACCTTGACAAAATCCCCCACAAAAGGACAGTAACACTTCATATAAATCACTTTCATTCAATGTGCTTTCCAGAAAAGAAAGAAAACAAAAAAGAAGAAAAAAAACCTGGTCACCCAGCTGCTCCCTGAATTTGACACACCACATGTGATCTCTAAAATATCCTTCCTTATTTACCCTACCTTAAGAAAACTGAAAAAACCTGTGCTGAAAGTTTACAATGATCTTAAGTAAAGCAGTCATTATCTGCATTTGTCTTTGTGATGTGATAGATATTTATAACTAACCTTGATCCTAGGTGAAGGAAGAATAAACAAAATACTTACTACTGGATATTATAGTAAAGGCACAAATGGAGGAGATCATTAAATCTTCGTCAGGCCATCAGATACCATGAGTGGAATCTTTCAGTCAAAAAAAAACAAAACCCAGACTCATATTTGAACTTGAATTATATAGATAAGCAAAAAGTAATTTGGAATAACAAAAGATCAAGAATATCAAGGGAAATAATGAAAAAAAATGTGAAGGAAGGGGGCCTAGCAGTACCAGATATTAAACTATACTATAAGGTAGCAGTCATCAAAACAATATGGTACTGGCTAAGAGAAGGGAGGATCAGTGGAATAGACTTGGGGTAAGTGATGTCAGCAAAACAGTGTATGATAAACCAAAAGAGCCCAACTTTGGGGACAAAAATCCACTATTTGTCAGAAGCTTCTGGGAAAATTGGAAAACAATATGGGAGAGATTAGGTTTAGATCAACATCTCACACCCTACACCAAGATAAATTCAGAATGGGTGAAAGACTTGAATATAAAGAAGGAAACTGTAAGTAAATTAGTGAATGCAGAATAGTATACTTGTCAGATCTCTGGGAAAGGAAAGATTTTAAAACCAAGCAAGAGTTAGAGAAAATTACAAAATGTAAAATAAATAATTTTGATTATATTAAATTAAAAAGGTTTTGTACAAATAAAAACAATGCAACCAAAATCAGGAAACAACAAACTGAGAAAAATCTTTATAACAAAAATTTCTGACAGAGGTCTAATTACTCAAATATACAAGGAGCTAAATCAATTGTATAAAAAAATCAAGCCATTCCCCAATTGATAAATGGGCAAGGGACATGAATAGGAAATTTTCAGATAAAGAAATCAAAAGTATCAATAAGCACATGAGAAAGTGTTCTAAATCTCTAATAATTAGAGAAATGCAAATCAAATTAACTCTGAGGTACCACCTCACACCTAGCAGATTGGCTAAAATGATAGCAGGGGAGAGTAATGAATGTTGGAGGACATTGACTTTCCTTTAACTTTCCTGTTGGAGGGGAAACTAAGGAAGAAGAAGAAGATGTCCATTATAGAAATTTTGCATAGTGCTTTGACAGCATAGGGATTTGACTAATTTGCTTTGAGATGAAACTGAAAACCATACCTTTACAAATCTCATTCATCATATCTCAATCAATTTTAAAAATTCTTTTAATGACTAATTTCTAAGAAGTTAACCAAGCTGGCAAGATTATCAATACTCTTTATTCATTAATATTCTAAAACTCCCAATCAGCAGATTTTTAAAATGTTATATCAGATAGATTCAGCTCAAGCACCAGACCAGCAGTGAAAATGAACAAAGGACTGCATATACTATTGACAGCGCTAATAACCACCCACCAACTATCTTGGTTTATTGGACTCTGGGAACAATGTCAGGAGGGACTAAAGAGTAGTTCAGTCCCACATGAGGGACTGCCAATTCATGGTTTCCTCAGTTACTTTGAAGCTTCCCACACCTTGTGGACATATGAAAGGGCTCAGTATTTGGGAAATTTTATTACTAAATCATAAATATTTTATTTAGCTAAACCAGTAAGGAAGGAAGAAGCAAGGGGGAATCTGGGCAGCTTTCTTGAGAAATCCTCCCTTGGAGAGATGCTTGCCAATGTCCCATTTGCATGAACTTCACATAAGACTCAAAGCACTTTTGTTTCATTTCATATCTTCCTTTCTGTTGGAATGGAGCCATCAGGTATGTGGTACAGATAAAGGTATCTGCCAATATCCGGGTTTAAATTTGAAAAACAAATATTTCAGTGAACTCAAATCCAATCTAGGTGAGGAGTTTTTGTTTGTTTATTTTAAATATAACTTCTGCTATACTTTTTTTTTTCATTCTCTAAGTGCCTTCAGGCCTAAGAAGTGAAATAAATATGATTCTGTTCTTTATAAGCAATGATAATGCTATTGACCTATCACCATTTTGATAAATGCTTTTAGTGATTTCTTCGTAGAAGTAATGGATTTTCATTGATACCTATTCATTCTTTCACCCAGCCTCTCTTGTAACCAAATCCACTTATTTACCAGATAGCTGAACTCAGTTAAGGGTACAATTTGTACTTTTGATACAGAACTGTAAAACTAACTGATCTATAGTAGGCTAGAATCTAGGACTTTCCTTAGCTTAGCTGATTCAGGCAATAAACTAAGAAAGCCAACCAGTTATAATATATAAATAAATAAGATCCAAGATTTATCATACGAAACATATAAATGAAAATCCTATACTCACCCTGATAAAGGGAAATGATTCACTATCACTGATGCCAACAGAAAAAAAAAACAAAAACCTTGATTTTTAAAAAATCATTTCATTTTGGTTCAGAAACCACAACACATTTTTTGTCAGTTTTAAACATTTTCTATAATTGGATACTATCACATATACCAAAGGGAAAATCAATATTTTCTTTCAATTTTCTATCCAAACACATTAAAGATTGTATATTTAACATGTAGAATCTAGTATCTACTTAGAGGAGAAATTTGGTGTTCCAAAAGTAACTGTCCTTTGGCCACCAGAGAGCTATTATCAAAAATAATGGAAACTTAGTTTTAGTGGGAAATAGCAATTTGTTAAACCACTCTACCAGTTGTAGAACAACCACTTTAGTTCCAAATATTTGAGGGTCACATGTACATAGAAGAATAAAAATCAATTTAACAAATATTAGTGGATTCTACGCTAGACCTTAGGAAAATAATGACAAAAATGAAGCAATCTCTGCCCTCAGGGAAGTTAGATTGTTTGGAGGTTGGGTAAGGAGAATACAATATGTTCACAAGTAATTAAATATACAGTATATACAAAGAAAGAGAAAAAATAGGGAAGGATTGAGAGGAGGAAGAAGAAGAAGGAAGAAAAGATAATGAGGACAAAGATAAAGATTTAAGAAAATAAGTTGCTTTGCAGTGTAGATGAAATATTTGTTTTTGTTTTTGTTTTTTAAATGGTACACATTTCTATAGGTCTTTAAGCTAGAAAAAATATGTTTCCTCTTTCAATAGTCCTATAGGACAGGCAACCTCAAGTATTGCTATCTCCATTTTACAGAAGTGGAAACCAAGGTTCAGAGAGGTTAAATAATTTGATCAAATTCATATGCTTGAGAAGTATAAAAAGCAGATATTGTTCCTGATTCCATGTACATCTGGCTTCCACCACACCCTATGACTTCCTCTTCCAGGATTTTTCATTTGCATAGCAATCAGTCTCATCTCCAAAGACCTATCCTGATGCCATTTGGATTAGCATAGCCATATCTTTCAACTAGTTTCAGTTCCTAAGCCAGAGGGGAAAAGTAATGAATTCAGTTTAGTCTGTTTGTCTGAATCTTCTGTTTTTATTAGGGAGGAAGAGTGGTTAATGGATTTAGTCATGGCTGAAATTGAATCTCTTATGATTGAACCATTGGTTCAACTTTTTTGCTTCTTTTTGATTGGCCCCAGGGAGCAGAACTAGAGAGAAGATGCAAAAAAACAAATTTGGATTTGGTGTAGAGGGAAAACAAATCCTAATAGTTAATGCTATTCCCAAATGGAGAAGGCTAACATAGTAGGGAGGGAATTCATTCTCATTGAATTTATTCAAGAAAAGGTTGAATGAACACATGTCAGAAAAATTAGAAAAGAAAAACTTATTTGATTAGATGGCCTTGAGGCCCCTTCCTCCACTGAAATTCTTTAATTCTGTTTTACCAATTCTTCTACTTTTTTTCCATTTCAAACCATTCTGTGATATTTTATGGTTATCTTCAGAGTCTATCAGAAACTTATAACACTACCTCCACCAGTCATTAGAGAACTATCTTTACATATTTAAAGAATTACTGACTACCAGAGTCACAACAGACCAGCAGCGATCTGAAAAAGAATCATCACTACGACATTCCACAAACTATCATCCGGACTCTCATTGAAGGTCTTTAGAAAGAGAGACTGCACTACCTTCTAAGACAGTCCATTCCACATTAGTGTTGCTTATGAAGATCCCTGGGTCTGAACTCAGGAAGATATGAGTTCAAGCCCAGCCTCAGACACTTCCTAGCTCAATTAATAGCTATGTGGCCTTGCAAAAGTTACTTAGCCTCTGATCGACAAATGGATCCACTGGAGAAGCAAATGACAAACCATTTGAGTATAGAAAACCTCATGGATCATGGGATATGAAGATTCAGATATGACTAAAGAATAACAAAATTCTTAGAAATATTTTTCTTTACATTGTGTTATAACCAGCCACCCTAGAGATTTCATAATAGAATATAAAAAAAAATGAAGGTCTGAGGAGGTCAAAGTAGTCTATATTAATGCATTGAATTTAAGTTAAGCTCCTTGAAGGCAAGGACTTTTGCTTTTTAATTTATGCATCCAGCATTTAGTACAGTATTGGGCACTTTGGAATGCTTAATCAATGTCTGTTTATTCATTGATCGAGAATATGACATGATTATAGAACATCTTGGACTTTTTAAGTCCAGATCCTCAACAGAAGGGCTTTAGTGGGATAAATTTACCATAGTAAAAAGCAGTGTGAAACAGTCAAAACAACAGTACATCTGGAGTGAGAGGACCTGGGGGCCAGAGGAATTAAAGGGGAAAAGGTGAGGCCTAGCTTAGCTTCTCTGGTTCTCACTTTTCTTTTCTGTAAAATGAAGGAGTTGGACGTGATAATCTCTAAGGTCATCTCTCTATCTAAAATCTATGTACAAAAGGGCAAACATCTCTTAGAATGAGATCAGTTTATCTAAGTTCTTGATGTACAATAATTTACATTTTATCAGTTCTAGTGAAGGCTCAATCTCATCTTTGTGTCAGTGTCAATGTTAAATAGATTGACAAGAGCATGGAATTTTGCCAATGGAAGAGAACTGTGGAAATAAGTTTCTGTTGGTAAAGTAATGTTTCCATTTATTCCTTTAATTGAATTTTTTTTTTTTTACTAGATGGTCAACTCATTTTCCCACCCCTGAATGATGAGGATTATGCTTTCCAGAAGAGATTAAAAGAAGAATGTCACCCACTCAGTGGTCAATTTCTCGACTTCCTGTTTCCAATTCTTTATCCTGATTTTAGATCAATCCCAGGTATGGTTGCATTCTGGTAAATCCCTTAAGCAAAAAAGTGACACCAGCCAATTTAAACAAAAGAAAAGGAGAGAGGTGCTGCTGTGGATGGTATTGCTGCCAATGGGGAAAAGAGTAGAATTAGCTATTTGCCAATATTCTGTGGCCTGAGGGTTAACATAGTATCCAAATATGACTTATAAAAAGATCCTCAATTCTAAAGCATCCCAGAGTGGGGGAGAAAGAAACAGTTACTCAAAGTGATGAAATGTTTCTCTGTTTTCAACACTGGACTGTATATTCAAAGCCTTGGATCAACATGAGACATTACAAAGATATCTCATGATGTTGGTCTTTTAGTAGACCAGCTTGATCTTGAGACTATGTGTAAAAGTACTTTATTTATAAATGCCTTCATACCTGCACCGGGAAGCCTAAGAAAAAGCTGTTGTCCATTCTAGCCTATTTATATTCTTTGCATGAATCAGCATCAAGTTGTTGATAAAGTTAGCACAGGGAAACTTATTGAATTTGTTGCCAAATTGGGGAGGGGGCAGATGCCAGCCATTTCCATAAACAGCCAGGGAAGGTAATTTTGTTGGATTAGGCTAAAGGGGGACCACAAAATATTTTGAGGACAGCTAGAAATTCATCTGGCATTGGCCCCTGATAATCTGCATTCCATACCTCCTCCCTCCTCTAAAAGTACTCTCTGTCCGAGGTCACTCAAATGGGGAAATAGCCACAGTCTCCACACCCCTAACCTGCACCTCCACCCCTATCACACAAAAATTCTAACTGAAACCACTGTTGAGAACTATAGATTCTCTCCATATGGCAGTTCAACATGGGGATAAAAAAGCCAAAGAACTTTTGTCACTGATCTATATGTTGAAGCACACAGCAGTAATAGCTACTAGGTAAAGAACACTTCAATGTTTGCAAGGCACTTTGCAGACTTAATAATTCACAGATTCTTTTAGAACTGAGAGGGATCTCAAAGCTCATCTAGTGAATCTCACTTTTTCCCCCCAGAGGAGTAAACTGAGGGCAAGACAGAATTAAGCACAGGCAGCCAGTAACACAGCTAACCATTGAACCCAGGCTCTCTTGATTCTGAATCCAGCAAATTTCTTTTACTGTGGTTATTCTTTTTTTTTATCTCATTAAAGCCTCATACCAGCTTCTTTTGGGGGGCGGGGAGTAATGCAAAATATTATCATCATTATTGATATTATTGCTGTTATCTCTATTTAATGGTGATAGAACTGTGGCTCAATGTGGCGAAATGACTTCCTCATGATCCTGGCGTAAGAAGGTATCAGTATGAAACCTCGGTGTTTACCTGTGCCTAGTCCACCATCCACTAAGCTTCACCACTTTGCCTCTGATGCCAAGCATCAGAACGAATTCATGACATCAGGCAGGCACGGGCATTGTAACTTAAGTCAATATAATCTACCACCCGAAGGGAGATACCTTTTTCCTCTTTGGAGGCCGCCTGTCCGTGTCAGAGATAAGCTGCTTTCATCAGTCAAATAAGGAAAGAATGAACTGCTGTTGCCTCTGTAAGAGCTGGTCTGTTGATAACCAAGTAACCCTCAGTCCCTGAGGATGCAATACCAGAGAGCACAAACATTACAATCTCTTGAAAAACAGAGGGGAAAAAAGGTACCTTTTTCTTTGCTCTAGATACTAAACACACTGCTACCATTATGCTCGACACTAGACAGACTTGTTATGTTGGGGTTTCTCCCAGGCAGTTTTCAGCAAAGACCACAGGTCAGATGGAGTCAGCATTTCCCACAATGGTAAATATTAAATGTCAGGGTAGCCCGATTAACCTTGGCTTGTACTGTTGGTGGGTAATCACCCTAGGATGACAAAGACTCCATTTATAGAGGCCAGGAGATATGCCAATATCATATCGACAGTGGAAGCAAATGTGTCATCTGAGGAGGTCTCCTAGGATATATCCAACATAAAGACATGAGTTAATATTTTGGTTTAGTCAGAATTTGCCACATCTTTGTCACTGAAGGAAAGTGATATGTCAACAATGATGAACCAGTCATACTACAAACATTCGTCAGAGGGAAAATGTGAACCCACTGATATGTCAACACGGAGACATAAGTGAATTACACGAACATCATCGTTCTATGGCTCTAGGTTGGGGTCCTAAACCCTTTTTTTTTTTTAATGTTTTCACTCCCTGTGTAGGCTGGATATACACAGAACTTTCTTGAGCAACCATTCTGTTTCAATTCAACAGCTCTTTGGTTTTCCCAATACATCTCAAAATTACCCATTCAGGGATGGAATGGGGAAGAGAAGAAGGGAGACCATCAGCCAAGCTGATGATCATTTCGCATTATTTGGCCAGAATAGATAGTTGACTGACTGTATTTTTTTTCCTTTTGTACAAAGTTGTTAGACAAGGTGTATTTATAAAGCAATAAGACCAATCTCCTTAAACAAACACATCATAGCACAGACATGCAAATGAATCTTGTCCCCTCCAAAATCATGACCTTGGGAGGCTACCAGTGTTCCAAGGAAGCTGTCAAGGCACAGAATAGCTATGAAATTACAATTTGGGTTTTTGTCTCCTTAGCTTGTCATATGTCCTAATTGGCTATCCCTCCTCGTGGAGGATCTTCACCTTTCCATATGATTTTTAGAAACATTCTGAAGTCATATAGAGACAAGTATGCTGTCAGTCCTAAAGGGAGCTAGTGATTTCAATAAATGAAAGTGAGTAGGGAGATATATATGTTGTAGAATATGTGCAAAGGCACAAATTACAGGGATAAGAGCTGAAATGTTGGGTATGGGAAGCATCAAGTAGGCAAGTTTGGCTGGAATGGAGTGTGAATGAGAGGAAATAATGTGTAATAAGTCCAAAGCAGGTAATTTGGAGCCGGATTATGAAGGGCTTTAAAAAAGCTAAACAGAGGAGTTTGCATTTTATTTTAGATGCAGTTAAGAAGCCACTAAAACATCTTAAGCAGAAAAGTGAGGTAATTAGAGCTAAGCCTTAAAAATATCAATTCTTAAATCCAGGAGATAACTACAGAAAATGAGAATGTGGTGTGGATGTCAGCATGTGTAAACGTTTATTTGGAGTGGGAGGGGGTTGCTATCCTTAATTGTTTTTAATGTTCTTGTCATGGAGGATAACTAGACCTTTCTATAAATACATACTTGTCTCTATAGGCCACCACTATGGGCCATATTTCACTTCTTCTATTATTAAATCCTTACCTGCAAGACAATTCTGGCATTTCCCTATACTAAAATTCGTGTTCTACAGAAGTAGTATTGAACTAAACAAATAAGCAAAAAGCACAAGTCAGGCAGTTCTCATAAAGTCAGGTCACTAGGCAGAATTCCCAGAAGTGCTAAACTAGGTTATGCTCCATGCCACCACCATCTCCCCTCCCCAAGAGAAAACGGCAGATCGTCCCATTGGTCAAGTGCTTAAGTGTTCTTTACAGACATGTGGGGGCTTTAGCTCTGCTCTGTCGGACAGCTTTACAAGTCATATTTCATTCCAGCAAATATAAACAGGTATTCTCTTATTCCTTCTGTTTGTTTCTGTATCTTTCGCACTTTTTCTCCCTCTGTCTGTTTCTGTCTCTTTCTTTCTCTGTCTCTGTCTATCTGTCTCTCTCTCTCTCTCTCAGATCACACTGGTATTTAGCCAAATAAGCAGGCCATTTGTTGGGGCTTGAAAATCTTTTTTCATTATAGAGATACTTTTTTCCATTGTGATGGTATCCACTGTAATGGAATTTGGCCTGTATTTCACTGCTGGAAAGTTTGGATAAGCCACGGTGGGAAGCAAGTGACTTAATTGGCTCTACCTCTTTAATCAATTCTCCAATTAGGGAGAGTGACAGCAAATCAGTGGGCACACATTTGCTCTTGAGAATATACTGTCAGTTTGAAAGGATCTCCAAAATTTCTGGCCTCTTTGTAGTTGGAACTTAGCAAATACCTCACATCTCTGAGGGAGAGGGAGGAGGGGAAGGAGTGACTCACCTTCCCATCTTTACCATTCAGGAATAACTGATTCACCATGGCTACAGCAGTGGAGAAGAGAGAAAGAAAAAATAAATCCAAACACACAGAGATGAATGGGAGAGCCAAGAGAGGAAGCTAGGTGGGGTAGTGCTTAGAGCACTGGGCTTTAAGATAGGAAGACATAAATCTGAATTCTGCCTTAAATTCTTACAAACTGTGTGACTCTAGGCAAGCTACTTAACTTCTCTCAGATTCAGATGCCTCATCTATAAAATGAGGATAATAATAGTTCCTAGCTCACTCAGTTGTTATGGGGGCAAAATTTAAATCCAGCATTTCCCAAAAGTTTTAGTGTAGTACAGTTTCGAGGTACTAAAGTCTGCAGTAAAAATTACACTGACCTGTGGTATACCTACACAAATTATAGCCAGGACACTGATGGTGGTGGTGGTGGTGGTAATGATGATAATAAAGGAAAAATAATGAGGATGAGATAAAGAAGAAATGAAGTATTACTTCTTTTTATGTCTCCTGGCTAGCAATTTCAAATACTTGTGAACTGCACAGCAGAGAGAGTGCTAAATATGGAGTCAGACAGTACTAGGTTGAAAACGTGACTCTGATACTGGCTAGGTGTGTGAATATGGCTAAATCGATCACCCTGGAACTCAGTTTTCCCATCTGTAAAATGGAGATGATAATAATAATAAAGAAGTTCCTCTCTTACTGGGTAGATTCAAGGTTCAAGTGACACATGTAGAACTTGTTCAAAGATTTTACAGTACTAAATAAATGTCAATCATGTTTTTTATTGCCATTATTAGCCATTCCCTTGACATCTATATAACTGTCAGAAAGAGCAAAAGTTCAGTGAGAACATCTAACATTATGACATATTAATTTATTTTTAAATAGCACACTTTAACTGGTTGGAATATGGAATAGGGAAAGGGGAAAGGCTGTTCATTTATTAAGTGCCTTCTGTATTCCTGAGATTACGCTATGTAATTTACAATTATTCCATTATATCTTCACAATAACTCTGGGAGGTAGATCCTATTATTATCCCCATTTTACAGGTATGGAAGTTGAGGCAGACAGAGTTAAGTGGCTTGTCCAGAGTAACACAGCTACTTGAAACACAAGTCTTTCTGACTTCAAGCCCAGCACTTTATCCACTGAGTCACCTACCTCCTTCAAACATTTTATCTAAGGCTGCTGTAAAGTTTACAAATTGCTTTGTCTGTGTTATCTCATAGTAAGTCAGAAAGACCTGGGTCAGTTCTTGCCTCTCAGTCACTTTAGCTCTCTAAGCACTGACAAGTCACTTAAACTCTTGCCCAAAGCGATCCTCTTAGACTAGAAGATGCCCACCCATGACATGGGAAGCTCCTGCTGCCCAGGTATGCTAAGGACAGTGACAAAAGCACAGTTACACCCCCAAACCACAACAGCAAAAGGCAAGCACTCCGCTCACAAAAGAACTTAATTTCCTACAGGGAAAGGGAATCTGTTAAAGTAACAAAGAACTTGGCGACGCCCTTCTCAATCATTCTAGGCAGCAGAGTTGACCAGGAGTGCAGAAAAACGATTGTGCACCTGGGATACCTTTGAAAAGCAGCTAGAAACTGTGCGCCAAGTCATAAAGCCTGCATATGCTACCTCCCTGCCCCCAGTGTCAACATGCCCAACTCCAGGGCTGGTGATTCACTGGATGAGGGCTCCACTCCGCACTAGGAGGGGGCATAATGAAATGCTGATAGGTCAGATAAGAGCAAGTAAACCTCCTGATCTACTTCCATTTGGCAGAGCGGGGAGGGGAGGGGGGTCATGCTACTGTAGCCAACTGGGATAGATTTTTGTCATCTCTTTGCTAAGGGAAATTCCCGTAAATATCAGCCTCTGAATATGCATGTGGCCAACCAGGAAGGTTAATCATCACCTTGCATGTAGGAAGGAGTCAAACCCATGGCAATGAGCTTAAGCCAAAAAATCCAGGCTGTCTCCCTTTTCCCCATCCAGGATGCAAATTGCTTCTTCACGAGGGCTGTCTTCCTTACAAAGAATTGATACTGCCAGGGCTGGAGAGGACTATCACCAAGGGGCAATGACCTTCTGTCTGATCTGAATATCAGCCTTCATCTTGGTGCTGAATTATGCATAACTTTATTTATGTTCTAATTTAAATATCTTTTAATATTTAACTTGCTGTTGTACATTCCCAGCTTTGAAAGAAGTTTTCTCCTAACAGTTCAAGCACTTCATGTGCTGCAAATACAGAGGAAATGAAGCTTTCAGCTCCCCGAGAAGTTCAGGCTGTCCCAGAATCTGGGGCAAGTTAACTCGTCAACTCTGGATCAATCTAGCAAGATATTTTCAATATGTGGCTGTGGAAAGCCCCAGAGACTTTACTGTTCCATTGAATACAATCTGAGTGTTAAGAAATTAATTTCGTTTTAGAGGATTAAACTTTAGGAGATAAAGCTTGTATCGTTTTAATGAATCCATGGTTTGGGGGCATTCTGCTATTTAGGCCTTTGCGTGCCTTCACGTGTGTGTGTGTGTGTGTGTGTGTGTGTGTGTGTGTTTTCCTAATAAAGATCTCTTTGTCATTTAATCCCAAATTTAGTGATTTCTTAAGCACTTTATTCTTTGCCATTTTATTCTTCTTACATTCATAAATGGCAAAAACTTCAGGCAATCACCTCTGTAATTCAGCATTGCTAGATTTCTTGGCATCACGTCAACAAAAGTCCCCAATGATTGACAAGATTTTCCACTTTTCATCCAGATGTTTTGATGTTGCACAGATAGAGCCTTAGACATCCTGAATGTGGGATCATAAATTAGTTATTACCCCCTAGCAATCCTGATAGGCAGTGTAGAATTATTATTCCCAGGTTAGAGCTGATGAAATCGAATCTCCCAAAGGTCAAGGGACTAGTTCAAGGTCATATTATGAGGAAGTAGACAAGCTATTGCCTTTAGATTATGTTCTTTCTGTAAAGAAACAATGGCCTGAGTGAAATGCTGAGCTATACTGATGAAAAACAGAACACCAGAAAATAGCTTACTGAGATTTAGAACCTCTCCAGAATAACTTAAAATGTTCAGTTAAAGAGAAAGGAGTTCTTTTAATTATAGCTAACAAGTACATCGTAAATTTTAAAATGCTAAATCATATTGGGGTAAAATGACTGACATGAATCAATTAATAATTCATCAAATTAAAATCACACCAAAATATTATTTAATCACTATAACAACCAAGGTTGTACTTGTGTAATAAAACAAATAGTATATTCCCTCCACCCTGTCTCATAGCAGACTATTTTTAAAATTATGTCCACCAATAAGTTCTCTTTTTAAAAAGTTAAAAATGCAATGTATCTATGGCGTATCTCTTAGAACAGTGACAACGATTACACTGGGAAGCTTTTCAATGAAAAATTTTAAAACCTCTCATCTATCTTTTTAGTTTAATTAGTTGCTAAGCAAGTGTCATCCTGGAGGTGGCTTCCCCGACACAAGCTGGTGGTTGCAGCCCAGTGCTCTCTAAAGGCTTCACAGCAATACTTTAAATGAGATGTCATAAACTCCCTATAACAATGCATTTAATTTCAATTTAATGGAATTGCTTTTATATGTTAAACAGTAAAAAAAAATAATAATAATTCAGTGCCTATACAGGCGTATCTAAACATTCCATTTGGTTCCCGGGGCTCACACATGGGGTCCCTCAGAGAGGCAGAGAGCATTCTGGGCACTCATAAAACCAGCAGGCCAAGCATTGCTTCCACATCCCAAGCATTATCACCACTAATGTCTTCTCTAAATGAAGGATGATTTATCCAGAAGAGGGAAGAATACATGTTTTGCCTAACAAGTTTAAAACATGATATAACCATGTGGTGAGGACTTAGCTTTATAACTGGAGCCCAGAACAATTTGGGCGGATGCAGTGATAAGGGATGTTGGTTTTATTTCTTTTACTGTGTACTTCAAGGGGTGGGAGTAGGTGGGGACGTGTAAAAATGGATTACATCTCAGTAAAATTGTGCTCATTCCATGGACAACTGCTACATATACCAAAATTATGAATTTATTAGTTCTCTCTCCCGAACAACGGCATTAAAAAAAAAAGACCAACAGTCTAAGAATGCTATATTTTGAAATTAAAACAATAAAAACCAGCTTGTTATAGAGGAAATAATACAACTGAAGAGCGAAACGAACTGGCTGTTTTCTAGAACCAGCCTAACTATTAATTAGTTGAGTGGCCATTCCTAAGATATATCAACTCTTTGGGTCCTAGGTATCTCATCCATAAGATGACCTTAGGATCATAGGATTTAAAATTTTCAGCTTTAAGAGACCTTAGATGTTAGATAGTCCAACTCCTTCATTCTACAAATCAGTAAACGGAGGTCCAGAATTTTGAAGCAATGGTATAAAGTTAGCACAGATTGTAGTAAATAGATTTCAACATATATCCTCTAACTCTAAATACAAGTTAAGAAGAATATCTTTAATGTTCAGCTCTATGCCTCCCTGAAATAAAAAATTACCATATACTTTGTCAATTATTGCATTCTCTCTTGATGTATTGCTTTGTTTGATATAATTGTACATTACTGATAACTCTATATTTAAACATATCAGATTATTAATTGTACTATTTGTTTTATTAAGAAGTAATACAATATATAAGGGTAAGGGAAAATGATAAATTTTGGAGGGGATGTGGTAAAATTGGGACAATAATACATTGTGGGTGGAGTTGTGAATTGATCCAACCACTCTGGAAAACAATTTGGAATTATGCCCAAAGGGCTTTAAAAGATTGTATCTCCTTTGATCCAGCCATACCAATGCTGGGTTTGTACCCCAAAGAGATAAAAAAAAATGTTTGTACAAAAATATTTGTAGCCATGCTTTTTGTGGTGGCAAAAAATGAAAAATGAAGGAGTTGTCCATCAATAGGGGAATGACTGAACAAATTCTGGTATCTAATGGTGACAGAATAATATTGTGCTATAAGGAATGATGAACTGGAGGATTTCCATATGAACTGGAAGAACCTTCATGAACTGATGCAGAATGAAATGAGCAGAACCAGGAGAATATTGTACACAGAAACTGAAACGTTGTGGCACACTCAAATGTAATTGATTTTGCTACTAATAGCAATACAATGATCCAGGACAATCCCTAGGAATTTAAGAGAAAGAATGCCATCAATCTCGAGAGAAAGAACTGTGAGAACAGAAATGCAGAAGAAAAACACATGTCTTATCACATGGTTCTATGAATATATGATTGGGGGTTTTGGTTTTAAAAGATCACTCTATTATAAATATGAATAATATGGAAATGGATTTTGATCAATAATACATGCATAACCCTGTGGAGCTGCTTGTCAGCTCTGGGACGAGGGAGTAAATAAGGGAGGGAGAGAACATGAATCATGTAAATATGGAAAAATAATCTAAATGAATCAATCAATAATTTTTTTAAAAAGAAGTAATGCAATACAGTGGATAATATTAGAATTGGAGTCTAGAAGATGTGGGTTAGAATTTCACCTCGATTGCATACTAGCTGCGTAATCTTAAATCCTTTAACATTTTTGGGTACTGTTCTCTTATCTGTAAAATGGGTATGATAATAATCCACATTTACCTCATATTTTTCAAATGAGATGATTGAAAAATACTTTGTAAACTTTAGTGTGCTATATAAATAATAATTCTCTTGGACTTGCCTTATTATACTATACAAACACTACCTATCAACTAATACAAATAATAACAATGCATGTTATTTTATTTTTAAAAAGTAGACTTCTTTTATAATCATAATGCTAAAAGATGGGACTAACTTCTCTTTATTATACATCAATATTATACTCAAGGGTATATTTTTAATGAGATTCACAGACATCAGAAATGGAAGGGATCTAAGAAATCAAAAGACCTCTTCTGTGAACCCATATGTGAAAAAGATTTCCTCCATGATATGCCTTACGAGAGGCAGAACTTGAATCTAGGTCTTCCCAACTCTGAGGTAGCCTATCTATTATGCCATGTCTCAGGAGATGGATTCAATAATGTTGATGGTAACTGACAGGACTCTAATCTATCAATGAGTTGGAGAGAGACCTATCCCAAAGATCTGAAGATTTCCCCATTGGAATGGTGGATGAAAATAATTATTCCAATAGCCAGACAATGGAGATGCCACGGTCTTCCACTATGTCATAGGCTATCACTATCATCCCAACTTTTGTCTTGCCACTGGACTTCAGTGATTCTGGAAGAAAGGGTAAGGCTGATGGCTTTGTGCAATTCTGCCTCACCAAAACTCACATGCAAGTCAAAACTTCTCCCTAGGATGCCATTGGTCCTCCTTAAAAACAAAGGATGAACAATAAAACCCTAAAAGATATCATTTAACCTTTGCCTAAGGACCTCCAAAGAGAAAAATAAAAGGACCTATCACTTCTCAACACAACTCATTCAATTTAGGGATAGCCCAAGTTGTGAGAGAGTTTTTGCTGACATCAAGGCTAGCCTTGTCTCTTCAATTTCTATCCATTACACCTAATTTTGCTTTTTGGGACCAAAGATAATAAGTGTAACCAACCTCTACACATGGTAATTATTGAAATATTCAGATATTTGAGAGCAGCTCCTTTGTCAGTTCATTGCAATGAGTATATTTATAGTATTTTGTCCAGAGAATTATGGTAAACACTGAAGGAAATGCCAAGTCTCTGTGCCCAGTGTAGATAAATGACAGTATAAATGATAAGCATGAAATACTTATAAATAAGTGAGTATGAAACATACCAAAAAAAACCATGGTATAAAATAATGCAGGATGAGTGCATCAGAAAGGCATAAACAAAATGCTCTAGAAGGTCCTAGTAAAGGAAGATCATTATAACAGAAGTGATCAGGGAAGTCTCATAGAGGAAGAAGCACTCAAAGTAGTGCCCTTCCCTCTCATCAAACAAGCTGATACCATTAAACCTAACTATTTGCCCTACTACTGTTCTTGGGGACCCTTGGACCTTGACATCTGACTTCATGTGCACCCTAAGTTCTTCTTGTTTCCAAAGGGCATTTCTTTCTACCCTTTGTCCTTCAGTTGTTTTTCAGTTATGTCCAACTCCTCATGTCCCATTGGAGGTTTACTTGGCCAAGTTACTAGAGTAGTTTGACTTTTCTTTGTCCAGCCCATTTTACAGATGAGGAAACTGAGGCACACAGGGTTAAGTGACTTGCCCAGGATCATACAACTAGGAAGTGTCTAAGGCTAGATTTGAACTCAGGAAGATGAATTCTCTTGACTTCAAGTCCAGTACCCTATCCACCGAGCTAACCAGAACCTATATGCTTTGTCTCTATTAATTAAAATGTAAGCTCCTTGAGAACAGGGACTGTCTTGCTTTCCTTTTTGTTTTCTAAAAATTTTAACACAATATTTGGCAAATAGCAGGTGCTTGAAAAATGTTTTCTTTTTCTTCTCTGTTCTATTTTTAGTCATAGCCTTTAGTAAATGGTTAAAAGAAGCAGTTTGGCGTAGCGGCTAAAGAGTCTGCCTTAAAGTGAGAGAAACCTGGATTCAAATCCCACTACATACACACAGTGGAACCCTGGCAAGTTACTTAACCAAACAGTACTCTGGGCAACTCTCTAAGATTATAATTTGAAAAAAAAAACGTGCCAGCCTGCATTGGTTAGAGAAAGATTCCTTACCTGGAAGTTCCCTAAGGGAATAAAATCACAAGTCCATTCCCTATGAATCTATAAGCAAAGAAAAGTAGAGGATATTAAAGGCATAGAAAGTAGCATGGTCAAAGGAACAGAGGAAGAGAAGTATGGAGGCATGTAGATATGCAGGCAGCAAATGATCCAAGTTGGTTGGAGCATAAATAAACGGAGAGTAGTAGGAGATAATTCCTGAGCTAAGTTGGACCTTGAACATGAGGTAAAGAGCTTCAAACTATACTTACCAGGTAATAGGGAACCTACCACTAGAAAGACAGCATTCAATAGTGTAAATAGCCGTAGATTTGGATTCACAAAGTTGGAATCCTGGCTTTGCCATTAATAAACTATGTGATCATAGATGTAATGCTTTAAAATTCACAGAATGGTCTACATATATTATTTTATTTGATCTCTACAACAACATTGTGAGTTAGGTGATTTTATTAGCTCCCATTTTATGGGTGAGAAGTTAAGAGACTTGCCCAGTATACAACTAGCAAGTATCTGAGGTAGGACTTGAATTCAGAACTTCCTGACTCCTGGACCAATGCTCTGTCTGCTACCCCACTTAGCTCCCTCCATAATACTTGTATTATCTTCCTCATAGTTATAATGAGCAATGTACTTCACAAATTAAAATTGAATTATAGTAAAAAGGGTTTTGAGCAGGGACTTGACCAGATCTACACATAATGAAAATTAATCTGGCAATGATATGATGGATTGGAGAAGAAGATGGACCATTAGGAAAGTACTGTAATAATCTAAGTGGGTGGTAAGAAGGGCTTGTACTTAGGCTGATGGCAGAGGGAATCGAGAGATGGGAACAGATAGATACAAGAGATATTTCTGAGATATAATCTACAGGGTTGGATAACTAAATGGATATGTATAGCAGCCACATCTCACCCACTTGACAAAACGCTGGGATAATATGCAAGGCTGAGGGGTGTACATGGTTCTGAGACTAACAGAGGAAGCCTAGGATGGGAAGGTTTAGAAGGATCAGAAGTGGGAATTAAAAATGGGGAAATGGAACCAGCTTGCAGGAACTGCTGTCTCCTCTTTGAAACTGCCTTAGTGGATACTGTGATAGTCACATTATTTGTATCCCATGAGAAGGGGGTATTTGGGAAAGGTGAAACTCTCTTGGACTTGCCTAACCTTACAGAGATAAAGAAGCAGATTAAATGTGAGCACTGGGTAATTCTAGAGATCATGAAATGGAGACAAAGCTGTCCGTAAGCCATGCCAAATAATATTCTGCTTCCCCAGCCAAAGTCAACCGGGAGAGGGAAGAACAGAGAACTTGGAGTCCCTGTATCTTATCAATGACTGCTTATTTACCTTGGTGGTTTTGTCGTGAACAAAGAGTCCTGGAAGAATGTCTTCGTCAGGCCTCCTACTGGGAATGACAGGAAGAACTGAACTTCTAATCTTCTGGCTCACTTGCCTCTATGGGGCAGATGCAGGCACCAAAAGGATTTCAGGATGAGAAAAGAACAAACTAGTTACACTGACAATAACTTTATTTGATTAATTTCTTCTCTACTGATTTAATGAATTTATCTTATTCGTTCAAGTCCTTATAAGAATCTTAAAGGAAACATAGCAGGGCAAAGAGACAAGGAGAGGAAAAATAAGGTGGGGGGACTGAGACAATCCCATCTCTGGCAAGTGTTGAGATTACTGGAGTTTGGATAAGTCACTAAACTCTTATATACTCAGTTTCCTAATGTGTAAAAATAAAGGAGTTGGACTTTAATCCTTTGATAGCTTTTGAGATTGGCCCTGAGTGAAAAGACCCAGGAAAACCATGAGTATTTACACCATTTAAAAGAAAAGAAATAAGGACCAGTAGCAGTGAGAGAATAATAGAGAGCTTGGGAGTTCTTTGTTACCTTTTGGAGGAGGATGAAACACATAATAATTGACACACATATTCTCTAAGCCTAAGGAAAAAGGTGGTATGGTAGGAAGAAGGATAATGAAGAAAGTGATTAGTAGGAGAACCAAGAGGTGATTGGTAATTTTGGAGAGAACAGTTTTGATGGAATGATAATGGATTTTAAGGGGGGGGGGTTAAGAAGAAAGTGAAAGGAAGAGAGAACTGACACAGGTATTGTAGATGGCCTTTTCAAAGAGTTTTGCCACAAAGGGTCAAAGAGTAACAGGCCAATACTTACAGGGGATAGAAAGTGAGGGGTTTTTGAGGATGGAATTGACACAGCCATGATCATAGGCAGGAAAGAATGAATTGGTAGACAGGTGATAGGGCAAAGGTGAAATCAGCAGGCCTTGGCAACAGATTGAATATGGAGGGGAGAAATAGGGTAGAGTCAAGGATGACTCCTAGATTGTAAGCCTGAGGGACAGAGGATGGTATTTCCCCCTACAATACCAGAAGTTAGGAAGTAAGGAGGATTTGAGGGAAGGAGATAATGAGTTCCATTTTCAACATGTTTATTTTAAGAAGTCTATTGGACATCCATTAAAAATATTATACAGGAGAAAATGAAGTGCAATGAGGGCAGCACCCCTATAGAACAACATTCTCCCAGTTGCCCAAGTTTATAACCTAGGTGTCAACCTCAACTCTTCACAGTCTTTCTCCTCATATTCAATTTGTTTCCAAGGCCCTCATCACTTCCACCTGGACTATTGCGATAGACTGCTGGTGGGTCTGCCTGCCTCAGATCTCACCACATTCCAATCTATCCTCCAATCAATCACCAAAGAGATTTTTCTAAAATGTACCTCCTCCACTCATGTCACTCGTCTACTCAGTAAACTCCAGGGACTTCCTATCACCTCTAGGATCAAATATAAAACCTTTGCTTGGCATTCAAAGTCCTTCATAACCTGACTTCCCTTACCTTTCCAGTCTCATACCTTCCCACATAGTCTTTCATTTGGAGACATTGACCTCCTTGTGTTCCACAATCAAAACACTTCATCTCCTGCTATTTTTTCTTATTGGAAGAAAGGAAGGAAAGTATTCATTATGTAAGAATAGTCAAGCAAAGCATATTCCCATATGAGTCAGGTCTAAAAATTAATTCTTATTCTACATAATAGTTCCTTACCTCTGTGTCATAAGGTATAAATCATTCTTTATTAGTCCTCTGGAATTATGATTGATTGTTTAATTGATCAGAGTTCTAAAGTCTCTCAAAAATTGTTCATCTTTTATAATATTGATATTATGTAAATGCTTTTTCTGGATCTGCTTACTTCTTTCTGCATCAGTTCATACAGTTTTCCATATCTCTTCGAAATCATCTTTTTTCCTCTTTTCTTAAAGAATAATAGCATTCTAATACATTTATATACCACTTAGTGATGCTTAGTCATTATACCTCATCAATGACCTTAGTTTCAAGGTGGGGTAGGATTGTCACCACAAAAAGAGTCACTATACACACACACACACACACACATATATATGCATGCACATGCATGTGTGTGTGTGTGTGTGATATAGGATCTTTTTTCTCTATCTTTTATGGGGATATATGAGCTTACCAGTGAAATATCTGAGTTGAAAGACATGCACTATTTAGTAATTTTTTGTGTACAATTCAAAATTGTTTCCCAGAATGATTAGACCCTTCCACAGCACCAACGATGGTGCATTAATGCTTTTGTTTTCCCGTGGCCCTTCCAACATTTGTTCTTTTCTTCCTTTATGTTTTTTTAAATTGTTTTGCTAATTAGATGGATATAAGAATTGTTCACCTCAAAATTGCTTTGATCTGCATTGCCCTAATCATTATGGATTTGGAACATTTTTTATATGACTTTGAATAGCCTGGGTTTCTTTCTTTGAGAACTGCCTATTGATATCCTTAGGCCATTTATCAATTGAGGAAAGATACTCATAAATTTGGATGAGTTCCTTATAAATATCTTTGAAATGAAATCTTAATAAGTAAAATATACTGAAAAGATTTTTCCCAGTTAATTATCTTCCGTGTCATCTTAGCTATATTGAATTTGTTTGGCAAAACTTTGTTAATTTTATGTAATCCCAATGATTTATTTTATCTTGTATGGTCTTCTTTCTCCTTTATTTGGTCATGAAATCTTTCTCTATCCATACACATGATAGATAATTTTTCCTTGTTTCTTCTAATTTTTTATGATGTGACTTTTTAGATCTGGATCATGTAACTATGGAAAGTTTATCTTGGTATAATAAAATGTATTGGTCTAATTTCTTTAATACTACACTAATTTTCCCAGCAACGTGTAGCAAATAATGAGAACTTATCATAGAAGTCTTGGAGATCTCAAACACTAGGCCAGTGATGGCAAACCTTTTAGAAATGGAGTGCCAGGCCCTGCCCTCACCCCATCCCCCAGACTAATTGCCATACCCAGCCCCCCCAAGAGACTGAATGCTGTGCTGCTCCCCTCCCACAGAGTGCCAGGCACACCCTTCCCCCCCCCCCCCACACACACACACTGGAGAGGGAGAAAATGTTCCCATTGGGCTGCTGGGCAGAAGAGTGGGTGAAGTGAGGAATGTCCTCAGTGAGTGTAGAGAGAGGGTGAGGAGTGGCCCAAGTTCTCTGCTCCCCTCCAGCTCTGCTACTTGTGAGTCACCCATCATACCTCCTGTACATTCTCATCGACTGCGAGGGATGTGAAAGAATGTCAGGTACGGTGGAGACAGTGAGGGGAGCAGCTCTGTCTGAGTCTCTCTGCCTTTCTAGTAATGAACTTGAGTGGGGTTTGGGAGGCTCATGCCCAGAGAGAGCACTCTGTGTGCCATCATTGGCACCTGTGCCAGAGGTTCACCATTATTGCACTAGGCTATGAGGTTCATTTGCTTTTGTATATTTTGTTCCAAATTCCTTCCCCCTGATCAATCTTTATCTTTTTAATGGGTACTTAATTATTTTATGGATTACTTTTTTACAGTCAAGTTTCAGATCTGCCTAGGCTATCTTCATTTCCATTTTTATTCCTCATTATTTACCTTGAAAGCCTTGACCTTTTGTCCCTCCATATGAAGTACATTATTTTTTCTTGTTCTATAAAGTCACCTCTTGTTAGTTTACTTGGTAAATCATTGAACAAGTAAATTAATTTAGCTCATATTTATCATATTGACTGGGCTTACCTTTGGATAATTAATATTTTTTAATTATTTAGGTCTGTATTTTTTCTGTCATTATTGTTTTGTGGTTGTATTTGTATATTCTTGTAGACACATCTGAAAAGGTAGACTCTCAGATGTTTTATACTGTAGTTATTTGGTTTTAATATCATTATGGAGAAATACTGATGATTTATATAGATTTATTTTATATCTTGAAATTTTGATAAAAATGGTTTCAATTAATTTAGTGGACTCTTTAGAATTCTCTATACAAACCATCATATCATGTGTAATTTTCCTTTTGCTAATCTCTACACTTGTACTACTCTATCTTTTCCACTCTGCCTTTTCAAATGTTATCTATCTTTCAAGACTGGGATCAAGTCCCCTTTCTTACACAAAATCTTTTCTAACAGTCAATCTACATTGATCTCTCTTTTCTCTGAATTGCTATTTTTAAGTCAGTCAAATATCATGTATTTGTAAATATGTCTCTATATACATATATACATTACAAACCAAGTAAATTAATATTTATCTCTATTTATCTATGTATTTGTATTTATGGGAGGGAGAAGTCTAGACTAATGATTTTATCAGTATGGGAAACTCCCAGTGTGGAAACTCCCTTCGCTGAAGCAGATTATTAAATTGTCTGCAATGTACAAATGTAAAGTTTCCCAGGACATTGAAAAATTAAGTGATTACGCCATACATAGTTATATTACAAGTATGTATTAGAGTGAAGACTAAAACCCAGGTCTTTGGGATTTAAAGGCCCTATTTACTACATCAGTAGGCTGCCTACCACAATATAGATTAATATTGAAGAATATACTATTTTTAATATGTTTTAATTTTTTCTCCCTGTCTAGTCTATAAGCTCCTTAGGGACAGATATCTTGATTGGTATTTTTCTGCATTTCCCAGAGGACCTTGTTGGCTAGCAGTAGAATGAACAGATCATAAGCACTCATTAAATCCTTGTTGATTGGTTGATTTATTGAGCTCACCAAAGTGAGTTTCTTCTTTCTCATCTCAAAAGAGTTCCCTATGTTTAGAAAGCAGCTTAAGCTCATTATAAGATGCAAAATATTGTTATTGTGCATTTAATCTGCTTTTGGACATTAGTACCAGGCATCTGTATGATTGAATGTTTTCTCATTTTAAGGAGGAAGAAAAGCTGTTTCTACTCTAGGGCTAAAGGCATCAGCCCAAACTTAAAGAATATCCTTTTCTGACATTCTATTATGTCGTTCTCAGCTCCCAGGATTCTTATTTTGATTAGACTAAGAAGATAAGTTATTCGGGAATTCATGTATAAAACTAAACTTGACTAGGCATTTTTTTTTAATTTTAGGAAATATAGTGGCCTAAAATTCAAGAAATACAAGAAAATGCATGAAGAAAAGCACAATCCAAGTTACTTACACAAAGTGATGGATTTTGAATTGGATGTAGCTTCTCAGGAATAAGGTCCTTAGAGCAAGGAGAGCTCAGGGTAAGATATGCATCTAATTTTCATTCACTTTGTTCTTGAGATGTTCCCATCTCTGTTGTGGAGGCTTTCTGAGCCCTTTCCAGGGCTTTGGTATCCACCTGGCACTCATCTTTAGTTTCCATGGTATTCAGCTCTCACCCGTGGGTTCAAGAAGCTGTAGCACACACAGAGGCAATACCCTGATAAAAATCTTCTCAATGGGCTGGCTAAATTAGGTTTAGGGCAATCCACAGACCTCAATACTGTTGGCAAGCTAAGGGGTGTCTACCCCAAGCATGTGAAGATTTCTGCAAGTGGAAAAGGGCAGATAATAGCAATTGTTTCAATGGCCATGAAATTGGCTGAAGCAGGAACTATAGAGACTTAGAGCTTGGTCAGACATTGAAAACACCAAGGTCATCCACTCCATTCTGGGCCATCACCAGTCATCCTGACTTTTGTTTTGCCACTGGAGTTTGATGATTCTGGAAGAGGGAGGGCCCAATGACCTTGTGCAACTCTGCCTCACTTAAATTCACCCAAAGATGTCATTGTTCCCCTTCAGAACAAGAGACAAACACAAATTGTCCCCTAAGAAAAGCTCTAAATAGTCACAGAATAACATAAGGTCCTATAACATTTAGGAAATTACAGCTACAAGAAGCAACTTATTAACTTCCACACATTTCAGAATCCTTTTTTTGTGTTGTCTTCTCTATTAAAATGTAAGTTATTCAAAGGGAGTAAATTGTCTTTTTTTAATTCACTTTTATATCCTCAGGATTTAGTATAGTATCTGGCACACAATAGAGTGCTTAATAAATGTTTGTTACCCTGTTTTTTCTAGTCTGGGTCTCATAGCACTGAAATGGGTCATTGCTAGAGTAAGTAGTCATGTTGCAGTGATTCCATAATAGTCCTTCGGTTCCTTCATCCACAGATGAAATGAAATGGTCTTAATGATCAAATAATGATGGGATCATGCCCAGTATCTAGACTTAGGAGGGGAAAAGAGATCATTCATTCTATTGTTGTCAATTTAAAGATGAAGAAACTGAGCCCCAGAAAGTGAGAATGAGTTGCCCAAAGGCATACAGGATTTTCACTCAAGGTCTTTTGATTCCAAATCCAGTTTTCTTCCTTCTGTCAAGGTGTTTTTCACATTCTCTTATTCTCTGATCTGAATGTTTTAGCCCTAAAGGAGTTTTCTCAGACTCACAAAAAAGAGAGGAAAATCCAATTCATAAATGTTTTTCTTCCTCCTTGACCAAATTTTCCATCTTTTCAGTTGTGTTCAACTCTTTGTAACCCTTTTTGGGGTTTTCTTGACAAAAATACTATAGTTGTTTGCCATTTCTGTGCCCAGTTCATTTTGCAGGTAAGAAAACTGAGGCAAACATGGGTAAGTGACTTGCCCAATGTTACACAGCTAGTAAGTATCTAAAGCCAAATTTCTTTCTCCAGTAGATTAAGGTAAACAGAGGTTAAATGACTTGCCCAGGGTCAGCCAACTAGTAAGTGACTGGGGCTAGATTTGAACTTGTGTCTTCCTGACTGAAGTCCAAAAGATCTATCTACTCTGCCACCTAGTAGGGACAGAGATAAATAAGTATAAGGATAGTATCTGAACCTGTGTTTTCATTGGTATGGAGAATTCTTGTGTGAGGAAAGCTCCTCTGCTAATACAGTTTAGCAACTTCTCTGCAATTTATAATTTTAGAAAGTTGTTTAAGCATTGAAAGGATAAGTGACTTATCCAGGGTCATGCAGGTAATATTTATATTTGAAGAAGTGAAAATTTCTTGGTTTCAAGGGCAAATCTTTATCCATTATGTCATGTTGCTTTCTCATAAATAATATAACAGAAATAAATTGAGGCTTCAGATCTCTTTCTTTCCCACTGTATAGACATGGGTATCGGGTATAGCCATTGGTATTATATTCACTCTGAGATGGAAAGGATAAAAATTTTCCAATAAAATACAACATAAAGTACTGTTCTCTATTAACTCATGTCTATTAATTTGGGCAAGCTAATGAACGGCCTCTTAAACTAGTGTCAGCATAGGACTATTGCTAAGAAAAAAATGAAAGAGCTGATCTATAATCTAAAAAAATCTCTCTTTAACTTTTTCTCTTACCAATCTGAAAAAAAGACAAAGAAAGAAAAGCTCACTTTGTGAGTCTTTCTCTGTTCTCAAGATTTAATTTTTAATTCTTTTTCTCCATCTATTTCTATTTATTTCTGTGACGCCCATCACCATGGTGTCTAAGCAGCCAGACAAACACATTAAGCTAAAACAAAACATATGAGAGAATTGAAAAGAAAAGCTTCCCAGATTGCTCTCCTCCCAAGTTAAATTGTGTTGATTTAGAGATAACTTATTGAATCATGAAATCTTCTTCTTGCACTGGCAGTAAGAGGCCCCTTCTGACCATTCAGGATTATTTAAACAAAAAGACCCAAACATATACTGGAGGAGGTGAAGAGAATGAAAAATCAAAACAATAGGACCCTAAAATCCATTGTAAGTGGCCCTGTGAGTTTTTCCATCTGTGAACACTTCTTGTTTAAATGCTCCAGGGGCCAAAAGAAATCAGGGTAGACCTAAAAGAAACAAAGCTGTGTAGGTAAAAGACATTTCGGCAATCTGTCCCTTTAATTCTTCAGCTCACTGACTTAGAGCTGGAAAGAGTCTTAAAGGCCATGTAGTTTGGTCTCTTCATTTCAAAGGTGAGAAAATTGAGGCCCAAAATATTTAAGTGACTTGACCAAGTGCTACAAGTAATAGATGGAAGAGCTAGGATTCATAGTCCAGTTTCCTGATTCCAAACCCATCTCTCTTCCTGTGATAATACCCTATACTATTTCAAGGTAACCTGGACCTCTGAAATAAAGAATGAGCTAGCTCATAGAGGATGAGTTGTCTTAAAGAAATCACCTTGTTCATCACACGATTGTAAATGTTAATATAGATCTAGAAAACAAATAGTATTTGAGCTGCTGAACTGACCGCTTCTTGTTCCAGAATTCCAAATGGTCCAAGGACTTGGGATATTATAAATTCTGCCACAGCTAGCTATTTTCTTGACTGATTAATAAGGAGTGATGGAAAATTATATAAAACATTATTAATTGTGATTAAGATCAGTGAGAATTTATCTCAAGAGCAAACTTTTTTTGGGAGGTGGCATTCTGATTCTTTCCCAAAGAAAAACATTTTATATATTTAGATTTTATGGTTAATAAAGAACTCTAGATTTCTAAAAGCAATAGAGCAATATTCTCACTCATATTCATGACAGTTTTACAAGTGACTCAAATTATATACATTCAAGTTTATTCTCCTATATAATGGCATATTTCGAGTTTTTTGCTTTGCAAATAAGAAATGACCTTGGTAAACTTACAAAACTGGGAAACTCTCCAAATTAATGCCAGAAATGTGTACTTATGTGATAGAACCAATGAAACTGAACACACGGATCATAACATTTTTGGAAGAGCAATTGATTTGGAGTAATAGGACCCAATTTGGAATTGTTACTCTGACATTTACAACCTGCTTAACTTTAAAAGACAAGTTGCTTAACAGCTCAGGACCTCACAGATACTTCAGAGATCATTAAATCTGACTTATTCCTAAGTACCCATTTCTCAGCATGTATAACAAGTGTTCATGCAACTTTTGCCCATGGTGAGAAGGAACTCATCTCAAAACAGTCCATTCCATTTATGAAAAACTGTTATTTGTCCATACATCAATGGTAAGCCAGTTTCCCTGCCATATTTATTCACGGATCCCTCCAGGGCCAATCAGAAGAAAGCTAATCCTTATTCCTCATAAATCCTCCATTTATTTCAAGATAACTATGATACATCCACATCCTTTGGGCATGGTTCCAAATTGCAAATGGAATTAATTTTGCTTAACTTCTTCACACTCCAAAGGATGCCAATATGAAAAAAATTCTAAACTTAAAGGACTAAAGAAGTGATCTTATTATATACTTTGTTCTGTTCATACTACATCTGGAGTACTGTGTTCAGCTCTGTACAGTGTGGATTCTGAATAAAATTGATAAGTTCTTAGGGCAAGGGTTGGGGGGAAAAGGAAGTTGATATTGAAGAATCTTGCTGATGCTTAAGGGATTGGTTACCAAAACTATAGCAAAGCAAAACTTATGTGGGAGTTAGTATAGCACTGTTTTCACATGATCAAATAAAAAGGTCTTTACCTTTGTTGTCATTACTGTTGTTGAATTGTTTCAGTCATAGCTGACTCTTCACAGCCCCATGAGATGTTCTTTGCAAAGACACTGGAGTGAATTCCTATTTCCTTCTCCAGTCCATTTTACAGATGAAGAAACTGGTTACCCAGCTAGTCAGTGTCTGAGGTCAAATTTGAACTCAAGAAGAATTAGTCTTCCTGACTCTAGGTCTATCGCTTATTCCACTGTACTCCCTAATTGGCAGACCTAAATTCTAGAAAAATGAAGATGATTCAGTTTCTGTATCCATTCTTTTTTCTGAGAAAATCTGGCCACATTCTATATTGTACTCAGGATTTCATGGTGCCAACTCTTTAATAGCAGCATTCACCAATTTCAACAGCCTATTTCAAAGAGGCCCATCAATAATTGCTTTGCAAATGTATTTTTTCAAATATGTAACTGCAAGGGATTCAAAGACCTTAGAGGAAAGAAACCTAGAGCTTACATCAATTTCCCAGTTCACGCCAGCCTTCCTATACAGGGTGTTGATCAAGGGGATTCTCCATTACCTTGGTAAATTTATGAGGAGGTTAGCTTTTTAGGTGCCTTTGATGAATATTTTTATGAAGGGTGGATGGATTGATGATGAATTACTTGGTTTAGACTATTCTGGGGCAAACATATAGAAGGAACCACCCCTTGCTGCTGAGCCACAGGTTATATGGGATTTTTTTTTATTTATTTACTTTCAAATGAATCATTGTCTATGTTGGTCACTTAGCTCCTCTTTTGATAAGTTGCTGATTGTATTTACCCATATTTGGGTTGATTTGTGGTTTTCATTTGTTGGAATGTACTTTATGAAACTAGCCTGTGTTTAATTTTAGTCTAGCTTCTGACTAAAGCAATTATCCAAACACAGTGATGCTTATCCAGAAGAACAGTTCCCAAATCACAAGGCTGTCTGGATTAAACTAGCACTTACCTCTGGGGAATTTTCAGGAAGACTCATCTGTAATGTGTAAAATTCCACCTAGGAAGTCAGTGTGAACTTGACTAGTAGAAACAGGATTCACCATTTCCATTAAAGGAACAGGTATGTCCATGAGGAAACATATATATTAAGCACCTATGTGGTATTAGGTCCTAGAGATACAAAGATAAAAATTAATCAGTTCTTTCTTCAAGAAGTTTATATCCAGGAGAATAAGAGGGTGTGCTTTCAGCAAAATAAAGACAAAGAAAATAAAAAATGTTTCTTATAAATAACACCTCAATACGATTGCAATTCTCCTGAGCTAGTCTTCATGTAACATGTCTAAATCATCCATTAATTGATCTAGTCTGAATAATTCACATTCCAGTCATCAATTTGGGAGCTAATTGCTTGGACAGATTTAAGTCAGCTTCAAAAATCAACCAAATGGATGACTTTCTCCAATCAATCAATCAATCAACAAACATTTATTAAAGAGTTTATTATATGACAGTCACCGTGCTAGACACTGAGAATCTAAATACAAAGGATGAAACAATCCCTACTGTCAAGAAGCCTACATTTGAGTGGGAGAGATGAGTACATATAAAAGTATATACAGAATAAATACAAACGAATCCAAAATTGTTCAGTACAAAGAAGTTTGAGAGGGAAAGTATTAAACTTTGGTGATATCTTCATCTGTGCTGCGCCTTGGTTAGACAATCGCAGAAGCACAAAGCTCTAAAGATGGAACTTGTGCAAAGGGAGGGGACAAAAGGACTCTCTCTCCCCTCTATCATAACATCAGTTACTGGCTCTGTTAATTCTTATAAAGCTCAGTTTTAGGCACTATGATGAACACTGATAAGCTAGAGAGTCTCTGTTGTCATTCAGTCATTTTGCAATCATGTTTGACTCTTTATGACCCCTCTTGGAGTATTCTTGGCAAAGATACTGGAGTAGTTTGCCATTTTCTTCTTCAACTCATTGTACAAATGAGGAAACCAAAGCAGAGTTAAGTGACTTGCCCAGGGTCACACAGCTAGCAAATAACTGAGACTAGATTTGAACTCAGGAAGAGTCTTCCTCCCTCCAGGACTGGCACTCTATCCACCATTATACCTAACTGACTTAGCAGCAAACAAAGGGTTCACTTAGTATAAGCACCAAGGGAGGAGAAAGTCTATGTGATAGGAAGAGGGTAGAAAGACATGATAGCTCTCTACAAGTATTTCAAAGGCTGTTGCATGGAAGAGGGATTCGATTTATTCTGATTATACCCAGAAGGCAGAATTAGAAGCAATGAGTAGAAAATACAAAAAGGCAAATTTAGAACCTTGATGAAAGGAAAACCTTTCTACCAATTAGATCTATCCAGAAATCCAATACTCTCCCTCAAGAATGAATGAAGTGGGGGGTGGCGGGGAGTGGGGAGCTGGATAGCACATTGGATTGAGAGCCAGACCTAGAGATGGGAGGTCCCAGGTTCAAATCTGTCCTCAGACACTTCCAAGCTGTGTAACCCTGGGCAAGTCACTTAACCCCCATTGCCTAGCCCTTACTGTTCTTCTTCCCTGGAAACAATACATAGTATTGATTCTAAGGCGGAAGGTAAGGGTTTAAAAAAAAAAGGGAGAAAGAGTGAATGAAGATGTCTTCATGACTGAATGAGTTCTTATCACTGGAGGTCTTCAAACAAAGACAGTCTAAATTACCATCTGTAAGATACATTATAGAAGGATTTTTTTTTTGAGAATCAATTGTATAATATAGTCATAGAGGTCTTTCTCAACTCAAATTCTATGAACTATTAAAATTTTACTATGTGATCCTGGCAAGGTGATACAGTAGATAGAGTGCTGGACCTGGAGTCAAGAAGACCCAATCTCAAATCTAACCTCTGTTATTTACTAGCTGTGTAACTTTGGGCAATTTGTCTGCTTACCTCAATATCTTGAACTATAAAATGAGGATAATAATAGCAACTACAGGATTATTGTGAAGATCAAATGAGATAATATTTGTAAAGCCTTTAGCACAGTATCTGGCACATGGGAGGCTCTATATAAATGTTTATTCCCCTCCCTTTCTTCTAGTGAATATCTCAGTTTTATAAGACTATTGAAAAAATGTAGTCAGAAGCCACTGTGAAAATATTAACAATGAAAAATTAATAAAAAAGCAATAGATTGTTTTAATTGCCTTCACCTCCCAATGGAAGGGTATTTTATTCTCAATAAACAATGAGCAAAATAGTGATTCCTATATAGGACCCTTGCCAGATGCTGAGTATATAAAGAGATATGTCATAGATGTTGGTCTCAGAGAGCTCACAGTCTAATGGGGATGAAATAAAAAGTCCGTGAATACTTGCGTATAGATAAAAAAAGAGAGTATGTGCACAAAGGAGATATCCATGCAAAATACTATGGGATATTTCATAAATGATTGATAATTTCTACTTGGGAGACAGTATAAAGTATATCTAGATATAGAAGGGAAGTTCTGAGATGTCGTCAATACAGAAATAAACTTTCAATAATCATTCAACAAGAAGTTGTTAAGCACTTACTATGTAGAGAGTACTATGTTAGATACTAGAGGAGAAAAAAATATAAAACATGATCTTGATCCTCCTGGAATGTATAACCTAGCCAAGGAAGGGATAAGACATAAACACAATTGACTATGATACAAAATATCACATAATAAAATTTTTTAGTCTTCTAAGTCAAAAAGACTTGTATTCATGTCCTCCTTGGACATATCCTACCGGTGTAACTCTCTGGGCAAGTATCTTATCTCTCAGTCCCACCCCTCCAAAACTCTCTAAAAATCTTAATTATGAGACTATTTTTAATCTACATGGATGTGGCCAGAGAGATTCCTAATCAGGAGTTTCCTACAATTAAATATCTGATTTAGAACTGCCCTATATCCCCAAAATTGCCTAAACTCAATCCAATTGAAAAAAACATATTTTTACTTTCTTCTTCTTTTGTATGAAATCTCTTCCACAATTGCATATGTAAAATCTATAACAGATTATTTACTGACTGGGGAGGAACATAAGGAGAGAGAGAAGCTGGGAAGGAGAAAAAGAATTTGGAATTCAAAAATTCTTTAAATGAATGTTAAAATTTATTTTTACATATAATGGGGGAGGGAATAAAGAACAAAAAAAAAAAGTGCCTACACGTCTCCCTTCAATGAAAGAGTTATGCAAGGCCCAGGGGATGATAATTGTCCCTTAATGAATGAGAGTTTAAGGAAGATTTCCTAGAAAAGGCCAAATTTGAATTTAGTATTAATGAATGGGTAGGAATTCATCAGATAAGCAAGGGGAAAGAGGACATTCAAAACACAGGGAACAGTATAGACAGAGATGTAACATCAAGAAAGTCTGATATCTCAGAGGCAAATAGTACTTACTTTTCCTAGAGCATGGAAGTGTTAGGAAGTGTCCAATATAAGACTAGAAAATAAATTTGGAGGCAGATTGTAAGAGTCTTGTGTATATATATATATATATATAATAGACACTTTATATTTTATTTAGTTGGCCATGGAGAATCATTGAAAATTTGGAAGAGAAAAACCATACAACTGCAGGGTCACAATCCCAATTACAAATCAAAATGATTGCTCAAGAAGCATAGAGTGGAAATAGTAAAACCAAGTGAGAGGCATACAATATACTAGCTAAGAAAAAAAATGAAGGCCTAAACTACAATGGTTGGAATGAGAATGGGAAAAAGGATATGGGAGCTAGAGATATTTTGTCAATACAACTGTCAGAACTTGATATCTAATTGGAAATTGAGTGGGGTGAAAAGGAGGAAAGAGTCAGAAATGATTCTGAGCTAGGGTAGTTCTATACTTCCTCTCTACCTCATAATCTTTTCACACAACCATCTTTGCAGAAAGCTTTGGAGGATAGATTTTTCCCACCTGGAGTGAAGGTACCATATAGGTCTGTGTCCTCATCACTTTTCCCATCCTTCTTCCTTAAACTGGATTTGCATCAGGCAAAGTTTTAGTTTGACCTGGCTTTCCATAAGACAAATAGAAAATGCAGCGAGATCAGATGAAGAAGAACTCACAGAGGGATCAGGAACAATTTTAATTTAATATGAATCTTTTCTTTTCCCTAGTTATATTTTGAAAGTGAACACCTGCCATGGACTTCGTTTGCAGCAAATGAGCAGTGTTGTTTCTGCTATGTCCTTTCTCAGCTGCAGATAAACAAAGCTAGAGCCTAAAGGTAAAGAATTGTTGTTGTCTTAGCTGCTAATTACCAAAGACACTATGGTTAAATGACTGTTCTCTTGGTTGCCAGGGAACCCAACATTTAGGGTACATTTCAAGCATCTTTATCCCTTGTATGTATGAGCCTAAAAATTGTTGCTGAGTTTGGCGTATTTTAGTTTTTGACCATAATTAAACCTCTTATCAGACTCAGAGGTGAAGGAATTAGGAAATATCTCTGCTGATGTGCTAGAATAGGATAGTGTGTGTGTGTGTGTGTGTGTGTGTGTGTGTGTGTGTGTGTGTGTGAGTGAGTGTGTGTTCTTATTTGGAATTAATATGCTTCTGATGCTTTATTGTAATTTGTATAGTTGAGGAATTCAGAACTAGATATTTATTCTAAGTAATAACATGAAATAGTTGTCAAGGTAACATGAGAAGAATTAGAGACATGATTCTAGAACTAAAAAGGGAAATTCTCATTCAACTGGGATTGTTACTGACAGTCTGAGTTACTGAAAAGAGTGAGTGCTAAAGCAACTTAGGAGGGAAAAGATTTGGGTTTCAGTTCCGACTCCACCACTTACTAATTATGCAAATTTAGACAATTCTTTTTTTAAAAACCCTTACCTTCCATCTTAGTATCACTATTGCATATGGGTTCCAAGGCAAAAGCCTAGTAAGGGCTAGGCAATGGTGGTTGAGTAATTTGACTACAGTCACACAGCTAGGAAGTGTCTGAGGTCAAATTTGAACCCAGGACCTCCCATTTCCGGCCCTGGCTCTCAATCAACTGAGCCACCTAGCTGCCCCCTATTTAGGTACCTCTTAAAAGATAGCTCATGGGATTTAAAAGAGTTGGAATGGACTTCACTGACTGTATCATATGGTGCATTCTCTAAACAATCAAACAAAAAACCTCCGGTATAATACACCAAGCAAGTAGTCATTTGGACTTTGTAGCCCTCCAATGACAAAACCTCATTCATTTCTGAAGTAGACTGTTGGAAGTCTGGATAGTTCTTACATAGCTCTAAATTTGCACAAAGTCTTCAGTCTCACTTTCTCTTCTAGAGTCATTGAAGTCCAAAGGCAAGACAAAAGTCAGGATGGCTGGCTTTGACCTGGGATGTAATGAATGACCTTGGAATTTTTGAGGTTTGATCAAGTTCTGAGCATTCCACAGTGTTTGCTTTAGCCACCTTTGTGGCCTTCATTATCCCAAGCAATGAAGGAATTAAGCATTTATTATGTATTTACTATGCACAAAACACTTACAATTTATATACTGATACTCAGTGCTGGGGCTATAAAAATAAGCGTCTTTTCTCAAGGAGATTATAATCTAATGGGAGAAAAGTACATGAAAGATTTTAGCTACAAATCATATGGAAAAGTCCTGTTGTCCTTAGGGTACAGTGGTAAAACAGATATTAATGCTACATATTAAATGTAATTTCCACTAACAAAATATCCATTTTCAATGTTGAACTTGATAATTCAACAGTTGGCATTTGAGAGTGCCAAGGATTTTAATGGTAAGAAATTCTTTTCTAGGTCTTCAGTAAGTTTACTCTAGTATCTGCAGGAGCAGGTGCAAGTCATGTTTAAACAGGGGTTACTTCCCAGATTATTGGCCGAAGTCACTAGCACTGGGGTTCAGGATTCAGGGATGTCTGAATCTAAAGGGATGGAACCTGAGGATCTGAGTGCCTCGCTGCTTCAAGCTGGCAGGTTATCTTGCTTTGTGTGTGACAGTTGGTTTCACACACATCATCTTACTGGATCTTCACAATAACCCTGTGAGATAAGAAATACAAACATTATTAGCCCCATTTTTAGATGAATACACTGACTCTAAGTAAGGGATCTGACCAAGATGGCCAGTCTGGGAACTTAACTTGAGTTTATGTCTCTAAATACAAAGGGTGCTCTTTCTATTTTACCATGCTATCTCGGTTTTTGATAGATGGTTAGGTTTGCATTCTAATTCCAAATAGACCACTTACTAGCCAAGTGAACTTGGGTAAATCACATAATCTCTGTTTCTAAGACATCTGAACCTCTATTTCCTTATCAGTAAAACAGAGTTCAGAGAAACATCATTACATATTCATAGTGGAATGAGTGCTGGATTTTAAGTCAAAAGACAGATCTGAACCCCGTCTGCTACGTGCTACTCGTGACTTCTAAAAAATAATTTAATCTTTTCTGGCCTTAGCATCCTCATAAGCAAAATAGAAATAATGAAAGAAGTATTATGTAATGGAGAATAAATTGCCTTTAAAACTGGAAGACCTCTGACATACTGGCTGTGCAATTCTAATTTTCAGTCCAATAGGAAATGCTCTAAGACAATATAAATGGCAATGTCAACCTATATCAATAAAGGGAGTTCCTTTCCTTGGAGTTTGTTAGTTATATCAGTTAAATCACAAATCTACCCTTATTTCTATCACTCTTCCATAGGAGAAACTGTTCTTCCTGAGAATTCAGAAGATCTGAGTTCAAATTCCATCTCTGCCTGCTACTACTTCTCTGACCCTAGATGAGTCACTCTCTGGTTCTTATATGATAAGGGGGCTGAACTAGAATAACCTCTATGGTCTTACATTTCTAAATCTTTTTTATTTTAATCCTAGTACTTACTCTTTCCCTCTACCTAGTATTGCCAAAAAAAAATAGGGCTATATATGTGAAATCCCTTTGTGAAATGTAAATTAAAGTCAAATATGTTCACTACAGATTAAAGTCAATTAAAAATTGAAGTAATTTTCCTATTTCTTTTCTGCAGATCTGTAATTTGGACACTGACTCCTCCTTGCTGCTGTAGCAGTGGAGAAGACAAAAGTGTCATAGGCTCTTTGATACCAGAAGCACCATTGTTCTACTCTTTCAGAGCCCATTAGAATGGAAGGATCAGAATGATTGGATCTTTGGGGACAGATCTCTTACTAACTTTTGTAGAGTTGGCTTGTGTACCCTTGAAAACAAGGAATTCCCCAAGGCGACTTTGACTTGGGTGTTTTCAAAGCAATGCTATTGACCAGTTGACGAACATGTTTGCTATCTCTGTTGGCTCCAGGTAAAACAAGATATTCTTGTGCCAGTGATAATTGGGGTTTTTTTTGTTGTTGTTTTGTTTTTTTTACAACACAATAACCTAATTTAGCTGATCTTCCTCAAAGGAAGTTGGGGAATAAAGTAAATTGTAGATGTCAAAATTAGAAGAAAAGAAGTCAGAGGGAAGAAGAAAGTAGAAATGGGATTGGAACATAAATGAGCTACAAGTAAAAATAAATAAAGTAACTTCCTGTGAGAGTTGTGATTCTTCAACTTGCCCGAAAAATACCTGGTGTTTCCACTATTTGACTTGATGCCATGAGGTTCTGGTGGAATAAAGCAGAGTGGGATAATTCAGAGAGATTGGAAACTATGTCTCTGGCATACTGTTAATCCAGTTCAAGTTAGTGAGTTTAATTAAACTTATCTACAACATATTAAAAATATGAATAGAACAATATGTCAATGGAACATCTAATGGTGAACTTAAGAAGAAAACAATATTTTACCAAGGAGGAATGCAGAAAGTTTGCCTTATTAAACACATATATATGCAAAAAATATTTGTGTATATGTATATATGAATGTTATATAAACTATATATTAAATATATAATGATCAATAACATAAACTGTGTTATATGTATATGAGTACATATATACATATACATATGTATATATATATATGTTGTCTTTTCTTCTAGCTATATGGCTTGTCTACCTCCTTCTGTGGTCATAGAAGAATGGGAAAGATTATACAGCTAGAAGAAAGGACAATGCACAGAATTACAGAATATTAGAACTGGGTGATCATCTCATTCAACTCCTTTATATGGTAGAGGAGAAAATTGAGCCCAGTAAAGGTCAAATGACTTTTTCAAGGTCATGCTGCTAGTAAATGGAAGAAATGGGATTTTTCTGATTTCAACTATAGAACTAATCTCTTCTAAGCTCTTAAATATATGTGATATCTAGTTGACTCCCCTTTCCTTCTTATTTACAAGCACTAATTTTGTGCTCTTTAGTAAAGTATGGCATCTCATCACTAGGACAAGGGCCATAAAAAGATCTAATATCTTCTTTTTTTCCCATAGTTTTTGAGTCAAGAAGAAATGCCTCATCATTTTCAAGATACACTGAGGTTGAAGTGGGGTTTCCTTAGATACCGCCATAAAATCCCAAGTGTTATAAACTAAGCTTCTCTGGTCCTGGGCAAGGATTCTGAGAGAGTCATTTTAAGGAAGTAGCTAATGTCTTTATAGACAAAATCTTGTACTTATTGGCTCCAAGGTTAAAGGCTGCCAAGCAAAATTTTAAGAAGCATTTTAAATAAATATATAAAATGATGCATATGTTCTGGCCCCAGACCCATGGGCCTTGTGATAGCAGAAATCTCTTTTGGTTTTGTTGTAGTTTCTATATTCCAATTTCTTTCTCTTCATAGAGCCCGCAGACAGAAAGGGTCTGTCTTCATCTTCAGAAGACCCTTAAATCTGGAGTAAATTTCAGTCATTTACTAAACTTGTCCCACAACAATTATTCCAAACCTTTGTTTATTTTCTGGGGTCTAAAATCCTGTAGTTGTACAAAATACACATGGCTACAAGAAGGGAAAAATAAAAAATAAAAAGTTTTTCACTCGAGTAGAGCCTAGTGAGAGTAAGGTCTTCTTGTCCAAGAAGTTAAACCCAGGTTTTAACCTTCTGTATTAGATGTGGCTACATAGCAGAATACTTTGAATTATGAGTGTGTTTTTTTTTCCTCTGTGAACAAAACATGTAAATAAGAAATCACAGGAGGCAGTGCTAACATAATGATGGAATTCACAGATGAGTTTATCAACAACAGAAGGAGCTATTCAGGAGCCCCATACCGTAAAGAATTAATAACCTAAACCTGCTCTGCTCTCCTGAAAACTGAAAAATTATGTAAATAACTTCGTTAAGTCATCTCCCAGTGTGACTGCACAGTTTCCCTCTTTCCACATTCTTATTGAAAGAGCTTGTAATAGAAGTTTCTGCCTCTCAGGTAGGTGGTCAGATGTATTTCTACTCAGTCCAGGTCACCTTAGCCTCCTGAGGGGCATTAGTAACTCAGAGCAGGGAAGGAGAGGCATTGGAGACTTAATTAATTAACAGTTGTAAAATGCTTCAAGATGTTCATATGAAAGGTGCTCAAGAAGAAACCAGGACTGTTGTCATAACAGGAATCACCAAGTGCTGTTTTTTACTTCTTTCTAACCTAACCAAAGTTCTTTCTGAGCCTAACTAAGCAGAGCCAGCATGTGTCTGGAAATACTTCCACTCAACAATCCTGAGGACTGCAATCTGCTTTTTACCTGGGGAAATTGTAGGTACTGTATTATTCCTAATAGACAGTAATTAACATATATCACCCCAAACTCTGCCATTTCTCTTGAAACTTTTTATTTTTCTAAATAGTACTCCTAGAAAGAAACAATCACTGTACTGCCCATCAATCACATAAGAAAGTATTGATTTCTTCTACTTTTTCAGTGACACCAGCTAATTTTCCCTTTTGCCTATTACTTCTGTTTTTCCAAGCCACCAGAGCTTAAGAGGATGGTTTTTCTTGTTTTTCCCTATAGAGAAGGTCTGCCACCACAGAAGCTAGGAAATACCCTCTTATATAGAACTTTCCACATTTATTAGGACTATTCACCTTATTATACAAAATGTTAGGGATTCAGTTCTAGTTTACTGAGGCTTGGATTATGTATATAATCCATAACTTGATAACCATGGGCCACTGAAACTTTTAGCATGGCAAGACTAGAATGGTTGTGTCATTGTCTTTGGAAGAAATATCCTCAGTTTCTCCAAGTCCCAGTCAAATCTTTATAAACATTAAACTATTTGCTTATATGCTATAAAGGGCAGCTTAGTGGATCAGCTGAGAGCTGGGAGGTCCTGGGTTTAAGTCTGACAATTCTTAGCTGTATGTCCCTGGTCAAGTCACTTAATGCCCATTGCCTAGTCTTTACCACTCTTCTGTCTTGGAATCAATACACAATGTTGATTCTAAGACAGAAGGTAAGGGTTTGTTTTTGTTTGTTTGTTTTTAAAACAAGTTGAAGCTTGGACAGTGTACAACTTACAGTAGATACTGGATAAATTCTTCTAGATGATTATGTTGACAACACCATGAGTAAAGGTAAGGTTAATGTTGAATGAATAGGTGGTTTGTTTGGTTTTTTTTTCATTCTAAACATAATTTCATTGCACCAATGAAATATTTGGATGGATCTGTGCTCTCAAGATCACATGGATACACTTTGAGGTCTATGATCCCTCTAAGGACTCCTAATTATAACTATCCTCTCAACTGTCCTAGGTGAATTTTCTCACATATTTATACATATATATCTTCTCATATATTTATACATATATATCTTTTCATATATTTTTCTTAAATTTTCTGCCAAGGATAAGCCAAGCTTTTTGGTACCTTTTTCTCTTGCTTTTGGAGGAATACCAAGGTAGCACATAGGGCTATGTATTTAATAAGCAATAAACCAATGTTGGTTGAATCAAATGGTCCTCTGAACTTGGTGAACCCAGGCTAAAGGAGCTGAACATTCTCCATACTTTTATTTATATCTATTTTTACTTATCATGTATGTTATTCCTGGCAGTATAATGTAATCACCTTGAGGGTAGGACAGCCAAAGCATTACATTAAAGCATTACTTTTCTTGACATTGGAGAAAGGGAGATGTTCTCATTACTGATGAGTTACTCATAACCTTCAGGCTTATAAGATCATGTTGTTCCATGATTTGGAGCCATAGAGCATTAGTGGAAGAATATAAATGTTAAAGAAATGGCCTTTTATAGGAGCAAAATTATTTGAAACACTATGTAATTGGTTGAATGTAATAGATATTCAATTACTCTAGTCATAGTTTCTCATTCAGCATATATTTACAGATTTCCTATTCATCTGCATAGTCTGGACATAGTTTGTTTTTTGTTTACATCCTGTTTTTCTGGGGTGAGTGACTAGACACATCTCTTTTGTGCTATTCTGGATTTTACTGTGCTTTTTATGGCCTCCTGCAGACTGATACAAAGAGTACATGTACAGATGATAATAGCTAGCACATATATTGTACTTTAAAGTTTGCAAAATATTTTGTGAATATTATCTCGTTATCTTTGCAATTCTTAAAGATAAGTGCTATTATTCTATTTTATAATTGTGAAAACTAAGGCCACCTGAGGTTAAGCTATATGCCACAGGTTCATACAACTGGTAAGTATCTGAGGCTGAATTTGAACTCAGCCTTGGTTCCATAACCACCTGCGGCTTGAAGAACTACATTTTGCATAGAGAATCCTTTTGTTTGGACTCTATGCAGGACATCTTCCAAAGTTGTAGTGAACAACTTAAGTGAACCTGTTTCTGTCTAATACCTTGTTTGTTGGCGATGCTCATAGGATCTTGGAACGAAGTTATCACTGCAGTCTTATCTATCACAGTCATATAATTTTAACATGGAGCACACATAATTTGAGTGGAATCTTTAAGGATACATTTTGTTCTACCAAGTCAAATACATTTTTTAAAAGCAAATAAGCAATAGACAGAGCAAGAGAGATTATACTCTCTACGACTTTAGAGTCTGACTGTGAAATCATAGCTCTGCAACCTTGAGTTAACCATGGGAATTGTTTACTCATTTTTAAAATGGGAGAGTTGGATCAGATGACTGATTTCTAAAAGTCCTTCCACCTTTAAATCCAGAATTTTATGATCCTTTTGTTTATTTATTCCTAGCACAGGGCTTTGTTGTTGTTGTTGTTGTTCAACAATTTCAGTCATGTCAGACTTTTTTGTGAACCTATTTGGGGTTTTCTTGGCAGAGATACTGGAGTGGTTTGCCATTTCCTTCTCCAGCTTATTTACAGATGAAGAAACTGAGCCAAATAGGGCTAAGTAACGTGCACAGGGTGACATAGCTAGAAAGTGTCTGAGGGTAGATTTGAACTCATGAAAAACTCCTGATTCCAAGCTCAGTGCTCCATCCACTTCACCAACTACCTACCTCGGTAGAGTTCTTAGTGGGTACTTAATCTCTCTGAATTAAACTGAATCAAAGTTGTTTTGATTTTTTTTTAGAATTTTGCAAATAAGTGATTCAAAGCTTTGTTTCCCTTCTCCTAAAACCCGTAGCCTCTGTTTACATTCTACCACCTATACAGAAACACTATTCTTCTCTTAAGACCAGTTCAGAAAATGCCTAGATAAATCTATCCAACTCAGCAGGGTAAGGTTAATACAAAGCTATGTCACATTCCAGTCTCTTGGACAGACACTAACTGGAATAGATCCTTGAACTTGGTTCAAGGAAGTGGCATGGCCATTTATCACCTTCTGCCCTGAAGACCTCCTATTCTTTATTAGTATCTTCTACTTCTGTCACTGAGTCTGTTATCCATCCATTCAGCAAACCAATGCACTTGACAGATGCTGACCTCACAATTACTAAGTCCAAATGTTTTGCTAAAATTGAGATTGATTGTGTCAACCTGACTACCTTTATCTGACAATTTAGTTGCTTCATCAAAAGGGTTGGGGGGGGAGGGATGAGATTTGCCTGATGGAATTCATCTTAGTGACTTCAACAGCTGTCAGCCACAGAACCTTTAAAGAGCAATCATGACCACAGCTTCTTCCTATAACTTCAAAACTCACAGGTTGATTCATTTCAAGTTGGAAGAGATCTCAGAGGCCACCTAATATGATTGTCCAGGCCTCTCATTTGATAGATAAGAAAACTCAGGTCCAGGGAAGTTAAATGACTTGTCCTAGATCACATAGGCACTAAAGCCCAAGGTTGTATTTTAACTTGGTTACTTTGATTTTAGAGTCAGTGTGCTTTCCATTGTGGTACTCTACAAAGTTGCTTCCCTAGCAAAGAACTCATGGGCTAGTAAGACCCTTTTTTCTCTTTCCTCTTTCTATCCCTTGAAAACAAATAATATCGACTGATATTATTATTAATTATATTATTATAGGTATTATTAGTGATTATTAGTGATATCTACTGGCAAAGCCTTAACCAGAAATGGGTCATTGGGGTTTTTTCCCCAAGAAAATTTCCCCAGAGAGGAAAAGTCCCCAAATTGCTTCCCCCAATTATGCCCTCAGGGAATCCAAATTTGGAAGACAGTAAGGGAGTGAATGGGTTGGGGACTAGGGAGGATGAGGAGAGTATATAGCCCTATCCCTTCTCCTGGTGAGACTACACCTATAATTAACAGATCTCTCCCTGTGAGCTGCTTTCTGCCCCATTCCCTATGTCCAAGACCCAATTATGTTTGCCCCAGGTAAAAATTAACTAGTTATACTTCTGCCCCTGGACAACTCTGACAGTCCTTTACTACACTAGCTACTAGACCCTAGTCTCTCTCTCTCTCTCTCTCTCTCTCTCTCTCTCTCTCTCTCTCTCTAATCAGTGCTTGTTGCTGAACTTGTTTTCAGTTTTTAGGTCAAAGACAAGTCCTTTTTAGTTTTCATTGGACAATCTGTGAAACTAAGTCTACATTCTTCATATGAGACAGGGACTCAACTCTATGGAAAGCCACGCTGGCATACTTTGGGATTAATTTCCTAGTAACAATAGCTATAATAAAAAACACACTTCTATTGTAGTAAAGAAAAAAAAAACCAACTAACACACAACACACATTTTGCAAACTCTGCCAAACAAGGCAATGTTTGTTTACGCTTTAGAAAAGCATTTAATGTGTTTTGTTTACATTTGCATACATCTTTCTAAAACACATGCATATACAAAACACAGTTGTTGTTTTTTATTATTAATATTGTATTATGGGGCCTCTTTGTGTCAACCCAGATGGGCTCCCTCTGTGAAGTTTTATACTGTTATCCCTGAGAATTAGACTTTTAACCTTCTCTTAAAAGTTCTGACCACTAGGACCTATACATGGAGCATTAAGATAGGTCCCTCATAGGTTTGGTGGATGAAAACAGAAAAACTTTTTTGATATATCTATATTTCATAGATGAGCATCTGGTCTTTGGTTTTTTGGTTCTTAGACATCATGCCATCCCAGATATTTAATGAGGTCCTCTTCTCCAAAAGCATAGAAACAGAAGAACTCATTAGGAAAGAGTCTCCTGGACTGGCTTTTTTACAAAATTGGGCCAGTCTATAATGTAATACAGAGGTACTTCACTGAAAATTTTCCCCCAAATATTCTGTTGTATCAATTTTTTGGCCTCATTTTTCTTAGGATATACAGCCTCTATTCCAGACATCTCCTTTTCCCCTGATCCCTTTATCGGAATTTTACATTGTGGGAGTTTTCTGTATATGTAAACCTCCTTGCTAGAAATTTCCATGTTCTATGGTATAACAGAGAAATCTTGCAGTTCAATTCCTAGTATTTTCCTTCTTATGACATCAGATGTAGTAAGACAATTATATGTACCTAAGAAAGAGGACTGGCCCCTCAGTAAGAGATCCAAAACCCTTCCTCATTTTGTCCATGGAACAAACAGTAAGTGAGCTTTTCTAGGTTGCCCAAAGATATGCGTTGTCCTAGCATTTGAAGGTATCTAAAGATTTACTCCAATGTGACCTCACTCTGAGATTTGAATGTGTTGAACCCTGACCCAGGTATATATGGTAAAGGGGAAAGGGAAGGTTTTGTTCAGATTTCTTAGTAGAAGAGTCAGGACCCCCTCCATCTCCCATACTGACCAAGAGTTATGACTATACAGCTAAAGCATAATACTTCAAAATCAAGGAGCAGCTGTTCCATAAGACCATTACTGAGCCTTTTCTGCCTTCACTACAGCCTGAAGATCATTGGACCAAGGCCAAGCTAATTCCCCAGTTTTCTGACTACCTTGGTTTTAGAAGTGTCTGTGATGATCCTTGTTATAGTCTTCCCTTATTTCTACTTCCAGGCATCTCTTCAAATCTCAGTCTTCCTTCTTAAAAGGTAAAATGTACCATCAATGAAGATTGGCTTCTTTTAATGATTAAGAGCTCTCAAATTCTTTTATAATACCATATATATATGTGTGTGTGTATATATATATATATATATATATATATATTCATTCCATTTCTCCCTATGCCTTACTCCTTCTAAAAAGTCTTCATCCTTACTATGTCTTCCAATCCCTTCATTTCTGAGTACTTTCCCAGACCCTCAGCCCTTCTCTGTAACCCTTGTTACACTCTCCCTCCTTTCTTCAACTCAATCCTTTACTAAATTAAACTCATTCTACTAGACAGCATCTTCTATTCTCAGATCCCTTACTCACTTGTCCTACAGACAATAGCACATTTCCAATTCTCCAATTCTTCATTATCCACATAATCTGCCTCTTGAGGTCCTACTCATATGCTGCTGAACAAAACTGAAAGAAGTCATAAAACTATGCCTCCTGCATCCACTTCAAATTGATGTTGTAGGGGGCAGCTGGGTAGCTCAGTGGAGTGAGAGACAGGAGGTCCTGGGTTCAAACCCAGCCTCAGCCACTTCCTAGCTGTGTGACCCTGGGCAAGTCACTTGACCCCCATTGCCCACCCTTACCAATCTTCCACCTATGAGACAATGCACCGAAGTACAAGGGTTTAAAAAAAATTGGATGTTGTATAACCTCAGCTGGGGATTCAATGAAGCAAGACAAACATTTTATTCCTCCCTAATCTATTATTTTGTATGCCACAGAGGCTATTCCAAATCTTTTCTTCTCTCCTTGAGCCTCCCATGGTATATTCTTCCCCTACCCTCTTGTCTAAAGACTTTGACTCATATTTTACAGAGAAGACCTTTGTTTTTTTATTGAAAACTTTTTCATAACCTTTCCAGATCAGTTTCACATTGCCTGCTTCCACATACTCTATGATCAAGACAAACAAACTGGTATTATTATTTCTTACTCATGATCATCCATCTCCCATCTTTATACCTTTGTACTATCTGGCCCCTATGTTTGAAAGACTCTCTTTGACTTCTGTCTCTTGGAATTCATTATTTTCTTTAAGACTTGGGTCAATTATTACTTTCCACATAAGACCTTTCCTGGTTGCTACAGCTGCTAATGCTTCTCCACCAAGTTAACCCCATTTCTATTTTGTACACTTCAAATATACCTATATATGTATGTCTCCCTCATTAAAATATGCCTTTTTAAATGAAAAAAAAGTATTACTCTTTTTATCTGCATCCCTAAGACCTAACACAATACTGGATAACATACTGTTGCCATAATTATCTTCCTCATGTCGAGCCTGGGTTGTAATAATGCTACTCTGATATTTAAAATAATAGTTATAAAATAAAAGCATGTTTAAACTTTGCAAAGTTTAAAGTTGCATACAAATGCTAGTTATCACTATTATTATTAAAAATCCTTCTAAAGTCCCATACATTTCTTTCCAGTCATATTGAATATTATTCTCCTCAAGCCAAATTAAACTATCATAGCCCCATTTTATCTTCAAAACTTTTAGAGTTCTGTGCTTTGGCACATTCTGTTCCTTAATCATTCACACTTTTATTGAGGCCCAACGAAGTTAAGTGCTTTGTATTAGATCCTCCAGGTAGCAGACATCGGAGGCAGACTACAAACACAATCTCTATGCTTTTCTGTGTCTATGTTAACAAGTTAGTCATACATAAATATTTGGTATTTTTATGATTTGACATTTCAAAAATTTGTATTTTTTGTTAGTGTGCAACTCAATAACAGTGCTTCTCTGAGAGGTGCTATGAGTGGCCAGTTAATTACTCTGCCATCAATGTAGGGGTGAGGTTCTCCAAAGCTGACTAGGCTCATCTTTAGAAAACAGGTCTATTGTCCATCACCAGAACCATACACTAAGGCTCTCCCAGGTTAGTAAGATCTGCCCGAATCTGTGCTCCAATGATATTGCCTTGAGAATTTTAGATCACATATTCAATAGTGAGGCCACTTTAGAGCATACAATTCTAGTTGGTTTGTTTTGTTGTTGTTGTTGGGGAAAGGGAATGAAGATCAGACCTGTGATTTTATTGGTATATGAAATTCCTAAAGAAGAAACGCCCTCTATCAATGCAGATGGATTTTAATTCTCCAATTTAGGGGTTTCCTGAGCATTTATAACAGGGTCAAAATCCATCATTAAATATTAGAGATAGTACTTGAACCCAGATCTCCCTGACTCAAAGGTCTATTCTTTATCAACTACTGTCATAATTTCTCTTAATTCATTATTAAGATACATAAAAGTCATTCAATGATGTCTCATAATTCTTAGTGGTGACTGGATTCAATTTCATTCAAACTTTCACAGCATGTAGAGACAACTGAGGAAATAAAACATTTAGATAAAAAATAATCACTACTTATAGTCCAAATACCCTATAACTTACAGACTACCTATAGAATAACAAATCACAAATAGCTGTAGTGCACAACATTAAATAAATGTATTAGAGTAGAACTTTCAAAAAAAGGTGATATGTGAAGTCTGAGATTGATACAGCACTTTCCTGGCAATAACTCATAAGGAAAGGTGCACTTATCACCCCCATTTTATTGATAAAAAAACTGGGACTCTTGAGAGTTCAAGTAACTTATTAAAATAATAACTGTCCAGGAGGATCAAGGTTGGCAATGTCTACACCACCAGCCCCTAATGTCTACAAAAATGTCTGCAAAGCTCAAATGGCTATGTGATCTCAACAACTTCTATTCTGTTTCCCATGGACCAGTCTAGCTAAGTTCAGAGAAACTTATTGTCACAAAGTAATTGCCTAGTAATCAATTTTTTGGTAACATCAAAGTATAATGACTATAACCTGAGATATGAGGGATTGTAAGCTATGTCAGTGGAAGAAATGCCTCTGCTGATAAAATCATGGGTCTTTTAAAGTATTGTACGTTAAAAAAGGTAAACATTAGGTCTCTTCTTCCTCTTGAGAAGAGGAGATGTAAAGATAGCATGGTTTAGATCATAAAAGATATATTTGGAGTCAGAAAGACAGGCTAAAATTTTGCCTTTGATATATACTAGTTATACATGGGACATGATTAAAATTTTAAAAAATGGCAGCACTGGCCCTTTCTTAAGCAGAGTGTTCATTACTACTTTACATTTAATTAAGAAACATCTTAACAATATTAAAGGGTCACTCTGACCACTGCAATACATTCAATGAACAAGCGAACAAATGTAGAAATGAGAAATCATTAAAAAATGGCAGTGGAGTTAAGCAGCCAGCACATCAAATCTTTAAGACTGAGTGTTCATATTATATTCATAATGGATAGTGTACTTAAGAAAATGGTGGAAATGTTCATTTGCGTTATGAAAAACCCACATTTCTATTAACCACTGGTTTTTTTGTATAACTTAAGCTGGTTTCTCTACCTTTAATTGTAAGTTATTAAATCATGAAATAATATATCTACTATCTACTAGATATCTACTAGTATCTACCAAGGAGTCAGAGGCACTGAGTTCTAATCCAGGTTCTTAAACTTACCAGTTATGTGATATTAGGCAAGTTATATTGCCTTTCTAGATCTCTATTTTCCTATCTGTAAAATGAGACCTTAAACCTATATCAGGGGTTCCTAAATTTTTTTTTAGTTAAAGAACCTTTGCTAGTCTAGTAAAGCCTAATGCTTCTGTGATTGATTGTCTGAGTTCATAATTGAAGAAAAACCCAATCTTTACTTAGGGGTTAGTGAAACTAGAGATATAATTTTTCCCATACAAAACCATAGACATCCTAGAATCTAACCACAGTCCCTAGGTTGGGGTAGGAAAAGAGAGTTCATAGGCCTTAAGTAAATAACATCTGAACTATGCTATCTTCACTATATATCCTTGCTCTAAAGTTTTCTAATCCTATTATTTTCTTTAGCCAAAGATTCTTTATTTTTCTTGGAGTCATAAAACCCTTTAGCTATCAAGTGAAGCCTACGGACCCCTTCTCAGAAAATTTTTTTATTATTAATAACAAAATATATAGTATTACAAAGGGAACTAATTGCAATGAAATATAATTATCTGTCTATCTGTCTGTCTATCTATCTATCTATCTATCTATCTATCTATCTATCTATCTATCTATCTATCTATCTATCTATCTATCTAACAAGTTCACAGACCCTAGGATAAGAATTTCTTTTCATAATGAGACTGATTGCCTACCATTTCTTCTGAAAAAAGATAATCACCACTGACAGTGAGAGTCATTCACCTTAAATACTTGACTTTGAGAAGTCAGATATCAAAGAGAAGATAGGCTGCAGAGACATGCATACTACATGGCAATAGGGGACAATTATTCCATTTACTCAAAATGTAAGTCAGTTAAAAAAAAACCAAACAACATGCAGCTGTCTCTTGGAATAAGCATCTGGATCATAATTGACTCAAATATCCTCCTATTTTGCCTTCTCTGGATTCATCCTATGGAATACTAGGGAATCTGAGATGAGATAGACTGTACCTAGGACTGGAATCCATTCCAAAGTGAAGCTCAGGGAAACAATAATGGAATCCATCCCAAGATCATAGATACATAGAACTGGAAGGGGCATTAGAGGTCATCAAGTCTCCTCACCCTCATTTTTCAGATGAGTAAACTAAAGCCAAAGAAATCACTTTGTCTAAGGCCATACAAGTGTCCTCTAGAAGTAGGATCTAAACCTAAATTCTCTGACTCAAAAGCCAGTAATATTTTCTACAGATCTAGCCATAGTATTCATGTGAAAAAAAAAAAAATAAAAGCACTCCCCCAGCTTAGGAGCACTGGATATAAAGGCTGACCTAGCATCCTGACAGTGGCAAAACTAAAACTATAAAAATATTCCAAATATTGCCTTTGTATGTCTCACCACTACACACCAGGCCACTCAAGCAACACCTGCCAGAAATACTTTCTTTCCCACTGAGTCTTGAGTTTGGGGAGTATACATTATTAACTCCTTCAGGCCATTGGCTACTATTTAGTAAAATGCTTCAGAGTATCCAGTAGCACCCTAGAGGTCTGAAGGAGTTAATGTAGTTTCACTTAAAGGGGCCTAAATTACTCTGAGGTAAAGCATTTCCTTTTCTACTCTAGACTACACTGGCTCCTAGTGTACCTGCACCTCTTGTATAAACAGGTGTTTCCTTCTCCCTTGATTTTACTAAGTTTTAATGTCACACCTACTAGTCAGAACCAGGATTAATGTCTCACCTATTTTTTCAAAAATCAATTCCGCTTTGCATTTTCCACTCATCTTACATCTCCCCCAACCCTCTGGCATTTTTCAGAAATAATTATAAGTGTCTCAGGAAGTGTTTGCCAATTCCCTCCTGCCCTGGGATGCATGTTAATTTTTTCAGCTTTCAATTTTTCAAGCCTGGTCTGACCATTTTTTGTCAATTATGTTTTTTCACAAGGTCTTCATTAATTCCTAATTGTCGGCTTTTTTCCAGGATTCTTCTTGTTAAAGACAGATTTTTTTAAAAATGTGTTTAGGATTATAGCCATTTTAGATTTATCATTAATTCTCTGGCCTTTCACATTTGCTTTAAGGCTTATTTTCTCTTACAACATTTTTTTTCGACTTCTGTTTTCCTTATCCCACTAATACTTATCTTCATTTGACTTTGAGCTCCTTGAGAGCAGGGATTGCTTTGGCTTGCCTTTGTATCCCCAGTGATTAACACTGAGCCTGACATGGCGTAAATGCTTAATGAATGCTTATTGACTTGACTTGACCTTACCTGCCTTCATGTATTCAACAATCCAGAGACAATTGCCTCTTTGCTATTAAAACACTCCACTTCCCATATATTTTCAATGGCTATTCAACAATGCTTAGTATACTCTCATTCCCTATGCCTGTGTCCTGGCTTCTTTCAAATATCAGCTAAAATTTCACCTTCTGGCATAGGTAACCTCCAGCAAAGAAATGCTTTCTAACTATGTGGATCAGCATCAGTGGTGCGACTTAAAGTATTTAAGAGTTGTCTGAAGTGCTGAGAGGCTGAGTGATTTGTCCAGAGTCAATCAGCATATATCAGAGGCGAGTCTTGAACCCAGTTCTTCTAGGTCATAAGTGCAGCTTTATATCCAAGATGCCCTGCTGTACAGCTAATCTCCATATTGTTTCTCATTAATCTCAGGATTAATTCCCTGGAGGAAGGAAGAGGTTAAGTAAAGTTGTGACTTGGCTATGGTCACACTACTTGTACGTAACAAAATATGAATTTAAACACTAGACTTCTAGATCAAATCTAGTATTTAATCTACTCTTCTATTACTCTTAGTAGGGCAATCTTTCCCTTCCATTCGTTCCCAGGTATTGTCAACTATTTAAAACTTTTCTACTTCTGATAGATGAAATAAGACTTTCAATATAGCCTAAAATCAAATAATTCCTCTAACGAACTGTTAAAAGCTACTTGTCTTATCTTGACATGATCCTTAATACACTCATCCCTTTGACAAGTCAAATGCATATCTCCATTTCATAGCTGAACCAAAGATGATACCCTTCTTCTATAATAGAAGATCCCTCTTACTCTTCTATTCTTTTGGAAAAGAGGAACAATAATCAGTGTACATTTATAAAGCTTTGGGGATACAAAAAAAGATAGTCTCTACCTTCAAGGCTTACAATCTAATGGGATAGAAAACTGAAAAGAAATATGTATAAATAAATTACATACAGAATATATAGGAAATAATTAATAGCCTTAAAGGCTTCCTGTAGAAGATAGGACACATAGCAAAAGGAAAGTCAGGGACACCAGCAAGAGAAGATAAGGAAAGGGAGCATTCCTGGCAAGGAGACAGCCAGAAAAAATGTCTGGGGCCAAGAATGATAACATTGGAAGGAAGGTTATAAGGAGTTAAGAAAGTGAGAAGAAAGTGGAGGCATGCATCTACTCTAGATGATCTTTTCAAGGATTTAGCTATAAAGGACAGGAGAGATATAAGACAAAATGGGGGATAAAAGGATCAACTGAGAGGGTTTTTTTTTTATTTTCAAGACATGGGCATGTTTGTGGACAATAGAGAATGAACCATTAAGCAAATAGAGATTGAAAATAAGTGATAAAGTGGGGATGATAGAAAGGGGAAATATACTTGAGAAGATAAGATGGAATGGGATCACTTGCATAGTTAAAGTAATTAGTCTAAGTGAAAAGTAAGGCCACCTCATCGTGTGATACAGAGGTAAAGGAAGAGATGGTGGCAGAAGGAATATCAATAATGAGACAGAAAAGAAAAAAGGGGGGAGCTTGAAATGAATGGCCTCAATTTCTTTTCTGCAGTATGGAGCAAAGTTTTTAGCTAAGAGGGTGGGAGAAGAATCCATGGAAGGTTTGAGGAGGAATGAAAAGTTTCAGAAGCACTGCTTCAGCAAGGATAATAAGTTGATAAGTCAAGTATTGAAGGATTACCTAGTAGCAGTAAGGACCATTTGAGGTTCTATAACATACATTTGTAATAAATTCAGTGAGAATTGTTGCATGATTTTCACCATCTTTGTCCAGTAGCCTGTGTATAGGAACAAAGGTGGCCAATGATGAAAATGATCTGGGAAAAAATTGTAGATCAAGGAATTGGAGGTCACAGTTTGGACGAAGAGTAGGATTTTGTAAGGGAAAACAGAGGGAGAGATAAAAAGCAAAAAATGAAAATAGCAAATGCTGTTTCCCTCCTTATATTCTCAGAAGCAATAGAAACAGTTGAAAATGACCAAAAATATCATGACATCATTATTTACTGTAGTAAGTCATTCACATTTATAAAGCATCTTAAGATTTATAAATTTGTTTTTGTTATTGAGTCATTTTCAGTCATAGAAAACTCTTTATGACCCTTTTTGAGGTCTTTTGGCAAAGATACTGCAGTGGCTTGCCATTTCCTTCTCCATATCATTTTTGAAATGAGGAAACTGAGACAGCTTTAAGTGATTTTTCTTTTAAACAAACCCCTGAGTCAGGTTTAAACATAGGTGTTATATATATATATATATATATATGCATATATATATATATGTATGTATGTATGTATATGTATGTGTATATGTATATATATATATAT
>NC_058130.1:661741474-661773764 GCF_016433145.1 Gracilinanus agilis
TGTATATATGTATATGTATATACATATATATATATATAATATGTATTATATATATAAACCTGAGTCAGGTTTAAATATAGGTGCTATATCATCTCCACTTATAAATGAGGAAATAGGCATAGTGATTTCTCCTAGTCATGGAGAAAGTAATTGTTATACGTAGGATTTGAATCCAAGTTGTATGACTCCAAATCCAATAGTATCATAAGATCATAGATACAGAGTTGAAAAGAACCTTAGAGAATTCTAGTTCAGCCTGATTTTACAGAGGAGGAAAGTGAAATACAGAGACATTAAGTGATTTGCCCAAGGTTTTACAGATAATAAATGTCACTGCAACAGTCACCCCCAGATTATCTGATTCTGAATCTAGCATTCTTTCCACAATACCACATTTTCCACAACACTACACTACTTCAATAAACACTTGATAGAGTTTTATCTATTTGTCTTTTGCTTCCTAAAAGCAAATTATCACTCATGTACAACCAAGGAATTGGATTAAAGATCTTTTAGATTAGCTGCATGAGGGTCAGAGAATTAGCACTAAACTATGAGCCAGGAAATCTAGATTCTTGTTCTCATCCTACCATTTACTTTTAGTTTGATGTTGAGCAAATCACAGCAGCAATCTTGACATACATTTCCTCAAACATGAAATGAGGAGTTTAGAATAGATGATCATTAAATACCTTTCCATCTCTAACAATCTATGCTTATCTCCACCCGATTCTCAGTAGCACACAGTTTCCATATTGATTTCTTTATCCATTATCTTTCTAATACTTTATTATGTTTTTCACATCTATTCATTCCTTTTCATTTCCATTACCATCATTCTAGTTTAGGATCTTATTTCCTGTCAACTGGAATAATTGCAACACTACCTAATCTAGTCTCACTGACTCAAGTCCTCTTTGCCTTTATTCCATCTTGCAAGCAATAACAAGAATCATAATTTTGATTTTATCATTCTTTCACTCAAAAGCCTTCAATTGCTCCCCTTTCCTTTCCAAATAAAATCACAGTTGTGAGAATCAAATGAGAAAATGTATGTCTTTTCAAACCACAAGATGCCATCTAAATTTCAGCTTTGCACACTTCAAGAAACTACAGAAAAGTTTAACATTCAGCTACTGTTATTATGATTATTGTTGCTGATGTTCAGTTGTTTTAGTTGTGTTCAACTCTTCATGATGCTTTTTGGGGTTTTCTCACCAAAAATACTAGAATAGGCTACAACTTCCTTCCCCAGCTCCTTTTGCAGATAAATGAACTAAGGCAAACAGGCTTAAGTGGTTTGCCAAGGGTCACACAGCTAGTGTCTGAGGCCAGATTTAAAGATGCAGGTCTTCCTGACACCAGGTCTCACTCTCCACTGTTCCATCTAGCTGCTATTATTAACAATATCCAAATTCATTAACCTGACATTCAGTGCCATCCACAACATAGAGCTCCTCAACTAATTCAGTTGTTTTCTCCCTTAAATGTGATATAAACTTCCAAAAAATGAACAATATGCTCTTGGACAAAGATGCCTTATGTTTCCTAGGCTCCTTGCTCTTTTCAAGACTTTCACCTGGAAAATCTCTCCCTCTCTACCTGAGGACTTTCTACCTATTTCAAATGTCATCTCACCTAGGAGGCCTTCACTCATTGTTCCAACCAGTAGTTTTCTGCTTTTTTCAACTTTTAAAAGCACTTGTCTTCTACCATTGTTATGGTAATTATCAATATGCTTCAATTCTTCAAATAACTGATAACTTCATCATTATGGATTCTTTCTTCATCAACACAGGTGATAACTTTTCAGTGCCTTCTTAGATGATTCAATGAATTGCTATGATAAAAATAATTCATCAACTGGCATCTAACACTGATATTTTGACTATCCATGTTTAGATAAACTCATTCTCAGATGACACTAGGCCCCTAGTTAAGGCCTCTCTAGTTTAATGGGACATGACAGTTTTGGTACTTCATTGTCATAGCCTTTGAGAGTCGAGGGTCAAGAGTCATAATGAGGCATGTGGATAGTAATTCAATAAAGGATTTTATCATATAGTGTTCCTTCTTTTAGTTGAGTATGTGCCCTCTCATTTCTACTAATTATATTTTAAATTCCTTAAAAAAAGAATGATGTTTAATCATCTGTCCATCTTCCAAAAAATCTAACACAGTAATAAGCATGTAATAAATGTTTGTTTAATGAATGAATTAGTTAAAAGTATTCCACCTCCACATTTATTGACATTGTGGAAATGTCCATATAATATATATTATTCTGTTTCATAGGTTTGTTTTGTCTCTCCAAAAACTGCAATGTCTTTGAGAGTAGGCACATAGTAGGAGCTTAGCAAATATTTGTTGGATTGACATCATCACTCAAGCTACTCTCTCCCAAGCTTATTATTCCATTTACCCATCACCTTACATAGTATGTCTCTTTTTATGGTGATATCTTCATTAGGAAAATAATCCCACCAGATTTTGTTTATGCCCATTTAGTTATAATGTCCTTCATTCAAAGTACACAGTTTCTTCATGCCAGCTTCCTATAGTCCTTGCTTTGTTGGAAAGACATTTTAGAACATTTTTTTCATAATCTTATCATATGTTGCAGAAAACCCTGTCCTCAGTCTTTTTTTTATTTATTTGGGAAATCTGCTAATGTGCCAGTTTTGGCAGGCGAGGAGACAAAGTCTGGCAACATAAAAGCACCAAGCAACAGACTAAAGGAAAGGTCTGCAAAGTAGTAGTGCCCTTCAACCTGTTGTAGTGAGAATGAAATTTGGTCCTAACGATGTCATATTTGCTCCCAACACCAACTACCTCTTGTGATACCAACATGCTGTGCTTCAAGCCAAATGATAACATGAAGATTTCCAGCAATTATATTTTGGGAACAAAATCACTCCAAAAGCAACAGAGCCACTTTAATCAGCCAACCACTTTCCATGTGTTTTTCTGGTGACAAATGACCACAACCAATTAAAACCAATTGCTCTAAGAAAGTCTAAAAAAGAAAGAATCAATAATGGGTTTTCCAGGTTTTTCCATAGCCGGATGTGAAAAAATAAGACTGCTACCTCAGATGTCTCAGCAAGAGATTCACAAAAGGAAATAACTGGAAAACTAAAACAATAAGAGATAAAACAGGAGATAATGAGCCAAAAAAGGAGATTGCAGAACTCACCATGAAGCTAGAGAAAACTCAAGAACAGCTGGAAAAGGGGGTGGGGGGTAGTCATGACATTCTCAGATCATCCAACTCCTTAGCCAGCAACATCTTTCTGTCTGAAAACTTTCAACTACAGGGATTTTTTAATAACAGGAAATAATCAAAGAAAGATGATGTCTATATTATTTATTATGACTTCCTTTTCCCTACCTCTAATAGCATAGTACAAACCAGACCTCTGGAAAGATACTCCCATTAAGTCCAGTCTCCAGCACTCAGTTAAATTCTTTTAGCTAGCTCTGTCCTCCATGATAAGTGAATACCAGATTCTAACCATTCTTCACAGATACCTTGCTCTCTATCATCACTTTTCCCCTGTTTTCTCCTTTCTGCTCTAGGAATAGAAGTCAAATTAATACTACCATTATGTCTAGAGAGGTGGATAAAAATGGAATCTATAGTTGTCATTTATGTGACTACCAAGGCCAGAAATCCCTGACAAAGAACCTCCTTAGAATATATGTTGCTTGAGGGTGAGCTGCCTCATTTTCATTTTTGCATCTCCAGCACCTAACATGTTTTCATTCATTGATTCATATATCCTTTCATTCATTCCTTCCTTCATGGTAGCCCTATTTCAGGATTAAGTGTTATGTCCATCCTTAAGGAAAGAGAGAGTACTGGAGGTATTTGGAGTAGAAGAAGACAGCAATGGTATGAAAGAAAAGAATATAACCTTTATTCTCAGAAGAACTGGACGAAAGTCCCATCTCTACTACAACTTAGTTCCATGACTGTGTGCAAATCATTGAAAACTCCGTTTACTCATATTTTACATAAAGACATTAATATTTATACTATCTCCCTTAGAGGATCATTGTAAAGATCAAATATGATAACAGGCATAAAGTACTACAGAAATCTAATCTAGTATAATCATAGTTACATAGAATATATTATTAAAATATTATAATTATGGTCACATAAAAATGTACATGGTTGGACAAGATATTGGGCATTGCCTTTATGCAAAGGATGGATGTTCTTTAGAAAATCAATGTTTTCCAACGTCTTTTTCCTCACAGTAATCTTTTGAAGTAGATGGAACAAGTGTTTCTTATAGTTACAAATCAGTATTAATACAGTCAAGACAGGGTAGCGATCATGTCGAAGAAAGGATTTTGTTGAGTTCTGGCTTTGATGGCCTCTCAAGTGCTTCCTAGCACTCAAGTTTCAATGATTCTGTGATTCTGCCATTTAGATCAAACAAATTAAAACCTTAATAATTTTTATACTGGGAGCATCAGGGAGAATGATCAGGGAAGAAGATGACTCTAATTAGATAGAGGATAAAACCCACTCTGCCTTGAAGAAGGAACCAAGCTGAGGGCCAAACTGAGGATCATAAGATTGGACAAGATGATGTGTAGGATGTCTTCTATTCTAAATCCTATAACTTTATGTAGCCCCATGAATTTATAGATGTAGAAAATGTAGCTCATAGAATTGACATGACAAAACAAAAGTCTCCCAGGTGGATGAGCTGGAATTAAAATCTAGATCCTCTGACTCAATTTAGTATTCTTTCTATTATTCAACAGCCCTTTCTTATACTAAGGTTTTTAATTGATTAGTAGTGTGGCATCAATAGGTTGCTAGGCTTAATGCTACCAGACGTTTCAGGTCTCTGGCCTTCCTTGCTCTATGATATGATATTATAGATCATAATCTAATGCCAAATCATGGCTAAACCTATTTACAATACTGGGATAGTATTAATTTGACTAACATCAGTCATAATTGAGAAATACAGAACTTTACATTTTAAAGACATAGTTTTAGCACACAAAGTATTGGTATCTCTCAAGGCTCTTTTCTGGGACCTTTTCTCTCTCTCTACATTTTCTCTTCTTATTGGCCTCATCACCACCCATATATGTTCAATGATCATCTCTAGATAGATGACTCTCAAATCTAATCTTTCTTCTTAAGGCCCAGTCTTTCCAGATATCCCCACTTAAATTCCTCAGAGAAGTCTCAATCCCCTCATTATTCTCATGACATAGTGATCATTTAAATAAGAGTATAAAAGATGAATTCAAATCACAGAAAGTTTTATGAGTCTGGAAAGGACTATTTGGGTGCTGTAAAGTAACTGGAATTGATTGAAATGTCAGAATGATATCTTAGAGGAAACCTCTTATTTCTTGGACATCATTGTCCATATTTTGCATGTTTTCTTTATTTGCTTATGGCCTCCCATAAATTCTTTTCATCTTCTCATTTTCTATGTGGTAAAATATAGGTGATCTTACCCCAAATGCTTTCTTAATCATGCTCAATATGCAATATGTGCCTTGAGTGTTTGTGTAATTTGAAAAACTGGGAGTCCCTTTTATCCACATTTGTAGAACTCTATATCTAAGCCATATTTGGAAATTTCCCCAAAGTAAACTCCAAATAGTGATAATAAATCCCCCAAAAAGTATTTTAGTGTCATCCCTATGGACCCAGTTGTGTGAGTCCAGATACTTAGTGGTTCTGAGTCATTGATTGCATCTCTATAAATATCTTGTATTTGTTTCCTCATCTTTACTCATATAGCCACCCGTCTACTTACCTTTAATCCATACTACTATAATGACCTCCAACAATAATTGGTGTCCCCTCTCCAATCCATCCTGCCTATATATATTATATATATATATATATTATATATTATTTCCTATAAATGACCTTCTACCTCCTGGTTGTACTCCTCATAACTAGAATGCTCTCCCTTAATATCTTCCTCACTTTTTGAATCCTTAGTTCCTTCAGGGCTCAGCTCATGTACCAACTCCTAGAAGAAGTTTTTCTGGATCTGAGATCCATGACAAGTGGCCTCATTGCTGGTCTTCACACATGACACTCTCTCCTGATTAAGTATTTTTACTGTCTGTCCCTCCAATTTAAAATGTTGACCTTCCTTCTCTCTACCTCCAAGCTCCTCTAGTTTCCTTCATATCTCAGCTAGAGTCCTATCTTCTGCAAGGTCTTTCTAGACCTCAATATTAATGTCTTCCTTCCTTCTGAGACTTCACAGAATATCTTGTTTATACATAGTTGTCTTAATGATGTTTTCCCCATTAGATTACAGTCATGGGCAAACTTTTTAAAGAGGGGGCCAAAGGAAAGGAAATACTCATCTGTCAGTCTGTTTCTAAGGCAACTCTTTCTAAGTTTGAAGTATCCCAGAGCTGAAAGTATGAGAGATAATAACCTTTTAATTTTAATAATAATGTTAAACTAACTCAGAGGGAAAGCTCAATTCCTAAGCTCAACTCAAGGATGTAGAAATATAACATTAGGACTCAGAGTACTATCAATTTAAGTTTCTTCACTTACTTTGTACATACTTTATTTTCACTTACTTATATATTTTGTATTGCCCCAAAAAGAGTTATTGAGGACAGGGACTGTTTCTTTTATTATCTTTTTTGTGGTCAAAGCACCCAGCACATTGACTTGGAAAGATCAAGTGATGCATAAATCTTTGTCAAACTGAATTGAATTGGATATAGTCACTGTTTTCAGCAGCAAATAACTGTCTGGTAAAACACCACCAACCATTGTTGCTTACTTGGCAATAAAGTATCTGATATTAGTAAGCAAAAATAATTATAATACACACAGTGGGGTCCAATTTTCAGCATTTATTAAAATTCAGCCTCTAGTCTGATTCCTTTCAGTCCTGGGTCCTAGAGACACTGTTAATTTGTGTATCTGACCACTTATAACTTCATAAGCAGTTTGATTCCTAAGCTTCTTTCACAAGAAGATTGAAGTATCCTATTACTAAAATATATCTCCATATGTTTTTGTTACTCTTCTATGGATAACAATCTGGTATTTTTGAAAACAACAAAGGGGGAGATCTTGAATCAATCTTGGGCTTCTGAAGAAAGAAGTACTACTTCCCAAACAATCAGTAAGAACAAGGACTTTGATCACTAAGCACCTGTTCATTTCCTTTCTCTGCAGCAGACACAAAGTCAGCTACAAAGCCCATTAGGAATGCAGTTTTGAGTTCCTCTGGATAAAGTGGAGAGTAATTAGTTCCTTTTACATTTGGTAATTTTGTTAACACAACTCAGTAGGTGTCTTGTTAATTTGTTCATTACTAGGTAGATGAAAATGTGCATCTCTTCTGTGAATACCAATTATTCTTAAATGAGGTAATTTCACCAAGACAGTGAGAATTCCACATTCTTCTTTGATTTGAAACTATTACCACCAAGAATGTACAAGATCAAACAAAGAGAGTCATGGAAGGTGGGAAATAGAGCCCCTCTATGACAAAGATATATATTTAGGACATAAATAGAAAATTTTGTGCCACAGCAAGTGGCACAAAATATATCCTCCTACAAATGAGTTGTTTAGTGGAAGGGTACATGAAATAGGATCTCAAAATATCTCAACTATTGTAGGAGAAGAATAGGGTGGAGTGAGGGAAAAGCTCACCAAAGGCTGCTACTATTGTTTTGTTTTAAATATACTTGCTAACTTAGTAGATAAAAGACTACAAATGCTATCCTCCAAACATAGTTTCCCTGGGTCAAAATCCCTATCATCCTACCCTAGTTTTATGTCAAAATGAACTTTCTGTTTTAAGCCATATCTTGAAAACTAATATCTTCCTGGGAAGTAAAGACATCTTTGGAAGGGGTAGAATCTGCTCTCTCTGAGTGACTATAGCCTAAGTGATGTTGAGCCTCAAATAGACCTAAAACAGATGGAAAGCCATAGTTTATGTTTATCAATAACCAAAGTCACTGGGACACAGAGAAGCATGGCAAAGAATAAATGGGAATCAAATCAAACCCCAGTGGCTATGTTTCACTCAAGAATTCTTGCCACTAGGAAAATAATCAAAGAAAAAATATCACTTTCAAGGTCTTCAAGAGAGGGACTTAAAAAAATAATATTTGTTTTGATTCTTTCTCTCCATAAAATATTTAACTTTCAAGGGGCACAAAAGTCACATAAATCTCAAGCTTCAAATAACTGGATCTCATAAAGTAGAAATAGCTTCTTTGACTAAATTATCTATAAGATAAAGGGACTGATTTTCCTGCACTGAGCAAGTAGTCATGCACTATCAAAAGCCATACCCATGGACCTACTAACATTATCTTTGGTATTTCACAGGGAAGAAATGTCATCATGGACTAGTAGTGAATAATTTCTTCTGAGTGTGGCCATGGCTGCATACAAACAACACACAATACCTCTGTGTTCCTTTCATGAATTTCACATTCCAAGGCTAATAATATCCTTCTAGAAAATGGATCCATTTTACCTTCACTATATTGTCACACCCTCTGTCCTTTCAGTACTTGGTGATTTAGTAAAACTAAATCTACATTCCATTCCCTAAGTATGCCCCAAAGTCTCCACAAATATATTTTTGTCTTTGCCATTCTATCTTTCTAGAATATTACAGAATCAAAAAATATTAACTATGAGGGACTTCATGTGACACAGCAGATAAATTGTTGGACCAGGAGTCAAGAAGAACTGAGTTCAAATAGGTTCTTAGACACTTACTATCTATGCAATTCTGGGCAAATTACTTAATCTCTCAGTTTCTTCATCTTTAAAAAATGAAGATAATAATAGCACCAACCTCCCAGGATTAGTGGAAGGATTGTAAAGCACTTTGCAAACTGTAATGTGCTATAGAAACACTAGCTGTTATTAACTATCCGAATCCCATTCTGAATAGGAACCTCTTCTGTATTTTGTGGTCATGCTTAAGGATCTATAGAAACAATAGTGGTAATTATAGTAATAGTAGTAGCAGCAGCAGCAACAGTAGCAGTTGTAATGATAATGATAACAAAATAATAATATGAGAAAGGAAGAAGAGAAACAGGAAGAAGAAGAGGAAAAGAAGAATGAGAAAAAGAGAAAAAGGAGAAAACCAAAACAAAAAGAAGTAGTTTACGTGGAGCTTCAGGCTTTATAAGTTGCAAACGTTCTGTCATTTGAGTCTCAATAACCTTAAGTCTATTCTGAGCTTACAGTGAATTCTATGTATCTCTGAGTGTAAACGCTTCAAGCTTCTTTATCTAACCAAGGCCAGACCACCGTGGTTATTATTTCACTAAAATGCTAGGGTCTCCCCACTGTAACCATCTTGCCATCTGCCCTAACACTACGTGTGTACCCCACTTGCTTCATTTCCAACTCTTACTATATCTAGGATAATAACAGTACCATTGCAACTGGAAAGGGTGTGCCGACAGACTGCTTTATGAATTTAACACAATACTTGTGTCTGACAATCTCTGTCTCTTCCTTAATTATTACTACTTTTCTATAGGTACAGCATTCCTTTATTTTACAGTCTATTAGACTATTATACTAAATTTTTAGTATACATTTATGTATATGTAATTGACTAGGCATAAGAGGTAAAGGAAAATGAAGAGTCAAAATCATTCCTTTTTTAAATGTGAGGTGTGAATAGCAGTATCACAGAGAAAGATAGTAGAGTCAGAAAAAAGAAGATTAATTAGATTAAATATAAACTAGGTTTGAAATATAAAATGACAAAATCAGAATCACAGAATCTTAGAACTGGAAGGGATTTCAGAGACCATCTAACCCAAGCAATAACTGATAAGAATTTCATATGTAATATATATGACAAATGTTTTGTATTAATTCATAGAGGGAGCCCAATGACCAAGATAGTCCATTACATTTTTGAGTATCTAGAATTGTTAAGAATTTTTATTTTTATTTTTTCAATATCAAGTCCAAGTTTTCCTTTTCTAATCTACCCCAAACTCCTAATTCTATATGCTGGGATGAAGCAGAACAAATCTATTCATTCTGCCAACTGCAATCCCTTCAATTATTTAATAAAAACTCTCATCTTGAGTTTGACTGGACAGAGGGTCATCCAGTTTGAGATTTCCCATAGGCAATTAGAGATGCAGATATGGAGAGTAGAAAAGAGGTAAAAACTGGAGACTTGGATCTCAGAATCACTTTAAAGAAGTGGCCATTGAAGCCTTGGTCATGAATAATATTGTCAAGAGGGAATATAGAAAGAGAAGAAAAGATAGGTAGGAGCAAAATCTTGGAGAACACTTACATTAAACAGTCATGAAGAGCATAAGAAGTTGGAAAAGGAGTCAAGGACAGAATATTTAAAGAAGAATGATGACTAATTCCTGAGATGGTCAAGCGATATCAAGTTATGTTCAATAAACTCACGTCATCAGGCTGTGATAAACTCTATCCTAGAGTGATGAAAGAATTGGCAGAAATGATTTCTTTATTAACATCAGTGGGCTTTGAGATAACTTGACAAATGGAAGTGGGTCATATAGAAGGACCTCTATAGTTTCAATTTTCAAAAATAAGAGAAGAAAACAGATTCCACATACTGTAGAACAGTGAAATTGACTTCTATTTCCTGGAAATATTCTAAAATAAATTAGTTAGAGGATGATACATAAGCTGTTAGAAAAAGAAACAATAATAGTTAAAAACCAAGATGGTTTCATCAAAATCAATCCATGCCAAACTAGTCTAATTTCTCTTTTAAAAGGTTTTGTTTTTAAGAATAAATAAACTAGTAGATCAGGAATGTTTTAAACATAGTACATATAGATATCACTAATACATTTTACAAAGCATTGCATACTGTACTTGTGGGTTAGGAAGAGAGATAGATGGCATCTGGATAGATTTGGATCTGGAGGAGTGACTGAACTCAGATAGTTCTTAATTGGTCAATGTCAACTGGAGAAAATATTTGCAGTAGTATGTCTCAAGATTGGCCCTTAGCCCTTTGTTTAAAAACCTATCTATCTGTCTATCTGTCTATCTATTTATCTATCTATCTATCCACACAAACATATATTTTGAAAATAAAGCCCCTGGTGTAGAGAGGAACTTTTTGTGTGGTCCAAAGGAAGGTAAAATAGATATCTCTAGCCTCTTCTCCCCCACCTTTCTCCTAGAAAAGCTTTCATTCCTGCCCAAAAGGAAAGCAGGAGGTTGAGGCTATAGGTTATCACTCTGCTGTCCTCAGATGGAGAGGTTAATAGGTTGGAAGTAATTGATCCCTTGCATATTATTAATCTAGGGAATATGATTGAATTCCATCTAACTTATGATTGCTTTCTCATTTCTAGAGGAATGGAGGAACTCAAGTTCTATACCCTAGATTTGACCTCTTTCCCACCAAGTACCAGTTCCACAATAAACATACATAATAAATAGAAAAGAAGTCCACTTTTCAAATTGTAGTAAATGGAAATAAGAGAAAACATACATAAGAGAATATATCCCAGACAATAAAGAATGAAGGAACTTTCTCTCTGAGAGAAAGATAACTAAGCTCAATCAAGAAAGACTGTCCTAGATCTCAGTAAAGGGAAAACTCTCCAAAATATCTAGAGTAGCAGTCTGGAAAAAGGGATATGATGAAAATTGCCAGCTCCTTTCTGTCTTCCAAGAGTCTTTTTTCCCCCCAGCAACCTGATTTCTCTCTTGAAGTTGGAAACCAGGAACACAAGAAGTGATTCATTACTCAAAGAAGACTCTTACTTAGAGAGATCTGTAAAGGGGATTTGAAGGGAACTGATCAAAAACTGATGCCGTCTCACCAATTTCCTCCCACCTTACTCAAATCAAGACATTCATCTCCACCAATAAGAATAATATACATAGATAGCTGGATAGCTGGATAGCTGGATAGCTGGATAGATAGATAGATAGATAGATAGATAGATAGATAGATAGATAGATNTGGATAGCTGGATAGATAGATAGATAGATAGATAGATAGATAGATAGATAGATAGATAGATAGATAGATAGATAGATATTGAGGGAGGGAGGGAGAGAGGGAAAGAGGAAAAATGGAGAAAGAGACAGAGACAGACACACACACACACACACAGAGTGAGAGAGAGCAAAACAGAGAGAGAGAGGGAGAGAGAGAGAGATTTTTAACAAAGGGCTAAGGGCACTTTCTAAGTGCCTCTAACTAAGGGACATTCCACTACAAATATTTTTTTCCAGTTGACACTGACCAGTTAAGGACTTCTCTATTTAGTCATTCATCCAGATCCAAATTCACCTAATTATCATCCAATCTCTCTACCTAATCGATAAATACAGAATGTAAAGCATGGTAAAATATATTAGTGAACCCTAAATATACTAAGTCTATAACATTCCTAATCTACGAATCTATTTACTCATCAAAAACAAAAAACCTTTAAAGGAGAAATGAGGTTAGTCTGGCATGAGTTGATTTTGATGTAACCATGCTGGTTTCTAGTGATTATTATTTCTTTTTCTAACTACTTACAAATCATGCTCTTAATAATGTATTTTAGAATATTTCCAGGAAATCGAAGTCATTTTCACTATTCTACTGCATATGGAATCTGTTTTCTTCTCTTATTTTTGAAAATTGAAACAATAGAGGTCCTTCTCCTATGGGACCACTCCCATTCATCAAGTTATCTCAAAGACCACCAACATTAATAAAAGAATCATATCTGCCAATTCTTTCAGTACTCTAGGATGAGGGTTATCTAAACCTTGTGACTTGAGCTCATTGCAAGAGACTCAAGAACTAAAGCACACATACACAAATATATATTTACATATGTATTTATCATTGACTTGGATAAAAGCATAGATGGTATGTTTATCAAATTTTCAGATCCCATGAAACTTGGGGAGTGAATTAACACTTGGATGACAGAGTCTATATTAAAAGCAAAAGATTTTTACAAACTAGAATATTGGACTGAATTTAATAATAACAAACTAAATAGAGATAAATGTAAAATTCTAAACTTGGGTTTCCAAATTCAGTTCCATAGATATAGACTAGAGAGGAGTATGACTAAACAAATATTCTCATTAAGAAGATCTTAGAATTTTAGTGGAAGGAACATTCAATCTGAGACAACAGTATGATGTAGCAACCCAAAAAATTAATGCTTTCCTAAAGTGCATCTGAGATATATTAACAAGAACAAAGAGGTAATAGTGCTGCTATAATCTTCCCTTTATAGATCATGGAACTCTTTGTTTAGTTCTGATTACCAAAAAAGCTCAAGCACGTCAAGTAGGCAATAAGGATAGAGAAAGGATATAGTAAAGTGGTGGCTTTGTAGGAAGGATGACCTCAAGATCAATTTATAATCCAGAAAATTACTTGTTCTTGACCCTGCTTAAATCTCCCTCAGTCTCGGTTTTCTCATCTTTAAGAAAAGTTCTCTATTCACTATGGGCTGCTGGATGGTAATGACTTGTGACTTAGGAAAACTGGTGCTAGAATTCTGCCTCATGCACTTACTAACTGTGTGATCCTAGGCAAGTCAGCGACATGGTCGCCTTCCATTTCATCCTCTGTAAAATGGGGATAATAATAGTGCTAATATCACAAGGTTGTTGTGAGGAACAAACGAAATTATATATCTGTAAAGTCCTTTGTAAATGCATGCAAATGTTAGCTGTTGAATTGTTATTTGGCCAAGGAGACATGGAACATAGGCTTATGGATCATAAGATTAATTTTAGAGATTAGGTGACTTGCCTGGGATCATATTGTTAGAAAGTAATGATTTAGACTCATCTTCTTGACTTCAAGTGCAACGCCCTCCCTATTCACTATACCATGCTAAGTATTTATGAGCTAAAAGTACTTTGAAATCCCTTCCAATTTAAGATCTGTAATTCTGTGAGATAATCTGCATTATTATTGTGCTGAGGTATATGAAAGTGTTGAAGTCTTTTTGCCTGGATAGTGATGAGAATTCAGTAATACAAGAAAAGGGAAGGAGACATCTCCATAGTGAACTTTTACAATGCCACATTAATACAGACATATGAAATCTGCTGAGTCCAGTGAAACCAGAGGTACCTGAAATAGAGAAGTGGATCTGGGAGACATCAACTCAGTAAGTGCTCAGTTATGGACAAGAGCCAAGTCAATGAGAAATTCTGCTGTCATTTCCTCTTATATACCCTGGCAAATAAGTGTGAAGTCTGGTGGGCTGAAAAGACAGTGATGGTGGCAGAGATTTAACAGCAGCATAAAGTAGAAGAGACAGAAATGTGCCTCAGGACTCAAAAAGACTGAAATATGGAAGACAAAGAGCAGAGACCAGTCTGCTCAAAGAATGGAACGCTTAAGAGAGAAGGAAAGAACTAACCCAATAAAGAGAGCAAAGAGAAAGAGAAGTCAGTTGAGCCTGAAATCAGCCAAGGGACTGGTAGTTGAATTCCTCTTGGGTCCTTCCTTACTTTACCACACTGGAAGCCTGCAGCTGGCCCCAAGGTTGAGCACTATTTCTTCAGAACAGCACATGTAGTGTGTAACAAATTAATGCTAACACATTCATTCAATTTCCATTTATTGACACATCATTATTCATTTTGACTCTTTTATCCCCAAAAGAACTGTTTCATCAGACATGGTAGGCGAACATCAACAAAAGAAGATGACTTTATGAAGCTCCACAATCTACTCAAAAGTTCTGCCAAGACCACGAAACAAGCTTTTACACAGCTGGGCTCAAAAGAGAATTTGGTCTCCCTGTAGAATTATTTTTCCATATGTTGGCTAGCATCTGGTCCTTTAAGATGTTAAGGAGGGGTTGTGGTAGGTGACTTGGACTCCTTTGCTGGATTACCATGAGAGTGACCCCAAGGAAACTCATCTACAAATATCATGATTAGAAGAAAACTTCAAGGGATACCCAGCTTTCCTCCATTAAGGAAATATACTAAACAGAATTGACTGTTTCTTCTTCCAAATTCATCCCTCCTCAAAGTCCCCCTACTTCTGAAAACTACCATTCTTCTAGACACTTAGACTTGCCACTTTGCAGTTATCCATGGCTCTTTCCTTCTATTAGTGAGCTTTGTCAATTCTAGCTCTACTATGTTTTTCACATCTGACTTCTTTCCTCCACTCACATCACTTCTATCTTTTTCAGACCCTCATCATCTTTCAACTAACCTATTTTTAAAAATCACTTCATCTTCCTGCCTTAGATCTCTCTCCACTCCATTTCTGACTCTGCACTGCAATCAAAATTATTTCCTAAAGTGCATACTTGACAATGGTGGCACCTTATACAAAAATCTACAGTGACTGTACTATCTCTAATATAAAATGAAAACTTTTCAGCCTCACAATTAAATTTCTTTGCATTACGGTACCCATTTGACCTCTTCCAGTCTTATTTCATATTGCTCCCTTCTACACTTCCTCTATTCCAAACAAATTGCTGTATTAGTTGTTCTCCACAGAAGACCCTCCATCTCTATTTCTAAGCCACAGAATAGATGGTCCATAATTCAGGAATTTTCTCACACCTCACTTCTGCCACAGAAGTTTAGTAATGTAGGGGAGCTAGGTGGCAGAGTGGAGAGAGAGTCAGGCTAAAGTTGGGAGGATCTGGATTCAAATTTAGCTTCAGACACTTCCTAGCTGTGTGACTTTGGGTAAATCATTCAACCCCATTTGCCTAGACCTTGCTTTTCTGTTTTAGAATTGTTATTAAGATAGAAAGTAGAAGTTTTAAAAAAAAAATTTTTTAACCCTTACCTTCTGTGTATTGACTCCAAGGCAGAAAAGTGGTAAGGGCTAGGTAATGGGAGTCAAGTGACTTGCCCAGGGTCACACAGCTGGGAAGTGTCTGAGGCCAGATTTGAACCTAGTATCTCTCATCTCTAGACCTGGCTCTCAATCCACTGAGCTATCCAGCTGCCCCCAGAAAGTAAAAGTTTTAAAAAAGTTAATTAAGCTTCTTTCAAAGTATGGTTCAGATGGAATCACCTACAATAAGCCTTTCTCCAACTTCTATTTGTAAGTACCTTATACCTCCTAAAATTACTTTGATTATATCATGTGCATATATTTTACTTGCTTATCTATACACCTATTATATTCTTTCAAGGGGAATTTAAGTTACTTAAGAAATGATTTCACTTTTATCTTTTTATCCTCTCTATATGCAAAAAAAGAGTCCCGTTATTGTTCAGTCATTTCAGTTGTTTTTGTTCAGTCATTTCAGTTGTATTTGACTCTGTGACCCCATTTGGAGTTTTCTTGGCAAAGAAACTAGAGTGGTTTGCCACTTCTTTCTCCAGTTCATTTTACAGGTAAAGAAACTGAAGCAAATAGGGTTAAGTGACTTGCCCAGGTTCACACAGCTAGTAAGTGTCTGAGGCCAGATTTGAACTCAGGAAGATGAGTCTTCCTGACCTCAGGCCCTGCACTCTACCCACTACCTCAGCTAGCTGCCCCAAAAGCTGTATACATAGAATAAATAGCCTGGACTCTGATTTTGTTGGTATAGGGAACTCCCAGATGAGAAACTCCTTTATCCGTGTAGACTGGCACCAGATTTGCAATTTACAGTTTTTAAAAGTTAGCATGGAAAAGTAGATCCCTAAAAGTTTAAGTGACTTGGTCAGGGTCACATAGACATAGTGTATCTGAAGTGAAGCTTGAAACCCAAGTCTTCTCTCTGAGGGCAACTTGATATTTAATACACAATATTGCCTCTCTTGAAGGAGTAAAAGACAGGCAGTCAATACAAATGAATGAATACCCTGCATATGGGAAGTGCTTAATAATCATTGGTTGAATTGAATTAAATTAAATATGATCTTAGGGAAATCCATCTGTGCATACTGTGATTAGAAGAAAACTTCAAGGAACAGTCAGACTTCTTCAGAAACAGGAATCTGCAAAGGGGCCTAAGAAACTATAGGGAGCCACAAAGATACTATAATATGTAATGAGAATTCATAAGGATTTTAATCAGGTTAAAATGTAATCTGGGGGGGGGGTCATATAGATCAAACAACTCTGCCTTGATTACTAATAGGTTAATCCATGAAACATCTTTGTCAGAACTGGTGAGTAGCATTTTCCCCATGTATAAATGGGGAATAAAAATTGGTGCATCGAGAAGATGAGTTGATTCATTTGGGGCCCTAAATGAGTCACTGTGAACCCAAGAATTACAACTCTGAATCCCTGACTCCCAGCTCTCCTCTCACACCTTTAGGATCAATCTTCTTAGATCAACCAGACAATACCTTCAAAAGCTTTTACAGCAATTAGAGGAAGAACTCTGTCTCCTGTGAAGACACACCCACCCAATTCTCCCTTTCAGTCTTGACACTGCCAATGAGTGAGCACGCAGGAGCAGAATGCACTGGAAAATGGAAGTCTCCCATGTCAGAGAAGATAATTTTTGGTCATAGCTGGGGGAAGGAGGATAATGGCAGAAACTACACTCTTTAAGGAAAAGGGTCTAGAAGTATTCTCCTCTGAAGAACTTTGAAGATTTTACTCCTTTGTTCTATGGCTTCAAACTGATGTCAATTGGTTCTCTTATTATACAGATCATAGACAAAGAGTTATAAGAGACTTTGGCAGTTATCTACTAGAGCCCCTTTATTTCATAGGTGAGGAAATCTGAGACTCCATCTTAAAAAAAGTTAATAAAGTTTCAGAGATAGGTACAGAAAGAGAATTTGAATCTTTAAGATCAAAGGGATAGAGCAAAAGACAGATATTTTGCAGCCTAATCTCCTCAAGTTACAAATGAGAAAAGGAGATCTAAAAAGGATAAGGTCAGAAAGATATTAAGTAACAGGGTGAGGATTTGAACTCAGTGCCTTTGGTTTAACATTCAGTACTCTTCCCACGGTTCCACATACTGCTTCTTAATAATAACACTTGTCGGCAACTGCTCTCCCCCTCCCAAGCTTTTGTGAAACATGTAATTTCTCTCTGACTTATACTACTAGGAGAGAAGCGTTTGAAGAATTAAAATGTTCAGTCTCAAGTCGTCAGTTCTCAAAATCATGATTTTTACCTTCTACTTAGAGGTATTCAGCCAGTGAGCACCATTCATTGAAAGTTCACTGGAATTTGGATAGACCAATTACATAAAAGAAACTGAAAATATCATCTTGCCCCTTGAAGAACTTTCTGTCTAATGGAAATAGAGGAACAAAACAAAGGTGAAAAAACTGGGCAGACTGATGCTGGTAAAAGACCACACTTTTATCTTTCTTGTAACAAAGCCACCATAAAAATATCCAAAAAATGACACATGATCTGCGTCATTCTCTAATTTGGCCTTTTTATAGGACACTATAAAACTGGTGACAGCTAAGTGGCAAATGGCTAGTGTGCTGACCCTGGAGGTAGGAAGGCTCATCTCCCTGAGTTCAATTCTGACTTCAAATGCCTTTTTATCTTTGTGGCCCTGTGCAAGTCACTTAAGCCTGTTTGCCTCAGGTTCCTCTTCTATAAAATGAACTGGAGAAGGAAATAGCAAACCACTCCAGTATCTCTGCCAAGAAAGCTTTAAATGGGGTCTGTAGAGTCAGACATGACTGAAATATGACTAAACAATACAACATAGGAAACTATCACAATTAACAGCAAATTATTTAATTGCCACTTACATGCAAAGTACATTGGAATGTATTTGGAATATAGAAATTACTGATTCCTAGGATCATATAATTTTAAAATTGGAAGAAATTTCAGCAGTCCTTTCCCTACTCCAACTTGGAAAAAGAATTCCCATTATGCCATACCCAGTAATTGTAGCTTCTTAAAGATCTTCAGTAAGTCTATCTACTACTTGCCAAAAAACCCAAGCAAATCACAACTTGACCTAAACACAAATAGTCCATCGACTCAAAACTGAGGCAATCTAAGGAATTCAGTGAGCTGAAGGCTGTTTATTTGTGTCATTCTGTTCCATGATGCAATGCATTTGGTTCTACTTTATATATTCTTTCCAAAATCTTGTGACTTGGGAATTCCAATTTTTAAAAAATATTAGACAATCAGAATACCATATTTTCACTATTTTTACCTGTAACAGCCCCCTTTTGGCTGCTGAACAGAAATGGATTCAATAACTAATTTGAAGTATAAACTAAAGATGGACAAAAGTTTCTTTTTAAAAAGAAGAAAAATATTTTCTATCTGAAAACTCTGCCTGTCATTATTTTTGGGTCATGTCTGCCTCTTCCTGACCTCCTTTGGGGTTTTCTTGGCAAAGATACTAGAGTGGTTTGCCATTTTCTTCTCCAGCTTATTTTACATATGAGGAAACTGAGACAAACAGGGTGATTTGCTCATTGTCACAGAGCTCGTAAGTGTCTGAGGTCAGATTTGAACTCAGGAAGATGATTATTCCTAACTCCAAGCCTGGTGTCCTATCCATTGGGCTACCCCAATTGTTCTTCCTACTAGGGGTCATTTGCAAATCTAGAGCAAAGTTTGGCACCTAGCAATGCTGTGAAATGGGCAGAGTTTGTCCCTTGGGTTTTATTTCATCACTCTTTTCCTATTACCTTGGAACTTCCAGGATGCTCCACTCCAATCAATTCACCTGTCTTTAAATCAACCTCTGAACTAATTCATCTACTCATAGAAACTTAGAACTGGAAGGAACAAGAGAAGTCTTGTTTGACCCCCTACCTCCCAGCAGGAATCCCCTCTATGATAACCCTTGTAGTCTCTGTTTCAATACTTCTCTGTTATTTGAAAATGGCTATATAGGTTACCTCTCTCAGGATATTTGCATTTTAATAGAGGACTGGAATGATAACACCACTAATAGCTACTCACATTTATAGAGCATTTTACCCTTTGCAAAGTGTTTTCCTAAAGATACAAGTGAATGACTCCTCAGAGATGAAATTTCAAATACCATGACTGGATTTGGGGTTGAGTGGGGGCAGAGAGGGAGAAGGAAGCTGGGAAGTTTTTGCTTGTCTGTTTGTTTGTTTTTTGGTGGAAGGACAATTTTCAAATTACCCCATGTAGCTATCTGATTAAGGCTTACTCTGCCTGAATTTAAAATATTTCATCTGCACTTGAATGCTGACTTTCTGAGGAGAAGGGTAACCCTCATTTTCCTGTGTCTGTTTCCCTGTACAATATGCTTATTGAAAAAATATCTACATACTACAAGTTGGTTATTTTGTTTTTGTTTTTTAGTAGAATAAGGTAAGGATAAGAATTAGACTGTGAATTCCTTGATTGAGAGGACTTTCATAAGAGGAGACCCCCTCTACCAAGAAAGTCAGCACTCGGAGGCAGCAAGGTGACTTACTGGATTGAGAGCCAGGCCCAGGGATGGGGATCCTGGATTCAAATCTGTCCTCAGACATTTACTAGCTGTGTGACCCTGAACAAGTTATTCAACCCCCATTGCCTAGCCCTTAACACTCTTCTGCCTTGGAACCAATACACAATATTGATTCCAAGATGGAAGGTAAGGGTTTNATTGCTGACATGGCTCAGTTGGCCACTTTCTTCATCTAGTTGACTTTAGGGAAAAAAAATGGAAGTGAATACTGATCACTTCCATGCCACAGCTTAAGAGGTATGTGTTGCTCCTTAAGAAATACTGTACATTCTGACATGGAATGAAGCAAGTATGATTTATAGTCTCAGAAGGTTTTCATTCAATAAAAGAGAAAGTAGCCTCGAATAAAAATGTTCCCATTCCTCTATATTACAATATATCTTACTTATACCACATGAAATAGTGGTCATGGGTTATTTATCTTTTGGTTACCATATTATATAACCTCTCAATCTCTAAGCCATACTCACATAATAGTCTATTAAAAAAAAACACATGCTGTTCATAGTCAATATTAATTTACTTTTAATCTTATTTGGCATTAGCAATGCATTATTTGACCAAAGCTGTTGCCTCTTATGTTTTGATTTTGAAAATAAATCTCTCCCAAATTCCTCTCTGATGCATTTTAAAAGGCTGAAAAGACATTGTAGCCTGTCTAATGGCAATCATCGACTAAGGATGCAATGACTGTATTCTTGTCGGTATGACCCAATAGTCTCATGTTAATTTCATTATCCTTAAGTTCCAAGGATTAAAAGGCTCACTGAATGTGATTCCCTCCTGTAGGCATGTCATTTTTGAGCTAGCTCTGCATCTGGGTGGTAGAGACAGATGACTGGTTCGGTTCAAATCTAGGGTCTGACACCAGCAAGCAAAATAGAGAAATAGTAATTATCTACATCTGAACATTAGCTCTGGCCAGGGAAGTCACAAGTTCTGTAGGTCCTGGCATACCAGAAGGAACATTATACCAATCTCTGAGAGATGGTTAGCATTATCTATAATCACTATCATTACTCTATCACCTTACCTAGAATTCTATCCCCCACCCCAAAATGAAAATCTAAAAAGCTGTCACTCTCCACCCCTCCCAATCTGAAGACATCTCACCACAAATTCAAAACTGAAGAAATGGTACACAAGTTTAAAAGGAACCCTATAAATGTACCCACAAAAAGGAACTAAATGATTTGGGGATCCCAGAACATGATTGCTCCTTGAGGTTTGTTTAATGTAGGACAATCTTAATTGAGACAAACCCCTGAGTCCCAGAGAAGATACTGACAGCCATCCTTTCCCTCTTCTTCTAATTGATTGTGCCTTTGAAAGATGAGTTTGTTTACCACTCTTTCTCCATTATACCTCTTCTCCGCTCATTTTGCAAACGAAGCCTGAGAAACCCAGAGGAGCAGAGAACTTGGCCAAGAATAGCCCATTTTCAAAGTGCAAAAGGTTACCTGAACTTATCCTTTTAGATTACTTTTGGTTACTGTTGTTTAAAAGAGAGCTGAACAATGACAAGACACATTGAATAGTTAAATCCAGCTTGTACCATTGAGATACAGCTACAAGTCGTTGTATCCCTTCTACCTCTAGCTAGTTTCCTCCCCCTCTACATGCAGGTGAAAGCAGGGGTTCTTTCTCCCACAAAAAAAGCCTCAGCTGCTCAATCCAGTGTGAATAGCTGCAATTTGCAAATTAGAGAAAAATTACAGTGTTTACTACTATATCTTTTTTGTCTCCACCCACATCATTACCACTGGTATTTGTTTCCATTTCTTCTGAGCCCAGCGACAGAGAGAGAGAGAGAGAGAGAGAGAGAGAGAGAGAGAGAGAGAGAGAGAGAGATTGTGTATGTGTGTGAGTGTGTGTGTGGCATGTGCACTTCTGTTTAGTGGTTGGGGTAAATTGCTGAGAAAGGCTGTTGTTTCTTGATGAGTCCCTTTAAGTTGGCAAAATAAGAGAAATCAGCCCTTTCTGGATACAGTGAAGCAACATATACCTTCCAACAATCAAATCTCCTTTGCTTTTACATTTATTCTCTTCACATAGACAGGCCCATTCTGCAGCATTATCCACAGTGGTTTAAAAAGGAAAAAGGAAAACAGATATCTCCCTCCTTCTCCCAAAAAGTGAACCAGTTCCCTCCTCACCCAACATTTAGGAATCCCAGAAAGGGAAGAGGAGGCATTCTATACAAGGTTTCCTGTTTTCTCCCATTCCTTTCTCTAAATTGCCTTCAAGACTCAGAGCTCTCTGGCTCAGTACCCTGTACTACTTCCCTGGTCCTTCCTTAGAGATGTTAGCACTGAGTGGTGGAATCCACATCCCCAGAGGGGAAGCTACATCCCATGATAAAGGTAGCACAGTTAAGAATGTGGCAGTAGGAATAAGGAGGCAGTCAGAAATGGGGTGGAAGGTGGGACAGGGGATTCATCCAAGCACAAGCTATAGCTCTGGGCAGCCATTCTCCTGGGGTGTAAACACAGAACTTAATTCTTGAGGTGGTGTTTTGACAAGCTGTATTTTATCATAGACAGCTCCTTTCGAGTATCTAGGGAGGAAGGATTGATTTTCTCAAGACATCTCCTTTAGAAACTATGTGAGGAAAGGATGAGCACCTCTGTTCTGGCTTAATCATGCAGGAGTAATGGGTTTGACTGCAAGATAGGGGGAATGCAATTCATTGGAAAAGTTGAGAGAGAGAGAGAGAGAGAGAGAGAGAGAGAGAGAGAGAGAGAGAGAGAGAGAGAGAGGAAAAGAGGACCCAGTGTAGAGACTTAGGATACATTCATTGTTCCTGAGAAGGAACAATTAGACAAGGGCTAAGAGAACTAAGAAAGCTTCTGTCATGAAAATTCAGAAAGAAGAAAGTATGCAGGGTGGGAGGGTCCTATAGCGAGGTCAAAAAGGGTGATGACTAGGCACAGGCCATCAGATTAAACAACAATGAAATTGTGAGTAACTTTAGAGAAAACAATTTCAATTTAGTGAAAAAATAAAAAAGCCAGATTGAAGTAAACTCTCTTCAGCTTTCATAACATTTCCTATTCCATTACTGTGTTTTAACTGTATCAGTGATTTCTGGGGATATCATACACCAGGCAGGCCCTAAGTATACTGCAACCTAGCATGCTCACTACTTCAGGCACTTAGGTATCCAATTCCTTCTTTCCCCACTATGTTGGGGTATGGTCTAGGTGGCAGAGAGACGCTGAATGTCCACATATCGTACTTAGAGGTGTTTTTCTTTTTCCACTTGTGACACAATGAAAATCGGCAGTGGCTGGATAGAGGTGGTATATCTACAGTGACCAAATTAGCAGATGGTAGTGGAAAAAGAACTTTCATAATCCTCCTCAAGACAGATCTAGGAACAATGGGTATATGTTACATAAATAGATTTTAGGTGGGGTGGAGGAACTGACACTAACAATGAACACTTTTTTAAAAAGTAATGATCTGAAAAATATGAAAGTAATGTTCTCCCCATCATTGTTGATCTTTAAGAGCAGACTGAATACAAAGGATCTTCATCTCTTTGTTATATTTTCTAATCTATGTGACCTTTAGAAAACTTTCTGGATCTCAGTTACTGCAAAAGGTTGTCAGAGACTAGTCTCCATGTCCATCCCTCCAAGTCTTAGTTTCAGAGAATTGTGGGTACTAGAATTCAAGGTTGAAAATACCCTTCCTATTCCAAATGGTATAGATACATGTTAAAAGACCAGTAATTGACTGCTAACAGGTGGTTTTCCTCCCATTCCCCTGCCTAATTAATTTTCTTGGGTGTATGCTATAAAGATACAAACTCTCCATTCTTATGCTTTTTACTTAGGGGTATTTATATAAAGCAAAATAGCCTTAAATATATACATACACACACACAAGAGAGTGTGTGAACAAGAACCTCTGAGACAGATGGGACTACAGCAAACACATTTGGCCTGTTGCAACACATGCTTTCATCTTTAAGAAACTGCTATGTAACTCATATGATGTATTCAGCTCCAATCCAGCCCAGATCAAGCTGCAAAGCCTTGGCAATGATTGATTATAGGATGATTGCTCATCTATGCAGCATATGACATTTCCACTCATAAATTTCCTTTCTTTTTGAATACAGTAATCATATTCCTTTCATCACATGTTTATCATCTGGAGGTTGCCTCAGTTATCTGCTTGGTACAGGTCCATTCCCTAGCTTGTAGGATTGTTAGATTTTATCATCTTCTACGCAAACTGGGCTTGGCATGTTCTTTAGGCTAAACATCAAAGAGAAAATAAATATAGCAACTTGTTTTCTGTGGGATAATATCTCGATCTTGTATACAGTTAGACTACTGCTTGGATAGCTATTAGGGGTATGAATTTTGCCAATTCAGAAAAAAGTGAGATTTATACATATGGATATTTGATCTGGGCCCTTCAAGAGACAGGAAGTCATTGGTGCACTTCAGCATTATCTTTCCATTGAAGCATTATATGAATGCCATAATTTATTGATAAGTCTTTTCTTTAGTTTGAGTCAGATAAGGCAAAACACTAGATGTAGAGATGACATTTAAAGGTTTCAGTAGATAAATTTGCAGAGTGATTGTGTTTTGCCTGAAGAGAAAATGAATAAATTACTGTTTAACATTAGTCAGAACAGGAGGAAATATGCATTTGGAGATTTTGTAATAGTCCAAGAATGGTGGGTTTGATATTCATTCATTTTATGACACAAGAGATAACCCAAACTGAACTTATATTATTTGCCCCTAAATCCCTCTCTTCTTAACCTCTTTATTATAGTCAAGGATACTATCATCTTCCCGGTCATGTAGTCTCACAACCCAGGTGTCATTCTATACTCCTCGCTCTGATCCATTCAGTCATAAAGTTCTGTCATTTCTACCTTCGTAACACCTCTTGTACACATTCTTTCCTCTGACACTGCCACCACCGTGGTCCCAGCCTTCACACTTGAATGGCTGCAATCAACAAGCGACATGGTCTCCCTGCCTCAAGTCTCTCCCTATTCCAATCTAACCTCCATTCAGCTGTCAAATTGATCTTCCTTAAGCGCAGGCTTGATTTTGTCAACCTCCTTCATACCACAATTCAATAAATGCCACTGAATCCCTATTACCTCTGGAATAAAATATAAAATCCTCTGTCATTCATAGCCCATCATATCCTGGCCCCTTCCTATCTTTCCACACTTCTTACACTTTCATCACCATGGCAAACTCTAAAGTCCAGGAGCACTGACCTTCCTGTTATTTCTCACTCAAGACAGTGCATCTCTCAACTCTGCCTACTTCCATTGGCTATTTTCCTAAGCCTGGAATCTCTCCCTGCTCATCCTACATGTTAGCTTCTCTGACTTCCTTAAGTGCCAGGTAAAGTCTCACATTCTATGAGAAACCTTTCCTAATCCTCCTTTAATGCTAGTTCTTTCTTTCTTTTGATTATCTCCAGTATAACCTCTGTTTCCCTTATTTGTATGGAATTACTTACATGCTATCTCCCATATTAGATACTGAACTCCTTAAGGGCAGGAACTGCTTTTACCTTACTTTGTATCCTTAATACTTAGCACAGCACCTGAAATATGGAAATATTTAAAAATACATGTTGACAACTTGACTTGATAACATCCAGATGTGATTTCCAATTTCTTTCTCAGACTTATTTAGACTCCATCTTTAAAAGCTAATGTTCCATAAATGAAGAAGCACAAATCTTCAAATTTTTAATTTTAAAATACTGATGTCATAAATTCTTCTTCAAGTTCTGCTTACTTCACTCCGCATCAGTTCATACAAATCTTTCTAAAATCACGTTCCCCATCTTTTAAAGCACAATAGTGTATATGCCCATCTTTAATTCTTGCCCAATTGATGAGCATCCTTTCAATTTCCCATTTTTTTACCAGCCCAAAATAAATGACACAAATATTTTTGTACATAAGGAAGTTTTTCCTCTTTTTTAAACATCAATGTTTTTGTTCATCCTTTTTTTTTTCCCAGAGGACCAGTAACATGATGAGATGATGTCTTGCATGTGAATTGGATTTAATTGAGAAAGAGTTGAACAAAGTCATTAGCCTCACTCTCTCTTCCAGAGTCATCTAATTCTAGTGGCAAGACAAAAGTCAGAATGACCGTTGATGGCTAGGAAGGCAGTGGATGACCTTGGTGTCTTCTATGTCTAACCAAGTTCTAAGTGTTCCCCAGAGCCTGCTTCAGCCACTTTCATGGCCACTGGAATAAATTGTTCTCATCTACCTATTCCACTAGGGAAAGGAAATCTTCATATTCTTGATGTAGACATCCCTCCAATTCACCAACAGGTTTGATGCCTATCAGTTATCCTCAATTAGTTTCAACTCGTCTACCAAGATGGTTTTACCACTATTTGTGCTGCAGCTTTTTAGAACCATAGGTAAGAGTTGGGTGAAAGGTAGACACTGAAAGTGGATGAGCAGCCCTCACAACAGAGGTGATACTCCTTTTTGAATACTCCATATACCCCAAAGCTTCCATTCAGTGCTATAGCTAGGTAAAAAACAATCAATGTTTAATACTTTTACAGCTATAATTCCAAAATGCTTTCCAGAATGGTTGGTCCCATTCATACCATCACCAACAATAATATATCAGTGCTCCTGTTTTCCTGTAGCTCCTTGAACAAGTCATTTTTTGTCAAGTTTGCTTTAGTTTGCATTTCCCTGTTTATTAGTGATGTTGAGCTTTCCCACTCTACCCCCATATGACTATAGATGGCATGGGTTTCTTCTATGGAAAATTGCCTGTTCATATTCTTAAACCACTAATGAGTCAGGGAATGATTCTTATTCTTATAAATTTGGATAAGTTCTTTATATAACTAGGAAATGAGACATTTATCAAAGAAATATGCTGGAAAAATTTTTTTCTTAGCCAATTGTTTCCTCATTGATCTCAGTTATATTAGATTTTTTGTGCAAAAAAAAAAAGTTTTGTTTTGTTTTGTATGAACCATTACCTTCTGCCTTGGAACCAATACTGTGTATTGAAGAGTGGTAAGGGCTAGGCAATGGGGATTAAATGACTTGCCCAGGGTCACACATCTGGGAAGTGTCTGAGGCCAGATTTGAACCTAGGACCTCCCCGTCCCTAGGTCTGGCTCTCAATTCACTGAGCTACCCAGCTGCCCCCTAAAAAAGTTTTTAATTATAAAAAATAATCAAAATTATTCATTTGTTTTCTATGATCCTCACTGTCCCTCATTTAGTCATGAATTCTATGTATTTCAATGGATTTGATAAATTTTCCTTGTTGCTCTCATTTTAGGGTAAAACAAGATATATATTGTCATCATTTCTACTGGACACAGTACTAGAAAAGCTGGTTATAACAATAAGGAATGAATAATCAGTTGAGGTAATAAAAATAATTAAAGAAACACAATTTTCACTTTTTGCAGGTGAAATGATTATGTACTTAAAATCTCTAGAGAATCAGCTAAAATGAATTTAAATAGTCAATAATTTAGCAAAGTTGAGTTATAAGTTAAATGTGTAAAAACATCATCAGCATTTCTGCATAAAATTAATAAAACCAAAAGGCTAGAAAGAAAATTTTCATTTAAAATAACTACAGAATCTATAAAATACTTAGGAGTCTATCTACCAAGATATAACCAATAACTATATAACTACAAGTATAAAATATTGTTAACATAAAAATAATAAACCTATAGAAGAGAAATATCAGAGGTTCATATATAGGTTGAATCAACACAATAAAAATAACAATATGAGCTAGTTTACTTATTCAATACCATGCCAATCAAAATAGTAGAAGATTACTTTATAAAAATGTTAGTAATAATAGCAAAATTCATATAATGGCTCAAAAAGTCAAGAATCTCAAGAGAAATAACAAAAATGGTGGGAACTAAAGGTAGCTACCAGTACCCTTTCAAGCTATTAAACAAATCTCAAAACATTTGATATTGGGTAAAAAAAAAATAAATTGATCAGTAAAACAGATTAAATACACAAAATTCAAAAGCAAATAAACCCAGTAGCCTCTTGTTCACTAAACACAAAGAGTTAAGCCAATGAGATAAAGACTCATTATTTGATAAGACAGCTGGAGAAATTAGACAGTAGTATGGAAGAAATTATATTTAGACCAATACCTCACACATTTTGCCAAAATAACCTCCAAAAGAAATGTGACAAATATAAAGTCATACTATAGATGCATTTTTAGTATTTCTTTAAACTAAGTTTTCCTTGTTATAATTTCTAGGCATCAGAAATAAAATTGGAATGACTTAATGGGGGAGTATTATGCTAACATACAAAGTGACTAATTTTAGTACAACTGGCTGTTTTTAATTATATCTTCTTTCTTTTGAATTAAACTGCCCTAAATTTAAGGGCAAGTCAAGTAGATGACACCTAATCAATAATTTGATTATTTTGTAGAATTGTCATCTTTTTCCCTTTCCCAATCCCTATAGCAACAACTTTGTAGATACCAATGCCAATACATTAATCAGGTCCAACCAGAAGGGCTACTTGATCATACTTCAGTGTCTTCTTTAAGTAAACTAGACATTGTGAAGAAGCCTCAATCTAAATAAACCAAGAGGAATGGAAAAACTACCAAATTGAGACAATTGAGCTCAGCTGCCCAGGAATAAAGATTAGTTTGGTCCATTGAAGGGAAAGTAATCAAATCAAATAAGTCTAGGCCAGAATACAAACTGGATTATGCTAGGAAAGGCCACTATACAGAATGATGAAATGGAGGGCAAAGTCAGAAACAGAAAAAAAATGTGAATGTGCATCTCACAAGACAAGCTTAATTGGAATGAAAAGTAAAAGGTAAGAAAGAGGAGATGGCAAGGAAGATGGGAAAAGGAACAATGATCTCAAAATAAGGCTTTCAGATGGAATTCCAAGTTAAACTGCCAAGGATAGTCATCAAGTCATAGATCATTAGAGCTGGAAGAGTCCTTAGAGAGTAGTGATTAACTTTATTTTTTTTCCATCTCTATTGAGATGGAATTTAAACGGAAATGTGCTTAAATTGCATCAAGAGTTATTTAGAATAGCCATAAGCAAGAATCTTCCTTAAAAAGCTATTTCTTTAGGGTCTAGAAAATGTTTCAACTAATAAAGGAGTGCTGTGAAATGTCCTTCCTTGGAGCTCTTGAAATATCAGCTAAATGTCCTTTTCTCTCAAATGACTTAAGGGCAGTATAGCTTGGCCACAGAAGGATGAGTTAAAGAACCTTTAATGATTCCAGCCAGCTGAATGAGTCTGTGATTCTCAGGACATCTTTTTCTAACACTCTTTGAGTAATAAATTTTCACCCTAAACTTGAATCACTCTATTATATTATATGGAAGTTAGGGCTCTAACAGTGATATTATCCTCCCTCTCTCCCTTTCTCTTTCTCTTCAGTTTCTCTCCCTCCACTTTATTCTACTAATTTTATTGTAGTCATGATTCTTGTGTTATAGGGTTACCTGAGTTAAGAAAAGATTCCATTCTTTATGTGATATTTTCAACTATGACTTTATTATGACTCATTCAGTCAATAAACATTTATTAAGCTCCTGCAGTGTGCCAGGAAGGGGAGCTAGGCATCACAGTAGATAGAGCATTGGGCCTAGAGTTAGGAAGACTTGAGTTCAAATCTAGCTTCATATACTAACTAGCTGTGTGACCCTGGGTAAGTCACCTAACCCTGTTTCAGCCATAAAATGAGCTGGAGAAGGAAATAACAAACCACTCAAGTTTCTTTGCCAAGAAAACCCCAAACATGGCCATAGAGAAGTCAGACTAAACAACAAAAATCTGCTAGGCATTGAGCATATGAAAGAAAGTCCAAAGACAGTTAGTCTCTACCAAGATGCTTACAGTCCACTGGGCATATCACCTGCAATTAACTATGTATAAACTAGCTACCTACAGAATTAAAAAATAATCAACTAAAGGAAGGCACTAAAATTCAAGAGGATTTGGGAACAGCTTCTTATTAATATTTTAACTTAAACTAAGGAAGAATCCAGAGAAATTAGAAAGTGAAGATGAGGAGGGAGAGAATTCTATGCAAAGGAAGACCTGAATTCAAATCCATCCTTGGATACTAGCTGGTTATTTGTAGCAGGGCAAATCACTTAATCTCTCTGTGCCTCACTTTTCTCAACTTATGATGGGATTATAACAGCACCTATCGCTAAGCACTATAGTGAGGATCAAACGCAATAATATTTGTGAGGTGCTTGTAACAGGTACATAGTAGACACTATATAAATGTATATTCCCTCCTCTTTCCCCTAGAGTCAGGACATCAGGGAACATACTGTTCCTTGTTTGGGGAACAGCAAGGAAATCAGTGGGATTGGATTAAAGAGTTTGAGGGGGAGAAAAAAAGGGTAAGGAGGGCCTGTGAAGGGCTTTGAATGCTAGAAGATTCTATATTTGAACATGAATGTCATAGGATTTAAGCAAATCACATTGGCAGCTGAGCAGAGAATGGACTAAAGCGGGGAAAGATTAACAGCAGGCAGAGTACCCAGCAGACTGTTGTGGCAGTCCAGATGTGAGGACTTAGGTGACTGCACCAGGGTGGTAGCATTATCCAAGAAGAAGAGGCATATTGCAGAGATGTTACAAAAGTGAAATCAATACTCCTTGGCAACAGATTGGAAGTGGAGAGTATGAGGTAGTTGCTGAGGTTGACCTCCAGGTAGTAAATGGTGGGGACTGAGGAAATGGTGCCCTTAGCAGTAATGGGGAAGTTTGGGAGCCTGGGGGACCAGGGGGAAAGGGGCTGGGCTTGAGGGGTTGGGAGGAAAGAATTCCGTTTCAGTTCAATAATCATCTCTTATTAGAAGTCCATGTTAAGTGCTCAGAGGTTTACCATTTCTATAAAGCTTAGTTCCTATCTTCCTAGAGCCTATAGTCTAGTACAGGAATATGATACACATGCAGATAAATATAATGCAAATGAATACATGCTAGGTACATAAAAGATATTTCTTAAAGTACTATGTGAAATTTAATAGGGAAAATAACATACTCTGGATATCAGAGAGCCTTAATGGAGGAGGCACCATTTCAGTTAGCTTTAAGGTCTCATAGGCAAAAATGAGGGAAAGAAAAATAATGCAGATATACAGTTTCCTGACTTCTTAAAAAAAAAAAAAACCCAGCCCTTCTCCTGAGCTGTCTAACTCCATCTTTAGGACAAATGGCTAAGGATATTGATACACTACCTGAACCTATTCTTCAGTGACTAATATCCCCCCTACCCCTGCTTCACAGACTCATAACATCAGTGATTTTTATATTCCTGGTTATTAACATTCATATTCTCTGCCTATTTTTTAAATGTTTACCTTCCATTTTGGAATCAATATCGTATATTGGTTCTAAGGCAGAAGAGCTATAAAGGCTAGGCAAAGAGGGTTAAGTGACTTGAACCCAGGACCTGCCATCTCAAGGATCAATACACTGAGCCTCCTACCTGCCTCTACCTAATTCTTTATTCCCATTCCCCACAAGCCACTCCTTTTATTGTGCTCCCTGGAATGTCTGCTCCCTGCATAACAAACTTGGGTTCATCTTAAACTTCTTTTCCTTCTCATTCCATCTTCTTGTAGTCCCAGAGTCCTAGCTCCCTCCTAATGGCACAGGTTCCCTGGTCTCCCTTTTAAGCCCTGTTTGCATTTCTACAGGTTTTTTTTTATCAAGTTCATAAAAAAAAGGTAAGAACTTTTGCTTAAGGGAAAGGTTTTATGTGCTCCCTCTCTCTCTCTCTCTCTCTCTCTCTCTCTCTCTCTCTCTCTCTCTCTCTCTCTCTCTCTCTCTCTCTCTCT
>NC_058130.1:661776671-661808097 GCF_016433145.1 Gracilinanus agilis
TCTCTCTCTCTCTCTCTCTCTCTCTCTCTCTCTCTCTCTCAGACCAGCATGTAATCTAGTCTATCAATACCAGCCTCTATTTTATGCTTTATTCATGGGTCACCTATTGACTTCAGATGGGGAAGGGGGTGGGATGGAGAATAGCCAAGGCCTCCTCTCTTGAAGCATTGTCTCTGCTGCAAGAACATACCCAGACAAGAAAAAGAACCCTCTTGCTATGGTTAGAAAATAAAGATTTATAGCCAATAAACATCACATGGTCAGCAGACCAGAACCAATTACAGAATATTTGTGCATGCTCCAAATCAGGGAGCATAGGGCATCTCCATTATACATCCTCCTCCTTTTCCAGAAGCATCCATATAAGTGTTCCTATGTGTTTTTCTCTGTATATATTCACATACATATGGATACATGTATGGATATGTGCATGTGTTACATGTGAATGGGCACATACATATTCATTGTATAGATGTAGAGATTTGCGTGTGTATATGTGTGCTATATATCTACACAAATATATTGTTTGGGTCATGTATTTGTGTGTATATTGAGTGAAAACTTGGCAATTGTATCAGTAGGCAATAATGAGCTATTAAAGAATTTGAAGTTGAGACGTGATAGGAAGAAAGGCAATATAAAGAATGGATGTAGAGAGAGAAGAGGAGGGAAGAACACTTAGAAAAGGACAATAGAGGTGATAACAAATTTTATTAGGATATTAAAAAAACAGAGGAGGTGAGTAACATAACAGAACTAGAATTGATAAGACTTACCCTATCAAATAAAGGAGAAAAGGGAGAGGTAGAGTCAGATGGTAGGAAAGTTTTGAACATGATAGGCTGGTTGAAGAATAAAGTCACTGATAAAAAATAATAAGGGCAGTTGTTTCTTCAATCTTGAAATTTGAAATTTTGAATTTTGATTTTAATTTTGAAATTGGAAAAAAGAGAAACTGCTGTGAGAGAACAGCAGAAGGATATATTCAGAAATTAATGTGATATAAATGCAAAAAGGGATCATTTTTAAAAGAAAAGAAGTAAAATTAGAAGGAGGAGCTGTTGTAGAAAGATAATAACTCATTCAACATTTTGGATATTTGGGGCTTGAAGTGCCAGTGGGAGTCAAAGTAGATATCCTATAGGTGGATGGTAATAGATATACATAACAATTATATCTAAACTTCTCACTGGTGAGGGAATAAGGTGACTCTCAGGGCATCAGAGAAATCAGCCCAGAGAACCAATCCCCCAAAGAGTATAAGTAACAAGGGCCACAAACTAAGAGTCTCTCCCTAAGCAGACAAGATGCCAAGAAATTGTTTAGATTTTATGTAGGCTAAACTATCTCCCCACATAGACAGAATCCCAGAAGATTGGGAGGAATGGCCTGAGTATTGGACGGTACATTTTTATTTTTTGTTCACTCATTTTAGTCATGTCTTACTCTTTCTTCATGACCTTATTTGAGGTTTTCTTGGCAAAGATCCTAGAGTGGTTTGTCATTTCGTTTTCCAGTGCATTTTACAGATGATGAAACTGAGGCAAACAGTGTTAGAGTCATACAACAAGTAAGTGTCCAAGGTCAGATTTGAACTTGGGAAGAATTTTCCTGACTCCAGGCTCTGCACTCTATCCACTGTGTGCCCTAGCTGTCTTATTCTAATTACACATTACTGAAAGGCATTGTGGATGACTTTGGGTACTTAAGATGTCATTTTATTATTTAATGATTAATTGAGCTGAAATTCTCAAAATAAAAAATAGCATGATGAATATGTGGGACAACAGGTATGGCAGCATTAGTCCAACCTAGAATAATGTGGAAGATTAACATGGGCTTATTGTCACACTTATGAGCATCTTCTCTCATAGAGCATTCATGCCATTTCTCCAGATAACACAGATGGCATTTCTCAAAAGTCAAAGAATTATTTTAATGGGCAAGTCAATTCAGTAAATATCTGTTATTCAATATATCCTGGCTTCTTTCTATATGTTATTTAGGTTACTACAAAAGCAGCCTCTGGAATTCCTAGTTTTCCTATTTTCCATTAATATTTCTTATTTTGTTTTTCTTAGCTTTAATAGAATTAATGTCACCACGTATTTGCATAGTTATAAGCTGCTTAAAAAAAAGACTTAAAAGTCTTCATACTTGTAACAAATGAAATTCTCTCAAGGCTGTATCTATTACATTTTAAAATGTCTATTAATCAGTAGCACAAAAAATCTAAAAAACCAGTATACTACCTCTACAGTTCAAACAGAAGCCAAAGAATGTGAGCAGCAAGGCAGCTAGGCTAGATGAGAAGGAGTGAAATCACTGCTAGAAGAGAGAGGGAAAAGAAGGAGACTTCCTCTGGCACATGTCTTATATATCTCTTGTGACATCATCATCCAGTCCTTCCCTGGACAACTCTAATTAGAAAACAGGCACACAAGAAGTGGAATCAGAAATCTGAACTCTTTCATCACAGAAAGTTCGAGTGTTCTAAGGACACCAAGAGACTTGCCACATAACTGTCCCAAATGGCTAACTAGCACACTCTACCCAACATGGTGGCTATTTCATCACCCAGCAGAGTTCTTGTTTTTAGATAAATAAGGAGAAGGTCTTTACTATGTTTATAACAAAAGCCAACCCAGTGATATGCCCTCATCCCTGTTATCCTTAAGACAAAAGACAAAAGAAGAGAGGACCCAAAGTCAGGCAAGGGACTGTTTTATAGCTTTAAAAACAAATTTTTCTTGGGAGCAAAAAGAGAAACCACTTCTCAAAAAATATCTGAATTCAATGTTAATTTTTGATATTTTTTTCTTCAGAAATGGATGGAATAATGGCAGACTGTGTAGTAAAGAAGCACCTTTAGTGTGTAGATTCATTCAATCTGACAAACTATTCATGAAGCACTTATTATATTCAATACTGTGTCAGTAGCTAAGGACAGTAAAGGCAGATAGAATATAGATCCTGATTTCATCTGGAACTGACCTTAACGAGCTCAAGTTTACAATCTAATTTAGGGGAAAGACTCATGCTTAAGTGACTGGGTTACAAGAGAGAGTGAGATAAGTTCAAAAGACTGTGACATTCCCTATTTGGCTCCACCCTTTCTCTTCATATCTTTTTCACATTACTCACCTTTGCATGAGACAAGAAGGTAGAGTGAATAAAGAGATGGGAAGACATGAATTAAAATCCCACTTCTGATACATACTACCTATATGACAATCACTTAACTTCTCATTGCTCTAGACAACTGTCTAAGTGTATAAGTTGCAGAAAAGATGCCAGTCTGCCAATGCTTCACTGGGAGTTCCTTGTATGAATGAAATCATAAGTCTAGTCCCTTCCCCCAATACATATTCTACATTCTGATCAAACTTGCCAAGGTATTGCTCTCTAAACCTAATATACTATCTCTGTAAGTACCCTCCAGAACTAATTGGCCAGTGTGAAAGTGGCCCAATCCCTGACAGTCTCTACATAATAGAGTATAGTATTGAGGGCCAATTCCTCCTCCTTCCAGACTCTAGAGAAACTGGTCCATTCACCACCACCCACTCACCCAATATTAAATATTAATAGAGGCACCCGCTTGGATTCTGAGAACTGATGCTGATAGGCTTGGTCTAACCTTACCTGACCCGTATGGAACAGGGAAGATGACTAGAAGGGAGGCTTGCTTTGTGGTGAGGATAGTTCAACCACAACTGGGCAGACTGCTCTGCCTGGGACTCACAGTGACAGAAAGAGGAAAATAGAAGATTTGCAGGGATGTGCAACTCAAAGGAGCCAGTCCACTTCCTGGCTCCACCCTTAAGGAATATTTAGGCAGGTGATCTATTTATACTTGTTGAACTAGAGTTTCTAGACCACCCAGAACACATAGCTGAAGCTCTTGATTCTTGACACTATCCAGGCAATACAACAATTTTTATGGGACACATTGACCAGTGTCACTCCTGTAATGGTAGAGATTATTGATGGTAAGTTCCTGTGATATATGCTATGATCTAGGAAACTGATTCATTTTTGTCTTATGCCTACAACCAAAAAAGAATTCTATCCATAAAACCTCACTAGTTCCCCATTAGTCAAAACAATGGTTAGGGTGACTTGACACAGCCGGGACATGAATTGAGACATCAGATAAATATTTGTCAACTTGCATCACTATCCCTAACATTGCTGGAAGCCTAAAAGCACAAGTAGATACTAGCCACTCCTTATCATTGGCCAAGTGAAGTACAGGAAGCGATATCCAAGTAAAGAGCAAGTAACAAAATCCACTGTTTTGTCTGTTTATATTCAATAATTTTTCAAGAAAAAGGTGAGCTAGAGATACTGTGGGAAAGCTAAATTTGACCTCATACGAATCATTAAAATTTGTTAGGATAGAACTCAGGATTAGAATATGATTCTTGACTTTTTCAAAAGGGACAGCATTAGTAAAGGAGGTGAAGGAGGGAGTGTCAATATATATTGTTTATGTGAGGAAATCCAAAAGGCAGAGTGGGCAAAGATAAGAGATGATATGTATTGTAGAATCCTGGACAATAGGAAAAATTCAATAAACATTACAAATGTGGTAGTGGTGCTAGAACAATTCGTGAATTGCTTTAATGAAAAAGTTTTAGTGAACTGCAAGCACAATATCATTTAACCAAATGACATCAGCCAAAAAACCTTACCTTAAACTCCTCTTTTGATGTTCACAGCATCAATTTTTTCCACCCAATAAGGATTAAGATGGCTATTGTATACCAGGTTCAGGTCACATTCCAAATGATCAGGATTAGCACCTAGCTCACCATCTTCTTTCTCTCTCTTCAATTTCTTCCTGAATAATAGGGGATTTTAGCATTCATATTAATGTTCTCTCAAACTCCCTAAATTTCCTAACCCACTTTATATCCCATTATCTGTTCCTTTATGTCATCTTATTCATACATGGAAATGGCCTCCTAAGAAAGAACTGAGGAATTGAGGTTTTGGAGGTTCAATGAGAACAAAGAATAGATTTAGGAAGTATAAGGCAAGATTAAAAAGCCATAGAACTGGCAAAACGGACAGAAATAAGTATGACTTAAAAGAGATACAGGAAGGTGTTAGGAGGCATTGGGATGAATTTAGTTTGGGGCATGTTGAGTTTAAGGTTTCACCAAGATATTGTTTGAAATGTCCAACAGGCAATTAGTGATATGGTATTGAAATTCTAAGAGAAGAATGGTCTATAATATTACTGACATAGAGATGGAAATTAAGCTCATGAGAGCTGACAAAGTCACTGAGATGATTACAGACAAAAGAGTAGGGACACAAGAAGAGAACTTGTGAGAACATTCACAATTGGAGGTCCTGATATAGATGATGAATCAGCAAAGGAGAATGTAGAATGGTTGGATATGGAATTCATTTGGAAGAACAACTAGCAATAACATCAAGGGAATTTATGAAAAAAAGTGGAAAGAAAATGGGTGTGGAAGTGCCAGATTTCAAACTATGCTACAAAACCATAATCATTTAAACAATTTGATAGTGGGTAAGAAAAAGAGGTTGCTCAGTAGAACAGACTATGTATATTAATTTAGAAGTAATGAGCACAGAAACCTAGTGTTTAATAAACTCAAAGATCTAAGCCACTGGGACAAAAACTCACTATTCAACAGAAATTATTAGGAAAACTGGAAAGTAGTCTGTCAAAAATTAGGTATAAAGCAATATCTCACACCATATACCAAGATAAGTTCAAAATATTTACATGAGTTAGACACAAGAGATGTCATCATAAACGAATTAGTGGAACATGGAAGAAATTACCTGTCAGATTTATGGATAGCAACCAAGCAAGAGATAGAGAGGATCACAAGAGGCAAATAGATAATTTTGATTACATAAAAGTAAAATATTTTTGCACAACCAAACCAATAAAATTAGAAGAATAGCTGGAACCTGAGGAGGGAAAGGGAGGGAGGAGGACTCTTTGCATCAACTTTCTTTGACTAAAGTCTCATTTCTAAGGTAAATAGGGAACTGATTGAAATTTATAGAAATGAGTGCCATTCTCATTTTTTAAATGATTAAAGATTATGAATATTTTCTGAGGCAAGAACCCAAGCTGTCAATAACCATATAAAATGCTCAAGATCATGAATTGGAGAAATTCAGATTAAAACAACTCTAAGACATCAGTTCACACCAATAATATTATCAAAGTTGATCCCCCAAAAATGACAAATGCTAGAGGGACTCTGGGAAAGCAAATACTTTAATACAATGTTGGTAGAATGCTGAATCTGTCTAGCTCTTCTGGAAAGCAATTTGGAATTATACACAAAAAAAGCTTTACACTGTTCATACCCTTTGAGCCAGCAATATCCTTAATAGGACTATATATACCCCAAAGACATCAAAGAAAGAAGAAAAGTACCCATATGAATAAGAATATTTATAGCAGCACTTTTAACGATGGCAAAGAATTAGAAACTGAAAAAAGTACCCATCAACTGTGGAATGGTTGAACAAACTATGGTGTGTGTGTGTGTGTGTGTGTGTGTGTGTGTGTGTGTGTGTGTATTATGGAATGATATTGTGCTATTAGAAATGACTAGAGGAAAGACTTGTATGAACTGATGCAAAATGAGATTAGCAGAACCAAGGAAACAATTTATGCAATACTGTAAAAACAAACTGAAAAAGACTTGAGAAGTCCTATTAATACAACAGAACCAATAACACCTCCATGGGACTCATGATGATACATGCTATTCCTGTACAGATAGAGGGATAATGGACTCAGAATACAGATTAGAGAATTTGGGGTGGGGGGACATGACTAATGAAGGAATTTGTTTTACTTAACTACCCATATTTATAATAGGCTTTGTTTTTCTAGATATCTTAATAAGCAGCAAAGGAGGACGTGATAGGGAGAGAGTTCAGAATTGAAAATAAAATAAAACAGTTATTTTTAAAGGCAGATAGGAAAAGAACCAAGAGAGCTAAAACAATAATTCTATTGGCATGACATGAATTTTTGCTACATCTTTTAAAACAGACAGGGAGAGGAGAATGGAAACAGTATATCCTGTTCCAGCCTCCCTAGAAAGCAATCTAACTGACAGCAGCAAAATGGCCAAACTTTTATAATATTATGATTTTTTTTCTTTATTGAAGTATAATTGGTTCATATTTCATTTCATTTGATGCTTTTATTAAATAGCAAGATTAACTGTTTGAAACAAGAAACCAATGAAAAATTAATTTAACCAGAGCCACAGAGATGAAGTAGGCCCCTATCTTACTTTTCTGGAAAGGAGTTTTCAAACATTGCAGAGTTTGGGAAAAGCTTTAATGTACTTCCAAAGGATAGAGCAAAACTTCGCCCAAACTTTCCACTCATATGTGTGACGATGAGATGGACTAGAAGAAGAATGTCAGGCATTCCAACAGCAAGAGCCAAAGGTAGGAAGAGAGACAAAAGGCCAGGAGGGCCTTGATAAGGAATGCAGTGAGAGCTGGTTTATGTATTCTGAGGAATGATGAGCACTGACTTGTAGGGAAAACAGGGGGAATAAAATTGTTCCAATGAGACTGGGGTGAAAAAAACATTCAAATATAGGGAGAGAAAGTGAAAATGCAGTTACTAAAGAACTGAAAAATGAGATCTCCTAGTAAGCAAGATTTTTTAGAGATCTCAGAAGCTCTCCAACTTTGCACATTTTGGAGAGTTTAATTAAACATGGAAATGGGATTGGATTTCCTTGTAGGTCCACTCTTGTTAATTAAGTTGATTTTTTTTCCTTTAGGATTTTTTTAGATTTAATTTCAAGAAGAAGCCAGGCTTTGATTAAAATAGGAGTTACAGGCTGAGATAGGGGTGGGGAAGAGACTTCAGAGGCCTGAGAAAAGATTGGTTGGAGAGGCAATGGAGAAGTGGGAATAGCCAAATCTAAGCAATGACCCAGATTGTAGCTAGAAGCTTGATTCTGCACTTTCAAAGTCAGTTTAGGGATAGATTTGTAAGTTTCTTTTACAGTCCTTTGTTATTTTTCTGTAAATATTCACAAAAGGGCTTTAGTGAAGGCCACTATTAAAATTTGCTCACCTTGTAGTGAAATGATCCAACCATTCTGGATGGCAATTTGGAACTATGTCCAAATGGCACTAAAAGAATGTCTGCCCTTTGATCCAGCCATACCACTACTGAGTTAATACCCACAAAGAGATCAGGAGGAAAAAGACTTGTACAAAAATATTCATAGCCACGCTCTTTGTGATGACAAAAAATTTTGGAAAATGAGGGGATGCCCTTCAATTGGGGCAAATTGTAGTATCTACTGGTGATGGAATACTATTGTGCTCAAAGGAATAATGAACTGGAGGAATTCCATTTTAAATGGAGTGACCTCCAAGAAATGATGCAGAGGGAAAGGAGCAGAACCAGGAGAACATTGTACACAGAGACTGATACACTGTGGTAAAATCAAACGTAATGGACTTCTCTACTAGCAGCAATGCAAGAATCCAATACAGTTCTGAGAGACTTGTGAGAAAGAACACTATCCACATCCAGAGAAAGAACTGTGGGAGTAGAAACACAGAAGAAAAACAACTGCTTGATCACATGAGTTGATGGAGATATGACTGGGTATGTAGACTCTAAACAATCACCTTAATGCAAATATCAATAATATGGAAATAGGTCTTGATCAATGACACATGTAAAACCAAGTGGAATTGTGTGCTGGCTATGGGAGAGGGGTGACAGGAGGGGAGGGAAAGAACATGAATCATGTAACCATGGAAAAATGTTATAAATTAAGTAATTAAATAAAAGTTTCAACAACAACAACAAAAAATTGCTCACCTTCTTTGCTTTTTTACGAGTTATTTCTAATTTCACAAAAAAAAACATATATGGCACAGGATTCTACTGAGAATTTCAGGAAAGGCCTGAATGAACCTGATTGACTAACTCACAGAAGATAAAAAGTCCTGGATGGGTTCTTACACTGGTAGAATGTAACTGTATCAATAGCATCCCAGATCAATTAAAATGTCAAAAAATACAAGCTGTATGTTTGGCAGAGATAGAATATAGTAAAGCATATTTGGAAAAGGTTTCAAGTTATTTAAAAAAAAATCTTTTGAAAGACCAAGGTCCCTTGCTAATTCTGCTCAATCCTCCAACTGACTCTACCAGACTTGCTACGATGCTAGTATCAGATTTTTCAAAGTGCAGAAGGTAAAATGCAATAAATCAAAATGAAGTTACTGCTATCGATTAAAATTTTTTGAGTCTGAAGCTGATGAAAGAGACAATGCTTTTATACACTACAAAAAAACAATGTGCTTACAAAAAGCAGTAAAAGGAAATGCCAAAATAGAATTAAGGTAACAGACAAATAGAGAGGAGACAGGGGAACATTGGGAGGGGAAAGGAAGGGTAAGAGGATAATGATAGAGCTTACTGATGGAAAGTCTAAGAATTAGTAAGGACTCGTCCTGGAGATAGAATGATATAAACATTGATTAAAGAGGTATTTCTTTACAGATGTGTAGTGGCTAGTTTTGTTTCCTCCTGAGCTGAAAGCTATATATATATAACTCTGAATTAGTTTAATCACTATATTTGCATAGTCCATAATAATTATTTTAAAATTTTATTATTTTATTTTAAAATTAAATTATTTAAATTTTTAAAATAGATTGTTAAACTTTAAAATTTTTAAAAATAAATTATTATTTTAAAAGTTGCCAGGGCAATGATAAGGTTTGTGACTTGACTTTGTGGTATCAGAGGGAGAATTTGAACTCAAGTCTCCTTGACTCCAGGTTTTCTAACCACTATACCATATTGCCGGTGGTGGAGAGTCACCTATCTAAGATTATGAATTATAAAACAAGTCTGCATTGATAAAAGTTTTCTCATCAGGAGATTCCTGTGCTAATGAAATAAAAGGTCTAGTCTCCTCTTCCAAAAATGTAAATGATAATGATAATAATAACCAATACTTATATAACATGTGAAAGTTTTCAAAAGATTGTGAAGGCATTATTTCATTTGAACTAAGTACTGTCCTCATTTTACAGATGGGATAACCAAGGCACAGAGTTTCATCAGGTTGCTTAAATTAATAACCAGGTAAATGGCCCTTGAATAAAAAAAAATGCCAGTAGCTTTGAGAATTGAGCCTCATGTGCTACTCACCACCCACTCAACAATCTATTTTCTTCTTTGCCCTCAAGGGTCAGTTCAGTGCTCCCTTTCACCAAAAAGAAGCATGTTGGTCCTTTTGTTTTAAACTACAGCTGCTGACATCAGGCATCTAAATTGAAGACATTAGATACTCATTTTCCCTTCATTCTGCCTCCCCTGCCCCCTTTTGCCCTCCCAGCTATGGACATGCTGTACTTTTATAAGCCTTATGTTTCATGTTTATGTGAGTTTCTTAAGTGCCTGGTGTTCATTCTTTATTATTAGTCTTATCTCCAATTGGTAACATTAATTCCAAATTTAAAGGACAGAAAAAATGCCCTACATGAAACATAAGGCTTTTTTCCTTTTTTTTCGTTAGTTTATTATTAATAATATTTGCTTAATTTTTATAATTCAATGGACACCATGGCTAACATAAAAATTTCTGTCCTAAAGGCAGATATGTGTGTCCTTCTTGGCTCTTTAAACCTAAACATAACATCTAGAAAAGTATATTATACAGATACCAACACCAGGGGAAAAAAATTGTCCTTTTTGCAGGTTTTCCTGGTTTTCTTTTCCTTGCACCCATATAAACAAGCATGGTTCTGAATGGAAAATGCCAGCAAAATAATTAGTAGAAACTAGCCACTCATTTTCTCGGTCAGGGAAGACACCAGCAATAGTAGCAGGATACGGGGGGCATGCCACTAGTAGTCAACTCATTGAAATGACTGGAGCAGTGAGACATTTCTTACTGAGATTTTCAGAAAAGAAACCTACCCTCGAATGATTTTTAGAGAAAGGTTCCATCTACCATGTTTGGAGCATGTAGTCAGAGGGAGCGTAAAGAATAAACCCCGGTTAGAACAAATCTCTCAGAGTTTGACCAGTTGTGGAGGTTAAAGGTGCTGTTGTGGAAAGTCCAATCTTAGATTTGTATCTAGTGTCTCCTTAGGGAGGAACCCAGCCAGTGTAGAAAATGACCTGGTCCTATTGGCTACCATAGATCTACATTTCTTATTGTAGACCCCCTGTCTTTAAAAGGCTCGCTCATCTTGCTTTTTGACCTCAATGCCTTGCCATATGATCATCACCATGACCCCTGTACAGCATAAATCACGTTATTCTAACCGAGGTAATGCCAAAGTATATATAAAGAAATAGGGCCAAATATTCACAGATTAAAAAAAAGAAAACTTGAAAACAATAACAAGTCATGGTTCGCAGGACCAATTTTCAGGGAATACTTCCTATGACACAGTGACTCCTTCCTTTAGACTACTGGAAGGCAACTACTAGAAGGACACAAAAGAGCAGATCTGAATTTTTCCAATCTTACATTGGGCAACATTTATAAACTAGGGCAGCCATGGAGAAAAACTCATGCTCCAAGACCGTTAGACAGAATTCCCAGCATCTCCCTTTCCCTTTTCAATATTTAAATGGATACTTTTCTGGCTGGTTGATTTAAAGTAATGTTCTTGCTAAGTAAATCTTCCCTCTTCTATTAAATCCCAGCGACACTTCACATGTAGGAAAGAGTATATTGGATCTGTGACAGATTTTCCTCCCTGCCTAAATCAGACTCCCCTTCCCCTACAAAAAGGCATTCTGACTATGGCAGAAATGTTAGCAAGAGAACTGAAAAACTCATCTGTTGTCAGTGGCTAATGGTTCTAGCCTTGATTACCCAGAGGTATACAGGGGGCACTTAATGTTCAGACTGACCATCGTGGTTTATCATACCAATAACTCTGGCCAAGTTACTCAGGTTCAGAGAACTATTACTAGAGTAAAACATATTCAATAGCTTACACCCCAGTTGTTTATATATATATATATATATATATATATATATATATATATATTCCCCTTTCCTCTTAAAGGGAAAAAATGTCTGTGTGTTAGAATGGGTCATTTCTATTCTCCTTGGCAGAACCCCTGGGATATTTGAATGGGTTTATCATTTAACTAGGAGATCTTGCCAACAATACAAGGTAATTTTTCTTTCCACCGCCATTTCTGTAGCAAAAGCCAAGCCAACATAGCAAAGATGCAGGAATGTTCTGCAAAGCTCTGAGGAAGATAGTGCTAATCTCAGAACAGAGGCAAAAACCTGAAGCAGTCCTTAGAAGGAGAAAGTATTACAGACTAATGCATTAATCTGTTAAACCCTTGTGTCAGCCAGGAGGAAAGAAGAGAAAGAGAATTCTCTTTAGTTGAGTGTCCTTAATAGGACGCACTAGAAACTGAACTTGAGACAACATTTATGAAGAATTCTTTTGTGTATCATATATACAGAAGATGTAAGATGGACTTTGGCTAAAAAGGGGGTGGAAGAAACCTTGCTATACTATGGGATCTAAAGCTTTTGTTTATTTAAGCAAGAATCATTGATTTGGAGCTGTAATGGATCTTACAATTCACTGTCTCAATACTCTCTTATTTTACAGATGAGAAGATTGAGGGAAAGGGGAAAGGAGGTTAAGGGACTTGTCCAGGGACATCCAACTGGTAAGTGACCAAGAAAGGATGTGAACCTTGGTCTCCTTGACTCTGAGTTCAGCAAGATATTCACTATTTATCATGCTGCTTCTAAGGTGTTTATGACAGCTACTTTTTCTCTGTTACTGAGAGCCAAGAAATAGACTCAGGAACTGCAGAAAACAAGTTATCCGTAGTGAAATATTAAATCCAAATCTTTCTCCTTTTATGCTTCTGCCTCCTCACTCCAAGTAAAGGTAAAAAAAACAGTTAGGGGGCAGCTGGGTAGCTCAGTGGAGTGAGAGTCAGGCCTAGAGACAGGAGGTCCTAGGTTCAAACCCGGCCTCAGCCACTTCCCAGCTGTGTGACCCTGGGCAAGTCACTTGACCCCCATTGCCCACCCTTACCACTCTTCCACCTATGAGACAATACACCGAAGTACAAGGGTTTAAAAAAAAAATTTAAAAAAAAAAGCAGTCAGTTAATAAACAGTTTTTGAAGCAAGTATCTACTGTGTGCCAGGTACTCTCTGCAAGGCACTGGGTTTACAAAGAAAGACAATAGTCTCTGCTCTGAAAGAGCTTATGGAGAAGACAACATGTAAACAACTGCATATAAATAAGCAAGACATACATAGGATAAATGGGAAATAATCAACAGAGAAGTAATTGATAAAACTGTTCCTGGGGCAAATTCATGGTAGTCTGGAGGGAGGGACCAAAGAAGGAGGAGGCTGGAAGATAAAGACTCAGGGTAGTCCCACCTGGAGGGCAGTTTGCTGGGAGAGGGTGGCAAAGTCCACAGATAGTGCCCATCTTCAATGAGTAGGAAATTGTGGGAAGCGTTTGAGTCCTATGCTGACATGAGTGGGAATGAGGGAAGGGTTCCAGAGTAAAAAGAATCCAAGATGGGACAGTTAGGTGGCTCAGTGAATCACCAGGACTGGAGATGGGAGATCCTGGGTTCAAATATGACCTCAGACACTTCCTAGCTGCATGATTCTTAGCAAGTCACTTAACCCCTATAGCCTAGCCCTTACTGCTCTTCTGCCTTAGAACCAATACTTAGTATTGATTCTAAGATGAAAGGTGAGGGTTTAAAAAAAAAAAAGAATCCATGGCACAGGAATAATAAAGTGGTTCCCATGTGTGTTCTGGGATAAAGTCTTATTTATCTAGTTAGAGCTGTATAGCCACATATCATTATTCTTCTCCCACAGCTACGAATACAGAATACCTTTAATATAGACCACCATAATAACAACCGTACAGCCTGTTTATTCCAAAAGGAGATGTTGTCGTTGTTGTTCAGTCATATCCAATTCTTTATGGCCTCATTTGAGGTTTTCTTGTGTAACATCCATGATCTTAAGCCTCACAAAATTCCATAGTGCCCCCCAGAACTCCAGGAGAGGGGGCAGTTGGGCAGTTAGAAACCTGAGTATAAAAGCATACTAGAATGGTTCGCCATTTCCTTCTCTAGCTCATTTTATAGATAAGGAAACTGAGGCAAACAGGGTTAAATGACTTGCCCAGGGTCACAGAGGTAGTAAGTGTCAAAGGTCAGATTTGAACTCAAGTCTTACTGACTCCAGGTCAGCACTCTATCTTTTGTGCCACCTAGTTGCCCTAATAGCAAAGTTGATAGTCCTATATAAATAATTTCACCCCTTGTATGCTGTCAATACAATGTATTCATGAAAGCTTTGCAATGTGAAACAAAGCACTTCAATCACAAGCAATAAGGACTAGACCCATGATTTCACTAGGAAAGGAAACTCTTAGGTGAGAAAACTCCTTCCCTTTATGTGGGTTGGCACCTTCTCTGTATGTTATGGTCTTAGAAGAATCCTGCAGTGCTGAGAGTTAGGCAACTTGCCTAATGTTACACAGCTTGTATGTGGTGAAGTTGAAAATTAAGTCCAGGTATTAGTGAGGCAGGTAGGCCATACATTGAACAGAATACTTGACCTATAATGGGGAAGACATGAATCCAGATCCTACCTCAGATACTTTGTCACTCTGTGACTCTGGACACATCACTTACCCTCTGTCTGTCTCAATTTTCTCACTTGTAAAATGGATATAAAATAATAGCACCCACTTCCCAGGTAGTCATGAGCATCAAATAAGTTAATATTGGTAAATCACTTTGCATTCTTCAAACTGCTATCTAAATGCTAGCTATTAAAATTAATTTTGAAGTCAGCATTCTAATAATCACTATACCATTCTTCCTCAATAACCTCCATTGATCATATTTTTAATATATTAAATTTAAGGTTTTTTAAACAAATAAAACTAATGTAGCCAGGATAAGAAGAAAATTAGAAAGGCAGGGTGGGGGGGGGGGCTTATAGACAGTCTTTCAGATTAAAATCTCATAAATAAATATATAGAAAACTTTATTGGGGCAGCTGGGTAGCTCAGTGGATTGAGAGCCAGGCCAAGAGACAGGAGGTCCTAGGTTCAAAGCCGGCCTCAGACAATTCCCAGCTGTGTGACCCTGGGCAAGTCACTTGACCCCCATTGCCTACCCTTACCAATCTTCCACCTATAAGTCAATACACAGAAATTAAGGGTTTAAAATTAAAAAAAAAACTTTATCAAATTTATAAGAATATGAGCCATCCCCCACTTTCATAAATGGTCAAAAGATCTGATAAGACAGTTTTTGGAGAAGAAATCAAAGCTAAAAATAACTTTATGAAAAAAAATGTTCTAAATCATTATTGGTTAGGGAAATGCAAATGAAAACAAATCTGAGATATCATTTTACACCTATGAGACTTTAAAATAAAAATCGAATGTAATGGACCTCTGTACCAGCAGCAATACAATGACCCAGGACAATTCTGAGGGATTTATGGTAAAGATGCTACCCACATTCAGAGGAAGGACTGCAGGAGAGGAAACATATAAGAAAAGCAACTGCTTGAAAGCACGGGTCGGGGTGGACATGATTGGGGGTGTAGACTCGAAACTACCACACCAATGCAACTACCAACAATTTGGAAATTGGTCTTGATCAAGGACACATGTTAAAACCAGTGGAAATGTGCATTGGCCATGGGTGGGGGGAGTGCAGGGGGTGAAGGGGAAAGTAGGAGCATGAATCAGGTAACCATGTTAAAAATGATTATTAATAAATGTTAAAAAAAATTGGATATACCCTTTGACCCAACAATACCATTATTAGGCTTATTTCCTTTGGTGATCAGGTTAAAAGGAAAAGAATCTATATGTTCTCTTTGAAATGGCAAAGAATTAGAAATTGAGCAGATGCCCAGTGATTGGGGAATGACTAAACAAGTTGTAGTATATGATTGTGATGAAATGGTACAATTCAGTAAGAAATGATGAACAGGTTAATTTAAGAAAAACATGAAAAGACCTACATGAAATTAAGAAGAGTGAAATGAGCAGAACCAAGAGAACATTATATACAACAGAAATATTGTTTGAAGAATGATTTGTGTATGTCCACCTCCAGAGAAGGAACTGACAAAACAAGCAAAACATAATTTTAAAAGTATCTTATTTTATATGTATCTTATTGTCAAATGATTCCTTCTTTAGTGCAAGAAGATAAGGAGAGTGAGAGATACCTTAAAATTTTAATGTAACAAAAAAACAAATTAATTAAAAATAAAATAAAACACTATTGTTTTTTCCTGGGACTCCATTCTAGGAGCATAGGGCCACAACCAGTAGGCAATGGGTCACACAGTCGCTCAGGGTCACCCAGCTGGGAAGCGTCTGAGCCCGGACTTGAACCTAGGACCTTTTGTCTCTAAGGCCTGGCTCTCAATCCACTGAGCTAGCCCAGCTGCCCCTACCTTAGGTTGCAGTTTCTTTAGCAGATGTAGTTTTTACAGGGTGGGGTTGCTAGCCCCACGCCCAACCCTCCTCCTTTTTCATCCTGGCTAGGGACCGTCCTTAGCCCAGGAGTGGTAAGGGTGGGCAGTAGGGGTCAAGTGACTTGCCCAAGGTCACACAGCTGGAAGTGTCCGAGGCCGGACTTGAACCTAGGACCTCCAGTCTCTAGGCCTGGCTCTCAATCCACTGAGCCATGTTTTAAAAAATCTTCTATCCTTCAATAGCTGTATTAATTTATAACTCTCTCCCCTAATGCTTACCATAAGTCTAATACCAGAAGATAAGATCATAGGAAGAGTCCACTCTCTAGGCTCAGAACTACTGTTGCTAAAATTTTTTTTAATTTAAAATTTAAAAATCATTTTTAATTATTAAAAAGAACTTCTGCTCCTTTATAAATCAATGGGACATTTCGCTCTTAGAAATACACAAATACACAAATACACATGTCCAAATATACACAAGACTCCAACTATATCATCTAGGAACTTCATTTTTCTTTTAATACGGAACTCATATTTTTATTAGTTTTCTTCCTTTTAAGAGACTTTCTTTTTTCTATAATGACCATTTGGTATATAATCTAATTACCTAAGTGGGAAACTCCTCCCTCTACAGAGAGGAGCTATCTTATTTTCTACAATAGATGTGTTATTTTTAGGGTCTATGTGATATTTTTATAAATTAATTCATATTTTCCTCCAAACATTTATCATTTCTGAGTTGCCTTGTTTTCATCTCTGAAATGATCTTGAGTTGCCAGTAGCACTGAATATAAGTTCTTCTGTCCCAGAGCTTCCCTGATATATAATTAATGATCTGAAAACTCACTCTTAAAAATCACCAGAGGAGCTGTTTTTTGAAGAAACCCCATGGAGAATGCTTTTGCAGTGTGAGGAAGGACTCATCATTGCTTCTAGCACCCTTACTATTTGGGAGGAGGGATGAATTCATAGTCAGTGGATCCAGGAGTCAGCTCTGACACTGAAAGGGTCTTAATTTTTTTGGAAACAAAGGTATGAGAAGAAAGATTAGGGCAAAAGTACCTTATGGTCTTTTTCTAGCTCTGAATGGTGCAACCTCCTCGAAGCTTTTAAGTCTGTAGGAATGCACCATAGGTAGCACAATTTCCATCAAAATGCTCCATTTCAAAAATTAGATATGAAAAAAGCAGCATTAGGGTTGATTTCCACAGTACAATAATGAGAAAACATTTGTATAACATATGAATGTTTTGATGGGATTTGTGGTTTGATGAGTGCTCTGTAATTTATAGGCTTAAACACTTACCTGAAGCACTAAGAAAATGAGCCATTTTCTGAGTCTCACGGCTAGTATGTGTCAGGCATGGGATTGGAACATGGGTGTTTAAAAAAAAACACCTCTTACGTTCTGCTTTAGAATATGTGTGTGTGTGTGTGTGTGTGTGTGTGTGTGTGTGTGTGTGTGTGTGTAAGTAACATAGGTCTTAATAGAATTAAGAATTAGTATGGTTGAAAAAAAAGTCATTACTTGGTAGTCTTCCCTGTAGGCACAAGGCTGTCATCTTTCTTTCTACTCAAATTTGTGTCCCCAGCATTTAGCTTAGTCTCTAGCCCATTGTAGACCTTTAATAAATGCGGGTTGGCTGAGTGAATGATTTTGAAGCAGCCAGTCTGGTAGTTAGATAACAAATGTATTCTGTTGACTTCATAACTCAGAGGCTTTCCAGTTTAATAATACCAATATTTGCTTTTACACTGTGTGGGCATAGCTCTCAAGAGTCCAATATCAAGTCTATGCCTTGGTGGGACAAAATCTATCACTCATTTTGCCGTAATAATATTATGATCTCATTATTTAATTATTCTAAAAGTCTCAATGATCCTAAGCTGTACACTAGTTCAAAAAGCCCATCTTTTTAATGCCATGATTTTCCTGTTGCTATTGACTATGGAATGACATAATCCCAGCAGGACAAAAGGGAGTGTGTAACCTAAAAATCTATGAAAAGACTTGTGGATTCAAAGAGCAGATTCTCAATGATACATGTAAAACCCAGTGGAATTGTGCGTTGGCTAAGGGGGGTTTTGGGGGTTTGGGGAGAGGGAAAGAACATGAACCATGTAACTATGGGAAAATATTAAAAAAAAAACAACAAAGAGCAGATTCTAGTATATTACCAATATATTATGATATCCTACACATGTGAAGTTATTAAAGATATGTACATCTAAAAAAAAGGAGATAAATAAATAGATAAATAAAAGAAGAGAATAGTTCAAAAGTGAAAGATATTAGATGGTCAGCCCCAAGGCTAAATTGTTATCTGAAGAACATTGTAAGAAAAAGAGAAGGCTACACTGTAAAGAATAGTGGATTTGGCATCAAAGGACATGAATTAAAAATATGTCTTAATTGACTGACTCTGTGATCCTAGGCACATTATTTGATTGCTCTCAGCTTTAGTTTCCTTATCTCTAAAATGGGGATACTGATGACATCTCCCTCACAGAGTCATTGTTGGGATAAAATGTAAACGACATTGAAAATGATGACGTTTTCTATAAATATTAGATACAGTTAGTTGATGTAATTATTTTCTATATTTTTATTTCCATCATTCAGCACAGTGCTTTGTATACAGAAAGTACTTCACGAATGATCTTTCACTCTTTCACTCAAATAGTCCCCTTGCCTACCTAAAAATTGCTAATAAAATATGATAGATTCATAATAAAAGACAAAATTAACAAAACATCTATTCTCTGAGATACTATAATGTAGGTAAAGCTTTTCTTTGATAGCATGCCTTTTATGTTCCTTTATTTCTTTCAATGTCTTTTTTAAATTTTTCTGGAACATCATATCCTACATAATGCTAGCAAATATCTTAAGCAAAATATGATCTTCATGTTTTTTACCTCCGCATCGATTCTCAGTCTTTGCACAAGTTATTTCAGTCACATCTGTCAGAGATATATGAAAATACTTAGATAGATCAATGATCTCAACAACTTTGAGTTTTGTACAATGATTCAGAGGACATTATATCCTTGTCTGATGAATCTGCCCAGCTCTTGTCAACCTTATCTCTAAAATTTACTATAAAGGGTCCAGGCGACATGCTGAAGATCTTCTTTGCTTTCTCTAAACATTAAAAATATATCATAGAGCACGAGATATCTATATATCATCCCTTAGGAGGTCCTGATAGCAATAGTTAAATTCTTTCACTAACTTAACTTAGAAAACATTCACTTTTTTCTCAATTAATTTTTGAAATATGCCTGTTCTATTCTCTATAGCCTGATGATTCAAAATTAATTATTAGTCAAGAAAGAAATGATTACTAAAAGTCAGCATGAGTACACTGAGAATAATAATGCTAGATTGAACTAATTTACTTTTGTGACATGATAACTTCATAAGAACATCAGAGAAGTATTTTATATATGGTATACATGGACTCTGATAAATAAAACATTTTAGGAAGATTCACAAAATATATTTGTAACTTAATCAATTATCATTCAACAAAGAGTTACCAAGTATCTACTCTGTATTTCAATTTCCTCATTTATAAAATTATGAGATCCAAAATAGGGGACCCTAAAGTTGTTTTGGTTTTTCCAGCTCTAAATTTCTGGCCCTAAAATCTATGATCCTATAGATATAATTTATCTATTTCATAGTAAAGTATTAAAAGACAGAATCATATGGACTAGACTGTATACAGTCAGGTGTATTCAGAACTGGTAGCCTGGAAAGACTCAAAAAAACCCAACTAATAGTTAGATCTTTATTTATAAGAAAACCTTCTGGAATGCTGAAGAACTAGACAAATTCTAATAAGTTGAAATAAATTAGGAATAACTGTGAAATCTTATACTTGTCATGGTACTGTTGAAATAAAAATCCTTCCTAGATGGATGGGAGATGATAACCACCCACCTAGGGAATTATCTAGGCCAGTAAAGCACAAACCCCTTGGCTTTAGAAACAAAGTTTAATTTTATAATATTAGTAAAGGAAAATGATAGATAATTTCCTAAAACTATATGTATATAATCTCCACCCACCCACTTTCACCTCACAGTGAATTAGTTCTTCTCTTTGAGAATTCACTCAAGCTATTCTAAACTCCTTATCTCTAACTTAAACCCCAAAATCCCAGCTATCTGATTATAAACTAACCTAATTAATATGGATTACAAAAAAGGATAAATAGGAAGGACTCACAGATGTATTTGAGCCCTTACCTAAAGCCTGGGGTTGTTCTTAGGCATACCCAGAGCCCTACATGACCAAACTCTGGGTTTTACCTTCACCAGTGGATTTCTGACAGATGGATCTCAGACAGATGGTCTCTATACTTCAGGGAAAGCAGTATACTCCAATGCAGATTCTCAAATCCAGGAATCACTAATCTCTCCATGAGATTAGGCTTTCCAAGGGGGAAATTGCCAGAGCTAAAGATCCTCCTTGCTAGTTCAGTCAGAGCCAGATTCAGAGTAACCCTTACTTTCCAGTAAAAACTCCCAAGATCCTTTTCTCCTTGTCAGAATCTTCTCCCAGGGCTTATATCCAAACTCTCCTCCTTTCCTCTTAAAGCTAATCTATGAAATTTGCTCTATCCCTTACTTACTTCCTACACTGGCCTTCCTTATCCTACACAGAGGGCTCTGTCTATCTGTGATGAAAATGCCTGGGAGAAGGAAAAATTAAAACTTTTGTTATAAAAATGGGGGAAGGACAACCAGGCAGTATAATGGATAGAGTGCTAAGCCTGGAGTCAGGAAGACCTGGGTTCAAATCTTCAGAACTGCCCTAGACATTTTTAGCTGTGTAACCTGGGCTAAGTCACTTAATCTTGAATACCTAGGCATTGCTCTTCTTCTGTCTTAGAACTGATACTAAGGCAGAAAGTAAGGATTTTTAAAGAGGCAAGGAGAAATATGCCTTTTTTCTAAATGCTCAAAAAATTGACTTGTCAAGTAAAAGATGTTAGAGATAGGGCTGGACAGGTTTTTCTGGAAAACAATCTAGGAATTTTAATGGAATTAAAGGTCTATATAATGCAATTCTATAATATGGCAACCAAAATAGTTACTATGATCTTGAGATTCATAACTTTCAGGAATAAGGAAGTGAAATGATACTCTGCCCTATTCAGATCACACCTAGAAAATACCATTCTTTTGGGACACTACAGTTTAAGAAGGACATTGGAAAATAAGGAGGATAATATCCAGAAATGACAAAACAGAATGGAAAGAACTGAAAAGTAAAGCCTGGAGAAAAAGAAGACTAGGGGGAAATAATATGTATTTTCAATACTTGAGGTTCTGTAGAAGTAGGCATTCTGTCTGACTTAGAATGTAAAAGTAGGACAATGTTTAAAAGTTTTGAAGGGACAAACTTTATTTGCTATAAGGATAAAAATTCCTAACAACAAAAACTATCCCAAAGTATAATGGAGTTCCTCAGAAGATGAATTCCCCCTCATTGAAATTCTGTGAACAAATACTAAATGGACCATTTTTTGAGTGGATCATTTTGGGTTTTTTGAGCATAAGCTTAACTACACTGCTGCTAAAATCCCTTCCACTTCCAGTGATTTTATCATTGTATTCCTAAATATTTAAAGACTTTTTTCATCTTTTTCATGTCTCTTGAATTACATGTCACTTTTTGTCTCAATTGAGTATTCACTTTAGAAAGCAAATACACTTAAAATATCATATGTAGCATATGAGTTAAAATAATTTACCTAAAGTATATTCGATATTCCTTGACTTCTTTTTCATAGGAGCCTATGTTTAGAGTTGAAAGGTGACTTCAAAGCCATATAGCCCAATATATTTTTAGATCAGAATCATTTCTACATCGCTGAAAACTGGTCAATCAGCAGCTACCTAAGTATCTTTAGGAATGAGGGAACTCAGAACCTTCTAGCATTGTTCCTAGCTCTGCCTCTTGGGGCTAAGCAGGATGTCTAATTCCAGTTTCATAAGATAGTTCTTCAAATACTTAGAATCATATCTCTAAAATTGGCAGGGATCTCAAAGGTCATCGAGTCCAACCCCCTCACTCTATATATGAGAAAACAGACACCCACAAAATTTGATACCCGAAATCAAACAGACAGTAACCAGATAACCATCATATCTCACTGTCCACCAAATTTAAATATTTGTGAATATATCTTAACTTCTTTGCTAGACAATAAATCATCAGATCAAAGGATCCTGATCAATTTGTGAATTGGAATTAACTTTAGTGATTGTCTTGTGCAAAACTCTTATGTCATAAATAGAAAAAAAATTTTTGGAGAAGTTATGTGATTTTGTCCATGTTCACAGAGCTGATAAATGTGAGAAAAAGGACTCGAATCCAAGTGACATCAATTCTAGCACAACATGATGCTTTTTTAAAGGATGGAATTATTACTTATAAAACCTCTTATTCATCACAGTGCCTAGCATTAGAATAGCTATCAATGAGTATCATTGAAATAAGGGATTGTAGTATGTTGCCTCTATCTAGGTCTCTCAGGATATATTATATAGATTAATTCATTGGTAATTCTTAGGAGAGATATTTCTAAACTCTTTTGCCATGTTTAGATGTCCTTTCTGATTGGAACTACTATTGGGTCATTGTTCTGACAATTGGGAACAAAGACAGAAAGAGAAAAAAAAGGATTATGGAGAGGAGGGAGCTTTGAACTAAGAATGTGTGAACCCAGAAGCATTTTGAGATTGGCATAATGTCTTGAACTATTTTTCAAAGAGCTTGAGCTTGGCCAAACCCAAAAAGGATTTTGCCAAGCACTTTTCCCCTTAATTTTTAAACTCATGTGTATTTTAGGGGAAATTCAATCCATATGTTTCTGATTCATTTACACTTAACTCATCAAAATGTTGTTTTGTAAGAGTTATTTGATGTCCAAGAAGCCTTATGAGCCTTTCTGAGAGAGCCCCTTTTTTTCTCTTAGAAATAGAAAACTGTGTTTTATTTATGTATGTATATGTTTACAGATACACATATTCATATATAAATGAATAAATATCTCCCCCTAAAAGTCCAAAGTCAGTTCAAAGTTCGAGATCCACAAGGTTCTTTTGAGTCAATCTGACATGTTTTTCATCCCTAGTAGAAGTGTGAGGGTTTTTTTCTGAAAGGCACAAAATAGAACAGGAATAAAAGGATGATAGAATCTTAAAACCTAGAGATAGAAGATGACTAAGAAACTTAAAATGGAAGGGAAGAAATAAAAGCTTGGTGAAGAGTAGTGAAGTCACCCACTAAAAAAGAGAGAAAAAGGTAAATTTACCATGTATGAAAGCTATATCAGAAACAAGAGATATAGATGAGGACACATCACATAGCATATGTATCAGGATTTTCAAAACTGTGTAAGGAAACAAAATGCCTCAGACATTTGGGAAACAAATTATGAGAATGTGTTACTAATTACTTAGATCTGCCTGTTTACTTGAGCAATAATAGTCATTGTTTCTCATCCTGCCAGCTTGTCTGTCTCCATCTCGTTACCCTTATTGGCACTGCCAGAATTTATTTCAATTGGTTCTTGATTTTTCTCTGCGTTACCCATGACAAAGATGCCAGAAATGCTGTCATCAAAAAAACTGAGATGCACCATGGAAAGTTTTCAATGTGGAAGTCTAGAAACTATAGCAGATCATGGATGGTGCCACCGCTTAGTGCTATTACCAGTCCATTCTTGATAGCGTAGACCTAGGAAATAAGAATAAACTTGTGTCTATGCAATTTTGCTCTGGTGAAATTGATGCCATAATAAAATACTAGTACATTTTATAAATTGTTATAAAACATTGAGAGTGTGGAAATGAGACCTAATATAAATGAAGAGGGAATATTGTGGCATAGTGGATAGAGAACTAGTCTTAGAACCAAGATGACCTGGATTCCATTCCCACCTCTACAATAATGAGTGTGACTGGAGAAATCATTTAATTTCTCAGTGCTCTAAAATTTTAAGCAGCAAAGTAGTTGTTTATATGCATTGGTAGTAGAGTTTTTGTCCTCTGAATTTCCCTAATCTAATGAAATAACAGTCTAAGAATGATAAAACAAAACATAACAGAAGGAAGAAAGACAAAGAGAAAAGAGGAGAGGAGATAAAAGAAGAGGAGAAGATGTTTTGAAAGTAAATTTAAAAGGTCAAAATGTTCCTATGGTCTGAAGAAAGTTACACTTTTTTAAAAAGCCATATATTAAACCATGATCAATTAATTTTTTTTATTTTTAATCCTTAATTTATAACCTTAATTTATAATTTGTAATATAAAAAAGTATTTATATTAAAAAGAACATAAAAAGATAATTACATATGAAATTGTTAATGTCTACATCTTGAATCCATCACCCCTCTGTCAGTAGATGAGTAACATTTTATTGTCAATTCTATGACATTGTGATTGGTCATTTTATTGATCAAAACTCTTAAATCTCCCACAATTAATTTTTTTTCACATTATTCTTAATTATTCTCCTGGTTTTGTTCACTTCACTCCTTAGTTCATAAAAGTCTTCTCAAGTTTCTTTGAAATTACATTTACTTCATTTCTTATAACATGATAATATTCTGTCATATTCTATAATTTGTTTAACCATTTCTCAATTGATGGGCACCTTCTTTGTTATAGTTATTATAACCACCACGATGACAAAAAGTTACCATAAATATTTTTGTATATATGGGTCTTTCCTCTCTTTCTATGATCTCTTTGTATAGCTCTAGTAGTAGTATTGCTAAGTCAAATAGTAGGTACAATTTAATGACTCTATGGAACAAAATTCCAAATTGCTTCCTATAATAACTGAGCAAACTCCACTCTTGGTGCATTAGTGTGCCTGTATTCCTGGAGCCTTTCTTCATATTCTTTTCTTTTTATCTTTTCGAATATGACAGGTATAAGTTGAAGTTCCATATATGTGTTTTTTTGTTTTTTTGTTTTTTTTTTTAAATTTTAAACCCTTAACTTCTGTGTATTGACTTATAGGTGGAAGAGTGGTAAGGGTAGGCAATGGGGGTCAAGTGACTTGCCCAGGGTCACACAGCTGGGAAGTGTCTGGGGCCAGATTTGAACCTAGGACCTCCCATCTCTAGGCCTGGCTCTCAATCCACTGAGCTACCCAACTGCCCCCATATATGTTTTTAATTGCAGTTTTTAATTATTGATTATTGGATTTTTTACTTTAAGTACTATTTATGCATAGCCTTTGACCATGTATGTGAGAAAAATGGCTGGTTTAATGCCTAGCACACAGTAGGTACTTACTTAATCAAATGACTGATTATATACACACATATTATGCTAAGAACAAGAGGTCAAAGTATGAATCAAAGAATGAAATTATCTCTACTAGCAAGAAATTTACATTCTAATTGAGGAGATAGGTAAAGATTTAAAGATAGGATATATCTATAAAGAATAAATTCAAATATACATAATGCAATTATATATAAGGTTTTTGGGAAGAGTAACATTTCAGAGAAAGGAAGAACCAAGAAAAACTTCTTGCAGAGTTTGGCACTGGAGCTATATCTTAAAAAAACAAAGGGTCTCCAGGAGGCAGAGATAAGAAAAGAGTTCATTTCAGGTTTGTGGAGTGGCCAGTGGAAAGTCCTGGAGATAAGAAAAGGAGTTTACTCCATGAGGAACAATGAGAAAGTTAGTTTGGCTAGATCTCAGTATATGGGAAGGGAACCATAAGACTGGGCAGATAAATTGAAATCCAATTGCTTAAGGCTTTAAATGATAAATGGAAGAGTTTATGTTTTATGTCAGAGGCAATAGGAAGCCACTGGAGTTGATTCATTATACATTATGGATATCAGAACTTTATCAGAGAAGCTTGAGGCAAAAACTTCTCCCTTAAGCTTCATTAAATATTTCTCTTCCAATATTAACTGCATGAGTTTTGTTTAAGGAGACATTTTTCCTGTGATTAGTTAGATGCTATGAAATTTAGTATATTGATATCAATCAATTAATTAATTATATAGTGTATTGATATCAATTAATTAACTTTATGAATAATACAGTTTGTTTCTAGTTTTTAATCAAGCCTGTTTTTAATGTTAATTTTTCTGATATTTTAATTGCTATCCTCAATTTTTTTTAAGTTCTACTGAAATGTAAAAAAAAAACTCTGAGCCAGATCTTTATTTTAACTCTGAGCAGATCCTCCTGTTTAAAGTATATCTCTTGAGTAGAAGGTATTGCTAGGTTCAGATTTCTCTTATGTCCTATTACTATATTCCAGTTTATGATCAAATTCATCACATTTGCATTTATAGTTATAGTCATTAATTGTGCATTTCTCTCCATACCAGCATTTTATATATTTCCTTATATTCCCCCTACACACCATTTGCACATGACTCTTAAGTATTTGGAAGTCCTCTACTTCATGAAGGATCTATATTTTTTGCCCTTTAGGATTATTCTTAGCTTTTCCAGGTAGGTTATTCTGGGTTATAAGCTTTTACTTTTTACCTTAAGAGCTGTTTTCTATAATAGGTGGTAACTTCAAAGTCTTGTATTACCTTGACAGTGGTGCCTCAGTACTTGAACTCTTTCTTGCTCTTTTCAGTGTTTTCTTTATTTTACCCGGAAGCTCTGCATTTTGGAAATTTCCATTTGGTCATGTTATTGCCAAAGTTATTGATGGGTTTATATTTTCACTTTGTAATTTTAATGGATCTGGACAGTTTTGTTTATTATTTCTTGAAATATGGTGTACTGGTTGGTTTGTTTATATATATATATATATATATATATATATATATTCAATGTTTTTAAGTAGTCCGATGAATCTTAGATTATCTGTCCATTACTTTTTTTTATAAATCAGTTGTTTTTGATATTTTACATTTTCTGATTTACTTTTTAAATCTTTCCATTTTGTTTCTATCTAACACTAAATTTTGAAGAGTCTTTGACTTAAAAAGGATTTTGCACCCCCTATACTAAGAGCTTTACTTGCCTTCCAATAATTTCCTCTAAAACTCTCATTCCATTTCCTTTTTTTTCCTATAGAGGCCTCATTTCATTTATATTATCATTTTTAAAAAGAAATTATTGCCATACTTCCTCCATGAATTCCAATAAAGTTTATAAATAATCTATGGTTACCATTGAAACTTTGTTTATAGATTATGTGAAGTTAATCTCTTCTTCAGTACTAGTGCCTTAAGGAAACCAGATAACATAATAATGATGTTTCTTATGTTTACTTATTTTCCAGTCTTTCTTCCTTAGTTAGGACTTTGGTGGGATCAGCCTCTCTATATTCCCAGAAGGAATGATGAAGTCCATTTTGATACAGATCTTTGATATCCAAGACTTGAGTAATTAATGTTATATCCTTTAAGGATTTTGTGAGATACTCCAGTCAGCACATTGTGCCTGGGGCAAGGTAGCACAGGCTAGAGTTAGAGGAGTCTTTCTCAGTGAAGTTTATTATTGTAGTTTACTGAGAATAGTCTACATTGGGGCAGTATGATCCAGGTCACATCCTGATCCTTGCCCTATCAAACCTAGCCCCAAAGCCTTCTAACCTCAGGTTGGGGTCAAAATGACACAGCTGCTTCAAGCCCCAGGCTTCCTTGGCTAGCCTTTGGTCTGTATACTGGAAGGCTTCCCTGCCCAGTGTTCCCTTGTGTGCTTCCCCAGTCAGATGCCTTTGCTAGTGCCTACCAGCCTTTTTAAAAATACAAAATCTCCAGAGGGATTGGAGCCTCTTACTAATGAAATTTCTAATGACAAGATAACAAAAGAAATTGAAGAAAAGAAAAGTATAACATGTCTATAGTTACTTAGAAACAAATGCAAGTTACAAATGGTGCTACACAATGAAATCAGCTTTTCTAAAGGATGTGTTAAAAATATAAAAGAAATGAGCCATAAGTAAACATGAATACAAAAAAGTCATAGAATATTGTAATAATAATACCAGAAATGCTCAAGTACAAAATAGTTAAGAAATTGAATTTCAGTATAAGTGAAGAAATGTATAATTAGATAATACCTAAATGATTTAAATAAATGGAAATTTCCAGGTCCAATAACATGTCTCATTGTATCAAAAGATTTTATATATGTGATAGTGAACCCATCATCATCTTTTTTTAAACCCTTATTTTCTGTCTTAGAATCAATATCGTATATTGGTTCCAAAGCAAAAAAAGGGTAAGGGCAAGGCAATGGGTGTTATGTGACTTGCCCAGGGTCACACAATTAGAAAGTATCTGAAACAGATTTAAATCCAGGACCTCCTATTTCTAGACATAGCTCTCAACCCACGAGGCCATCTACCTGCCCCCATTGCCATTTATTTTGGAAGAATTAAAGAAAAGAGAAGAGGTATTTCGAGATAGAAGTCTTGCTTTCCAAAATGGGGGGAAAAGATCAGTCCTATATCTTACAGACTAATAAAATTGATATCAATCTTGGATAAAAATGAATCTTTTTGTGAAACAGGTCATTTGTGATATAAGAAAACCATTACATTCATAAATAAAACTTGAGTTGGTTTTATGAAAACACCAACACAATAGGTAAACCTTTGGGTAATATGATTTTTAAAAAGAGAGAAGAAAATCCAATTACTAGCATCAAAAATGAAAACAGTAATTTTAGCAATTATGAAGATGAAATCAATACAATTATTGAGTTATTTTTTTCAAATTGAAGGCCAAAAAATTTAATCGCTTAAGAGAAATGGACGGATACTTACAAAAGTATAAATTGCCTACACTAATAAAGGAGAAAATAGAATATTTAAATAAGCCTATTTTAGAAAAATAAATCAAACAGGCTATTAAAAAAATCTTCCTTAAGCCATCAGGACCACATGGATTTACATATGAATTTTACCAAACACTTTAAAATCATCTAATTCTAATATTAAATAAAATATTTATAACAATGGGTAAAGAAGGAATCCTTTTAGACTCCTTTAATAAACCAAAAATGTATTTATACCTGAACTATGAAGAGCAAAAAAAAAAAAAATAGAGAAAGAAAATTATTGGCCAATTTTATTAATAAATAGAGATGTGAAAATTCTACATAAAATATTAGCCAAGGCACAATAATATATCACAAAGATTACATATAATACTAAACAGGATTTATACCAGGTATGCAGGGATGGTTTTATGTATGGAAAACTATTAACATAATTAATTACATCAAAAATAACAAAAATTTTATGATTTTATCCATAGATACAGAAAAAGCTTTTGACAAAATACAACACTCATACAGAAAGCATAGGGATAAGTGGTTTTTCCTTAGATTAATTATAATTATATATTTAATATCATCCGCAAACATTATCTGCAACAGGCATGTTAGAATTCTTCCATCTAAGATCTGAAGTAAAACAAGAATGCCCATTGTCACCAGTATTATTTAATATTACACTAGAAATGCTAGTAATAGTAGAGAAAGAGAAAATGAAGGTATCAGAATGGGCAAAGAGGTAATGAAACTATATCTTTTCACAGATGGAATGACAATACATGTAGAAAATCAGAAAAAGATTCAACTAAAATTAACTTAAACTATCAATAACTAGCAAAGTAGCAGGATATAAAATAAACCCACATAAATATGAGCATTTCTATTTTTTGCTAACAATGCCCTAAAAGCAGTAATCATAAGAGGCAACCTTTTAAAATTAACCATCAATAGGAAAAAGATATGAAGGAGTATATCTTCCAAAACAAATCCAAAAACCAAGTATATGAATACATTTATAAAACACATTTTATACTAATAAAGTCACATTTAAATAATTAAAGAAATATTAATTGTTCATAGGTGGACACTAATTATAACTAAAATAACAATCCTACCTTATCTACTTATTTAATGCTTTCCCAATTAAATTACCAAAAAATAGATTGAACTTGAAAAATAATAAAATTCATTTCTTAAAACAAAGGCTGGGAATATAAAAGGAAATAGTTTTTAAAAATTGAGGAAGAAGGTATAGCAGTATCATATTTTTAAACTACATAATAAAGCATAAGTTATCAAAATTATCTGGTACTAAGAAATAAAAAAGATCAATGAAAAAGAATAGGCACACAATAAACAGTTATGAAAGATTATAGTAACCTTATAGTTGCTAAAGACAAAGCATCAAGTTTTGGGAATAAGAACTCACTATTTCAAAAAAATTTTGGGGAAAATTAGAAAGTAGTTTGGCAGAAAGTAGATATAAACCAATATCATTAAATAGGATAAAATTGAATATATGACCCAGGTAAAAATGAAAATATAAATAAATTAGAAGAACACAAAACATATTTTCTATCAGATTTATGGATAGAAGAAAAATTTATAAGTAAACAAGAGAGAAAACATAATGGGATATAAAATGAATAATTTTGAATACATTAAGCTTGAAGGTGTTTTGTACAAATAAAACTAATATAGGCAAGATTAATAGGAAAGCAATAATTTTGGGGGTGAGGTTATAGACAGTTTCTTCAATAAAGGTCTCATATCTAAGAAAGAGAAGTTCATCAAATATAGAATAATATTAGCCATTCCCCAATTGATAAATGGCCAAAAGATATGAACAATTAGTTTTTTTTAACATTTATTAATATTCATTTTTAACATGGTTACATGATTCATGCTCCACCTTTCCCCTTCAACCCCCGCCCCCGCACCCCCCCCCTTGGCCGATGCGCGTTTCCACTAGTTTTGTCATGTGTCCTTGAACAAGACCAATTTCCAAATTGTTGGTAGTTGCATTGGTGTGGTAGTTTCGAGTCTACACCCTCAGTCATGTCCACCCC
>NC_058130.1:661812963-661932303 GCF_016433145.1 Gracilinanus agilis
TTGTTTGTTCTCCTCCTCTGTTTGCTCGGTTGTCTGGATTTTCTCTGTGTAAAAGCTGTCGAGTGTTAGAGACTTCTTTTTTTTGTTATTATTCTTTCTCTTCTGAATTTCCTGTAACTGATTAGCAATCATTAGCCCAGCAGCTTCTCAGGTTTATCCTCGCGCTCAGTGTCTGTCAGAGATCTATTGGCTCCTGAGGTCTGAGTTCTAGTTTTTTCCAAGGTCAAGCCCCCTGGTGGATTCCCTTGCTTGATCCTCTGCGGGAGGTTCCTTTACAAGTCTCAGGGAGCTACTTCCACAGTCGTATACCCGTCTGCACTGGTTCCCCACTTAGGCTTTAGTTCCTGGCTGTGTCTGCCTCCACCCACGCCTCTGCTCAGCAGGCACTCTGCTCCCAGCGTCCACTCTCTGCTCCCGCGCGCTCAGATTTCGTGTGCGTTCTTGACTTAATGGGGTCCTAAGTCTTGCTGCTCTCAGGAACAGGTCCCGGAGCTGCCGATGACTCGATGGGTGCCCCAAACTTGCTCTATTTCTTTTTAGCTGGGTTCTGAGCTATAGGTGAGTGTGGAGGGGGTGGGGGTGGGGCGGTTGCTCAGCCCGCGATTGAGTGAGTGACAGCCCTTTTTAGCCTGGAAATGTCTCGATTCCACGTACCTTCCACGCTGTGCCCTGTTGTGGGGTTCCTCCGTTCATCTGGACTTGTTTTTATGTCCCCTTGAGGAGTTTTGTGTGTTTCGGTCAGGAGAGGTTAAGAGCTGCTTCTTACTCTGCCGCCATCTTAACCCGGAAGCCACAATTAGTTTTTGTATGAAGAAATCAAAGCTATATTTTAACTATAAGAAAAATTGCCCTGAATCATTATTGATTAGAGAAATACAAATCAAATCTCTGTGATATCATCTCAAACCTATCAAATTAACTAAAGTGATAAAAAGGCAAAATGGCAAATGCTACTGGGGATGTGGAAAAATAGTAACACTGATACATTTTTGAGGTAAGTATGAACTAATTCTACTATTTTGCAGAACAGTCTGGAATGATACTCAAAGAGTTATAAAACTATATACATTTTGACTCAGGTTTATTTCCTAAGGCAATCAAGGAAAAATGAAAAGAAATTATATATTCTAAAATATTTAAAGCAGTTCTTTTTGTGGTGGCAAAGAACTAAAACTTGAAGGGATGGTTGAACAAGTTATGGTGTATGATTGTAATGGAATACTATTGTGCCATAAGAAAGGACAAACAAGATGATCACAAAACAAACCAACAAATAAACCTGGAAAGACTTACATGAAATGATGCAAAGTGAAGTGAACAGAACCAGAAGCATATCGTACTTACGAACAATAATAATATATGATGATCAATTGTTAATGACTTAACTATTATCAACAAGGCAAGGATCCAGGACAACTCCAAGGGACTAATGACCAAAAAAATTACCTACCACCACAGAAGGGACAGACAGAATCAGAATGCAAATTGAAAGATATTATTCTTCACTTTATTTTCTCTATGAATTTTTCACTATTGTAATTAATATATGTCTTGTTTCATCACACTATGAATTAAAAATAGGTATCATTAATATATTTATACAACCTATATTATACTACCCACCTTCTTGGAGAGGGAGGTAAAAGGGGGCAGAAAAAAAAAGAATGAGACCTAGATTTTTGGACATAACTAATGTGAGAATTTGTTTCTCTTGGATAGGCATATTTATTACAATTTGTTTTATGTTTATAACATATTATGTGTATTCTATTTTTGTTGTGTTACATATTATGTTATATATTTTTTAATTTTTATTTTTTACAATATTTCAGAAAGGAATTTGACAAAGTCTCTCAAGCTATTCTCATGGGCAAGATAGAAGAAATGTGAGCTGATTGAAACCACATTTAGGTGTATTCATATGTGGTTTAAAAAAAAAAAACTAAAAAAAAATATAGATCAACTTCAATCAGAAAGAGGTTTTTTAATGAAATGCTTCAAAGCATCATCCTCTGTACTGTCATGTTCAACATGTTTCTCAGTGACTTTCTCCACTATCCCTTTTCTGATGTCTCTTCTAGGCTTTGGGAGTATAATGATATAAAATAGTAAATCTTAATGAGCAGAGAAGGTTCTGAAGATAGGACTGGTAATATTTTGTACTTCTGTTGCCCAAAGATCAGAAGTTTAGCTATTTTAGGATGAATTTTTGGAGCACAGTTCTATGGTAACTATCACCACATCACCATTGAGATTGACCTTTTAGCTTCCATCTATTCTGTTTATGTCTTGTATGTAAATAGTTGTTTGTATGTTTTCTCACCATTAGATATGAGCTCTTTCAGGGCAAATACTGCATTTTTACCTTTCTTTTTACTTCCAGTAATGAAAATAGTAATTGCTTAATTAATTTTTATTATGAATGAATGAGATAACAATAATATAGGAATGAATAAAAATGGTCTACTACATTGACCAAACCATAAAAATCCTTGAAATAAGTACTAATGCCTTGGATAAAGCTATATATAACTTGCTTATCAAATTTGTGATTGGCACAAAGCTGGGAGAGATATTCAATATGATAGATTACAGGCTCAGGATTCAAAGTTTTCAATACAGAGATCTAAAGCTGGAAGGAAAGAAATGAACCTTTAAATGTACCAATCATTATACGTGACCTTTACAACTATTATCTGATTTATTTCTTTCAATAACGTGTGGGGATGGGTGGTATTATTATCCACTTTTACAAATGAGGAAACTGAGGCAGAGGGTAAGTGACTTACTGAGGGTCACATAGCTAGTTGAAGGTTCGAAGCTAGATTTGAAATCAGCAGTTCCTAACTCCAGGCCCAGTTCTCTATCCATTTGCCTTTAGCTGCCCTTTGAAGGACTTAAAAGCCCTTAGATTAAAGCAGCAGGCCAAAATTAATGGGATTGAGTTTTTAAATTAATAAATGTAAAGTCTTGCATTTATATATATATATATATATATATTTTAATCAGCTACATTGATTTAGGATGAGGGAGAGATGACTTTGAAGTTCATATGAAGAAGAGCTGAGCGTTTTAATTAACTAAAAGCTCAATATAAATACCATTGTATTACAAAGCTGCCAAAAAAAGTTAATGTAATCTTTTCCTTTATGAACAGAACTATGGTGTCAAAGGCAAGGGAAGTAATAACCTCCCCTTATCTTTAGACAATGAGGATCAAAACATATTTGTATCTTTAGGGTTATGGTGGATATTCTCTGACATTCCTCCAAAATGTAAAATCTTTTGATAGTAATGATAGTATGGGAGGATTTTGATCACTTCTGAGAGACAGACATCTTTAAATAGATATCGATAAACTAGGATATGATCAGTGAAAGACATCAGAATAATGATAGTTCTAAAAACTGTGTTCTAATAGAAATAAAGAAATTAAAGAATTATATAATTTTAAAGTTTAGCAGGTTCTTAATGATTGCATTTAGATGAGAAAAAAAACAAAACACTAAAGATAATATAGTGATCTTCAACTATTTGAAATACTGACTTAGCCTGTGTAGGACTTAAATTAATTTCCAACACTCCAAGAATTATATTTTTATGAACTTTATTAATAATCACTTGACGTAGAATGAATACAAAGGAAAAGAAGTAAAAAACCTAATTATTTAATAAAATTAAGGCCATGTGACTAAATTCTCCTTGCCTGTTTAAAAAGCCTGCTCCATCAAAGCCAATAGAAAGAGAAGAGAGCAAGAAGCGGGACTACACCAAATTTATATCCTTCCTACTCAGTACATAATGTGAGGAGAATGGGGTGCTGGGAATTGTAGTTTTTAGGGTAACCGATTCTAATTATACATCTGGCAGCTAAACAGAGCAGTTATCCAACTTTATGAGTCTGTTGGGCTATTGTTTATTGAATGGTAGTGAACTGGATGCCTTAGTCTACTAGGTTGAAGTCAACTCTTTGGGTAGGGCTTACAATAGGAATCCAACAGACACAATTGACCGTTTCTGTTTTAATCTCTTTTGGGAAGACATATTGAAAGCAATAGACCTAAGAGAGAGGCATCAAGGTCTCCCTTTATTGGCTTGGGACAAAAGTATATGGGAATTACATATGTTCTCATCCACACAACCTGAACCTTAAATTGGTGATTCCATCCTTAAAGAGAGAGCAACATTACCTCTTAGGATGGCAAATGATAGCTATAAAGAAGAGAAGCACATGAATCCCAGCTATCTAGATGAATGCTGAAATTTCCTAGAGTGCAGGGATTCAGACTATTAGTAAAAGAAGAAGTAGTTCTTAGCCAGTGTTAGCCTCAGGGTTGATTCCCAACACCCCCAATTTCAAGAGTTTGGGAGCTCATTCATCTAGAGTGAAAAGATCATATGACAATAGCTATTTGAAGAGAAAAAAATATGCATATGGGCCCCACAGCTATAAAAGCAGTAATTAAGTATAACTATGACATGAGGAAACAAAAGAAGCATATTTAATTCATTCTTCCCATGAGTCCTTTGTACAATGAAGCTCTGATGGCAAAGAAGGTGACCTCTATCAATCTACAACATGCTTTCCTTTCCAAGGAGTTCAAGCCATTTGAGTGATAATATAAATTTGAATTCTTCAATGAATATATGAGGTGAAAGTACAATTCACCAGAATGTGTGTATGATGTGTGGGATAGTCGTGCTTCTTGGAAATTCTTTAGAAATTTTGCTTCCAAGATATCCAAAATCTTAAGGCTAGATGCCTATATAGTTCTCTGGAATGATAATGGGATTCACCTGAATATTGGGGGTATTATCCCTTAGAAAACCCAAATTTATTTCTCTTCCCAAGAAAGTCTATTTTACAATGCAGTTTGAGCATAGAAATATTAATCTAGAGAGATTGTTAGATGCTGGAGAGAAGATAAGGCTCTCTGGAGAAAAAGGGAAATACTGAATGTTGACAAACATTTGAGAGTCATGTAGGTTAAATTTGTATATTTATAAATTGTAAACTTTTGGAAATTTTTACAATTCTAAATTTGGAAAATTTGATGTAAAAAAAGACTATTTTTGCTATGCTGATATTTTCCAAATATCTAGAGATACTTTTCCCATATATGTGGGAATTCAAATTCAGATGCTACCTACTATATGCATAAACATTATTCTTAGGTTTTTTTGGAGGTTATTTGGAATAAGGGACAAAATAAACACCCAAATTTGTGAATTTGTTAGGTCACCCTTAAGATTGACTGAACTTAGGGAGTCCATATGAATCCCAAATCTAGGGTACTGGGTATTTTTTTTTAATTTAAAAATGTTAATTTATTAAAAATAGAAATTCACTACTATCTAACTAGCCATAGACTTCCTCAAGTTCAAAATAGACTCCTCAGAAGTCACAGCTGTGTGAGAAACCCATCAGCAAAGAGCTGGAATACACTTGAGCAGTTGGATTCACACTTCCAGGAGAAAGAAAGTCCTACTTCCTGTAGTGCAAGCCAATATATATCCCTTCAGACAGGTTCATCTAGTTCAGTGATTCCCAAAGTGGGTGCCACCGCCCCCTGGTGGGTGCTGTAGCAATCCAGGAAGGCGGTGATGGCCACAGGTGCATTTATCTTTCCTATTAATTAATTAAAAAATTAATTACTATTAAAATTTTTAAAAAAATTAATTTCCTGGGGGTAATTAATATTTTTTTCTGAAAAGGGGGCGGTAGGCCAAAAAAGTTTGGGAACCACTGATCTAGTTCCTCTCTAAGATATCCTAAGAGATTTTTCATTGGAACTCTAGAGGTGGCAGGTTTTCTGAATGCCAAGACACTATTTTCCTCTCCACCAAGTAGCTGCCCCACAATATGGGCACTTTTCCCAGCATGGTGGCTGCTTAGCTGATTAAATTATCTCATCTTTACTAGTGGGTGAAGTGGTCACTTGGACTTGCCCATAATCTCATTATCTCTAACAAAGACAAAAGATCTAGACAAAAGAAGGGAGGACCCAGCATAGCTTCCAGAGAGACAGTTTAAGCTTCCCCTAAATTCAAAGTGTTCTATTTTTTTTTAAATCAAAAGGCTTTTTGAGGGCTAAAGGGCTATAATTTAATATTAACTTTCCACATAGTGAATATCTTTTATAAAAGCAATCAGAAAATTTGAAGAAAAATACAAGAGAGATTAAGTTCCCACTTAGGTAGGCATTTGTGAATTACGAAAATGGGGTGGGGTAACTTGATAGAATCATTAGCAATACTAAATATATTGCTTGTCAATGGAGTAAATTTAACATCTGTTGATATCATTGAGGAAATACACCCTAGATACTGAATCAAGGACAAGCTGTTTTCAGAGTTATGCTAATGAAGGAGTTCAGAGAATAGGAATAATCTTCACAAAGCTATTTACAGCCTACATTGTTGCATTCTATCACCTTGACTAGAAAGATATAATTATGATTGGATCATATCTATCTTTGTGTTTCCCATGTCTAGCAGAGTACCAAGTGCTTAATAAATGTTTGTTTAAATGAATCATTGAAGTTAATAGTGAACACTTCATGCACTGGCTCTTCATAATCACTTACTATATACAAGTACCAGTCCAGATATCTAAAAAAAAAAAGCCATAGAAACTGCAAAGGGCATTTGAACTTCTCATCTTAGAGAGGAAACTTGATAAGACAGATAAATAAAAATTCAATTCTGGTTGGAAAGTTCAATATATGTGCCCCTACATAGGATAAACTTAATAAATGCTTGTTGAATTTAATTAAATATCTTCACACCTTAAAGACAGGAATTAGTAGAATGAGCACACGCAAACATCTCAAATAACTAACACTAGCAAAATAGAAAGATGACTAGAAAATTATATAGAAAATCCTAAACTTCCTTGATTCTTTTTAGCCATTTCTAAAATGTTGATCGATAAGGGAAGCCCCTAAGGATCAGAGCAAAAGTATTGAAATTTACAGTTTTGCTAATGATTACCCAAACATCTGAATTTTACTTAGTCAGAAGTGAAAGGAAAGAATGAATTTTCAAAAAAAATAGGACATCTTTGATGCCATAAATGTAAGATATCAATTTCATTAGAAAACTGTCATTCACAAGGCTATGGTCAGTCCATGTGGCAAGGCTGAGAGAATGGAATGACCATCTTAGTAAGAGATCATCACATCCTATGGAATATATATAGACAATTATGAAACCAAAATATCTATGAGATAAATTTGTGATCTGACTATTTACCTAAATAGAGAAAGTGAGTGACCGATCATAGGTTCTCATGTTTAGTGGATTTGAACTTAGGTCATCCAGGCTCTTATCTCAATGCTCTATAGACTGTGCTACTTACCTTCCTCTAGAAACCAAATAATATGGAGTGAAATACTAAGCAACCCATGAGGCCCAGTCCAGCAATAAGGGAACTGCAGACTCAGCTCTTCACTGACCCTGATGAATTTGCAAGCGAACATGATATACAGATACTATCTAGAAATTGTGTTGTCTGTGCCAATTCTTCCCAGGGATGGAGCAGGAGAGAAGAAAGTAAGCCTTCTCCCTGGTTTTGGGGTTGGGATGTGTGTGTGTGTGTGTGTGTGTGTGTGTGTGTGTATGGTGGGGGAGATATTTGTACTTCTGTTCTTCCTATATTTATGAAGTAAATACCCCTATAAAAACTAATTGATGTCAATTAGTTAAATGGAACTTGAGTGCTAATCATTTATGGTTAACAGTAAGGAGAACATCTCAGAATGGAGGAGATTAGAGGAGATGGCATTAGAAAAAAAGACCCTTCCACCTGCCTAAAACCTTGAAGAGAGAGATAAGCATCCTCTCTGAGAAAAAGGACAGAGCAAGGTTAAATGAGAAGGGTCTAAATTCAAATATCTTTTCTTCCTCATGTAAATCACTTTATAACTCTAAGCCTCCATTTCCTCCATTGCAAAATTAGAGAATTGTGTTGTTAGATTTATAATATCTTTTCAAGGTCCAGCATTCTTTGATTCAATATCTTTTCCTCTATGATTAACAAGGACCTAAGTCTTAGAAAAATATACAGATTTTCCATTCCAGAATATTCCACCCTGTATGGTATTTGGGAGTTTATTTTTTGATGTTTCCTATATAATAGTGAAGTCTCAAAGCATATCAACAACCAAATCAAAGTGTCTGGAAATGCTTCTCCCAGAAAGAAATTGGAGTTGTAACCTGAGCAGGGGAGGAGATAACAACCAACCAGTTCACTAGAGCCTTCTCTTTCTCTCTCTCTCTCTCTCTCTCTCTCTCTCTCTCTCTCTCTCTCTCTTTCTCTCTCTCTGTCTCTGTCTCTCTGTCTCTCTGTCTCTCTCTCTATCTCTCTCTCTTTCTTTATCACTCACATTCTGTGGTGTGTGTGTGTGTGTGTGTGTGTGTGTGTGTGTGTGTGTGTGTCGAGGTCACATTCTGTAGAGGTCTTCAAGTCTTCTCGCAAAGGCTGAATGACCATTTAAAAAATATGTTTTATGGACATTTCTTTCATGTATGGATTGGTTAGGATGCTGAATTGCCTAAAGAGGAAGATGGACTGGAGAGGAAAGAGACTGAGTCAGGGAGATCAATTAGGAGACCACAGAAATAATCAAAAACTTTAATTATTAGAAAGTTATAGCTGGTATCTGACTTAAATTTTTGTCTTCCATCTATTGAAAGAGCTAGGCATGTTTTGCCTAAAGAGGAGACACAGTTCTTCTCAAAGAAAGAGAAAGGGAAGTGGCTCCTAATTTGTAACACAGAATGCAGACCAGTGCTGAGTAGGATGATATTTAAAAAAAACAAAAACCTGGGAACAGAGTTTAGAGTAGGGCATCAAGGATAACCAATTCAAATTGAAACAGACATGTTTCTGAATAGATGACTAAGCAGTCATAAATTCTTCCATTTTGTGAGTCAGTTGGCTCTACTACACAACTACAAAGAATGTGGCCAGGAAGCTGAGCCTCCAAGATAGGAACCCAGAGGTATTATCTTTGAACTTTGCTTATGATATGCAAGTTATTTGGCTTTGTTCAGTGCATAAAAAAAGCAAGAGACAGAGACCTTAATGAGAGAAATTGACTTCTTTTTAAACCTTGAGTGACAGCAATCTTTTTTTTTAAGTATCAAATTGTCCCAACCCCTTTGTTAAAGGTAGACTTAAGTTTTGGTAGTCTGGGCAACATTATGTGGGAATCCAACATCACTCAATAAACTCCAATGACTCTTATTACTTTCAAGATCAATATAAAATCCTTGTTTTGCTTTTAAATCCCTTTCCTGCCTTACCTATCTTTACTTTTTCTAGTCTTCTAGCATTTGTCTTCCTTTTACCTCGTCTATGATCCAGTGACACTAAAACTATTGTTATTATTCACACACAACATCCCATCTCCTAAATCCAATCCTTTTCAAAGGTTGTCCCCCCATGTCTGGAATCCTCACATCTGCCTCCTGCTTCACTGGCAAGATTTGTCTTAAATGCCACTTTCTATAAGAGGCTCCCTCTGATACTGCCTTTGATTTACTCAGTCTATATCTAGTAAGTACAAAATTATTTGCACATAGCCCTTCTCCATTAGAATCTGAGCTCCTTAAGATCAGGCACCATGTTTTTGCTAGTCTTTGTATCTTCAGAGCTTATCACAGTGTCACACGTATGTTAAGTGCTTAACAAATGTTTGTTGATGGACTGAAGATACAAAAAGGATCTATTATGCTCCATAGATGTGTAATATACTATGTTAGGTGCTAGCTCCAATGAGATAAAATAAAGAATAGTAACTGTCCTCATTTATTATATACAACTGATTTTAGATGGTGAAATTCCTATAGAAAAGGTCATTTTTGCCTCAGCTAAACTGAATTTCTATGATCATAACTTCAGCTTTCAAGAAATGGAAAACTTCAGGACTTCATTAGTATAGACTTTCCCTTCCCATTAGATGTTAAAGTACAATGTTATTATACAGTGACCTCTAGAACAGATCATGAAAAAAGATGTGTTATCAAGGAGATATCTTTCATTGACCTTGAGATAATGTCACCACTGCCCAAGATATGCTGTGCCTTAAGATGTCCAGAAACTTTTAATGCAGCCCACTTATTAAAAACACATACAAAACAAGGAAACATAAACACATAGGGAAAGTAATCCTGTTAATCAGATTTTCCAGAGTAATATCACCATGTCATAAAGAAGTCTTCTACAGTTTTTTTGCTCTCCTTCCTGAAATTACAGAGAACTCAGATCTGTAGTATAGGGGCCAACTTGGAAACATTAGTACAGAATCTTGCTTTTTTAGGCAGATTGTGATGTTAGGCAGATTATTGGTTACCCCAGAGAGTGAGAAAGGCTGCCAATAATTACCACCTTCCCCCTCTATAGATCACTTGCCCTGTCCTCTTGTTTCTAGTAAAACATAAGAGACAGGAAATATTTTCCTGGATGTTTCTTTTAATGAACTGTGGTAATGTTAGATAATCTAATGAACAAAGCTTAGGAGTCATGAAGTATTTTTCTCATCTTAAAAATTGGTCTTCAAACTTATAATGCTGTCCAATTCGCCCAACTAGCTGCCTTTTGTTCCATCTGTGAGTCCATTCTCTTAAAATTTATATAGTGTTTTCTTAATCCCCCAAAACATGGCAAACAAATTATGACTGGTGTGTTCTGAAATCTTTGGTCACATATAGGACAGAGGTAAAGGAAGCAGACTTTTTTTTAACTTAAAGTAATGGATCAGAGAAAGAAGCAGAATTGCCTTTAGTTCAAATTTTTAACAATAGAGAAAGAAGGCAGAAGGATTATCAAAGGCAAGTTAGAAGTGTATATACGTTTAAGAGAGGGATAGTTCACTTGTCTGGGGCATATCTGTTTCTTAAAAAAAGCAGTTTCTGACTTAGTCTGACTTCACAGTTCACTTGTCTGGGGCAAAGGTATGTTAAGAGCTCTAAAGGAACAGGTACTGAAGTCTGACTCAGAATACTAAAACAGCAGTGACTTATTATTTAATAGAATAAGCCATAGAATACTGGAGTGAATGACTAACAGTATGTTTCAGTCAGTTATATATGAAAAATTAGAAAACAGGCTCATGACAGGGAAAATATGGAAACCAAAACTCTTCTGTGATAGTGAGACAATAGTCGTTTATATTATCCTGGAAAAAAGATGTCCATTTGGTTACTAACTATAAGCTAAGCAGGAGAAGAGTTCGTAAGAAGAGGACTGCAGAAGTCATCCAGTGAATTAACTAATTTGGCTAGGACAGTGTGCCCGGTGAGGTGTTAACCAAGCACAGTATGGATGAACTCAACTTAGCAGTGGCAACACCTGTTCAACAAGGAAGCTTTGCTCATCAAGTAACTTTTATGGATAGATTCTAAGATGGAAGGAGGACACTGAAAATGTACAGTTCTAGAGTCTTGTTACCCTCAAGTACAAAAAGTTTTCCTCACTCTCATATTTCCAGGACAGATTTGTAGAATATTTCATGGGAAAGTGTGCCCCAGGTTTATGTGTTAATTAGCATGTATTTATCATTTCTACATTTGCTTTAAGTCACTAGAACCTGTGATGCTGCTTTTTAAGTTGTGTGCATCATCCTTGTGGGAGCTCCAAAGCCAAAGTGGTGAGTTAGGGAAGTGTATTCCACTACAACAAAGTCACCTTTAGGATTATGAAAGAGTCTGAGTGTCTAATTGTGGGTCATTGGTCCTTCTCTGGCGATCAGAAGGTAGGTAAGAGTGAACAAGCCAGTCTAGAGAGGGAACAGGCAACCATTTAGCCTGGATGGAAGGCATACATGGTGGAGACACTCACACGAATGTTACATAAATATATACAAAGTGTATATTTGTGTGATAAATATAAAGTAATTTTAGAAGGGCCGGTACTAAGGAGCTAGCTACTGAGGATAGCAGGAAAGAGTTCTCCCTTGAGAAAGTTTAAGATGCAGATGAGAGGAAGAATGACACTCCAGGTGGAGACAGCCTGTCCAAAAACACAGAGATGAGAGATAGAAAGTCATGTGTGAGCTATGGCCATAAAGTCAATTTGGCTGGAACACTGAGTGTATGATGAGGACCATGATATGATCATTTTGCATAGGTAGGTTGGAGTCTATTTGTGAAAGATTTTAAAACGTCAAATAGTGAATTTTATTCTTGAAGCAAATAAAGAGCTACTGGAGTTTTTGGAGTATGGCAGAAAAGTGATATGATCAGACATTTGTGTTGGGAACATAACTCTGCTAAAATAACGAATCACTTGGAATGTTACTTAACTGAAGAGAGAAAAGGAGTAGTACAGCAATGATGTACCTACGAAAAAATTTCTTGCCCACGTAGCTATCCGTGTCAGTAGTTCTTGAGCCATGGCCAATCATGGTTAAAATTACTTAGTAAGGTAAAAAGAGATGGCGTGATAGCCCTGGACCTCATACAGTGCTTCTACTAGGCACTAACCTAAAGGAAAAAAAACGGAGTGACTTGGCCAGCTGGTGCTAAAAATGTTCAAATGCATACAATTACAGTCAGTCTTGGGCACAATCACTAGAGATGCAACATGGCATAGTGGAAAAGAATCATGAAAATCTGGGTTCTAACCTTACCTCAAACACTCATTGACCCCAGGTTAAATCCCTTAGCATCTTTGATCTTCAAGTGGTTCGTGAATAAAACAAGGGTGATAATAATAGCACCTTCCTCAAGGGAGGCTCATGCATGATAATTTAAGGGGAAAGCTTTTCAAACACTAAAGCATTCCATATATGGAAATTATCATTCTTATCAAGGCAAAAGAGCCTGCTTGCTCTCTCTCTGCCCCTTTAGGGAAACAAATGATATTCATTTTTACTCTATCCCAGTAGGAGAAAAAATTAGTGGTGGGGTGACCATATTAAGGTGTTTTTTTTTCCCTAGGCACCTAAGCACTTCAGGCTGAGATTGCAGCCTCTGAGCACTCCATCTGTTTCTACTTCTGACTCCCCAAAAGCACCTAACATTCAATTATAGACTAGAGATACTGCAGAAGGCAAGGTAGGACCTAAATAGACAACGTGGCATTGGGAAGAGATACTGTCACCAGAGAAAAAATGGTAGGTGTTTTTAACCTATAGTTCCCACACTTCATTGGACTTTTGGATGAATCTTCTCTACACAAAAATTCAATAGCTCACTTTAGAGGTAATCTCCTCTGTATGTGGAGAATTGTTTCTAAATTTCTTTTAATTTTAGAATATGTTCCAAAGGCTGATAGCAATAGAGAGATGTAGATACTTCAAGAAATCAAGAAGGAAAACAAAGTAATCCTTGAAGCCATTAAAATTTAACAACTCATTTTGTAACTCTGGGGAGGTGGGAGTAGTCAATTTTTTTTCCCCCTTGAGGAGTTTGAAGAAAAAAAAATCACACAGTTTGTTCACAAAAGGCCTGCCATTTACATGTACAAGGCAAGTGGTCAAGGAGAATAATTTGAAAATCAGGTTGGAAAATCTGCCTTCCCTTCCAAGTTTCAGGCTAGTGTGAATTTGTCCTTCTTAGATACTGGGAAAAGCCCTGGCAAATGGAGACTGCTAGGAAAGCACTGATATTATCTGCTACCACTACAAACAAAGAGATTACTGTATGGCAGTTAATTTAGTTCTGTATTTCAGGCCAGTACCAAATCCCGTGCTACCACCCCTTGTTAGTTACCATCTAAACTGTTTCATGGTTCAAAACTGCTTCAGGGCAAACTTGTCAATCACAAAAAGAGGGGAGAGAAGCTACATGTTCATGTTATGGAACAAGTTCAGAGGGGTAGCTGGTGTCAGAGCTTGAATTGGGAGTGAAAAGAGGGAGGAGTTAGGTCTATAAAGGAGAAGCTAAAAAGCAGCGAGGAGATGCTCAAGAGAGGATAAATATCATAACTAAATGCAATAATTCACATAAACAGAGATCAAAGTCGTCACAGTCTCTTACATCTAATGACTCCTAGAGAGATGTAGCAAACCAGAGTCACATTAAACTCCACAAGTGTCTTACTGTCACAACCAAGCAAAAACTTTCATCAAACAATGGCAGGTTTGATCTACCTTTGGAAAAAATAGGGCCACAGAGAGCATGTAAAAATGGGAAGAACACTCTACTACCAGTTCAAAGATCTTTGTTTGAGTCTAGACTTCATTCTAGACAATCATAAGAATTAACATTTTAGAGTCCTTCATAGTTCAAAAAAAAAACCTTTCCATATATTATTTATTTGATCCTCACAACAATACTATAAGATAGGTGCTATTATTATCCCCATTTTACTGATGACAAAAGTGAGGCTGAGAGATTCCAGTTATTTTGCAGAGTTACACAGCTAGTGCCTAGAGCAGGATTTCAGCTTTTGTCTTTCTGACTACAACAAATTCTGTGTTTTTCCACTGTACTACATAGCTGCTCAAAGTGGACAAGTGAATTAACTTCCCCAGAAACTGTTTCCACACCTGTAAAATGAGAGAGTGGTTCTTTGGAACCTCTAAGGTCTCTTTCAGTTCTAAATTACAGGAATAGAAGTCTTTGAAGGAAAAATATTGAAGAAATGAAGCAGCAGGAAATAGGAGCTTTCAGAAGTGAATTAAAAAAAATAAATCTACTTTCTTTCACCCATGATTAGCTGATAATCATTTGGAAATGGACTATGGGCTAACATGAAGCAAAACTGTGAAACAAAAGAAAAAGTGTGATATCTTTGTCTTTGTCATCTTGTCAGTGCTCTAGCTAGTATCTTTTTCCTGTCTATTCTTAGATTCCCATATCTCCACAAGCCTGATCTTGCCTCCCATGTCTATTAATCCCCACTAAGATGTTAGCTGATAACTAAGGCATTAGCTGCTGTGGATTTAAGATATGGTTCCTCCCATTATTTGCATCTTAACCGAGAATTCTGGGAGACCAATGAGCCTTCAAAATTTATCAGAAGCAAAAACAATGCCCACATTCAAATCTTTCCTCATAGGCTCTACCTATTCCAAGCTTGACCTTGAGTTGAAGTGATCAGAGTACTGCGTTACTGCAGGGTGGCGTTATTGGTAACTCACAAAGGAATAGTGGCTACTGTCAGTCTTCTAAATCAGTGGGGTGACTCTCAGGGAGCTGATCTATACATATCCATAGCAATAAGTCTAAACCCAATATAGCCATCATAAATTCTAATATTTTTTTTTCACTTTCGAACTTAAAAAGCAAAAGCTGCCTTGGCCAAGTAAGAAAGGGCAAAGAAATCAGGAAGGATCCAAGGTAAGTCAATTCACTCTTAGGAATACATTTCTTCCTAAAAACGAAAACAAAAGCCTCTCCTTAAAGGGAAGCAAACTCTGTCTTAAACAGTTGACCTAGAGCTCCAAGTTCAGCAGACTCCCTATTCCCCTCACCCCAATCAATGTAGTATTTAGATTGTCCATTAAACCAACTTCACCTAATCTCTTCCACTTTCTCATTCCTCATTTTATAAATATTCTATAGAAAAACAATATATCTTTACATGTCTGGAACAAAATGACTGTTTCCTTCCTTTCAAGATAAGCAGTGGCATTCTAGATATGCTTCATGTTGACTTGGAATCCAAGCACGAATTCCACATACAGTCTGTTGCTTCAGTTCATAGGCACAGGAGAGTAGCAGCCTGGGGAAAAAATTGGAAAATAAGAAATCCTTGTGGACTAGAGTTCTGAAGCTGTGGCTGAAAAAGGAATCTAATAAAAAAAAATTGGTCTTCAGAAGGTGGAGTGTTTGTGAGCATTAAAAATATGTTGTGCAGTTAATCTGTTGTATGTATTTTAAGGTATGACATTATCCTTACATATGGCCTAATTTTCAACCCCCGCTTACCTCTTCGGAGGTTTCTTTCTTTTTTTTTTTTTTCTTCTTTGCAGTAATCAGGTTTATAGTGCTTATCACCATAGCACCAGAAACACTTTACAAGAAGTTGGTGAGTAGAGCAAATAGGTCAATATGCCAATAAGCCCCTAACCCAAGTCTGATGCTTACTGCAGAGTCTCTTTGATGCCAAGAGGAAACTACAGTGAAGTGGAGGAGTTGACTACCAGCCTGGGCATGATGTCTAAGATTGCCACCACCTTTAGGAAACCACATTCAGCCAAGTGAGTTATTCGCCAGACTGATTATCCCATTAGTGGGTGGTACAAACCCTCTTTTGCCTCACCTTTTTGCTATTTCATTGGCTTTTAAATCTTTCTCCAGAGAATAGGAAAAGGGGTTTGGCAGTAGGGTGCAAGTTAAATCAGCTAAATCTGTTCCAGTTCTCAGCTCTAATAAAAAGTTTGTTGGGGATGGAAATGGACTAAAGTGGTTTTCGGGTGAGCTGTGAATTCAAATCACCCATAATATCTCCCTCCCCCTTCACCACAGATAGGAGATTTTCTGTTTGGGGACTAAACAAAGTGGCAATAAAAATGTTCAAATCTAATGAAAAGTAAAACGAAAGCACATATTTTCACTGCAAGATCAGTATTTCTTCTTTGACTTCTAATAACTTTTTGAGAATTAAACCTATATGGTTTATTTTTTAAAGTCTTTTATATGTCATTGCCATTTAAGGTCAACCAGCCCTATGTGGGCAAGGCAAGCTTTAAAAGCATGTACCTCTTTTCTACTTCCATTTCAAAGTGCTTTTTTTTTGGTCATACACATTTTTACAAACTCTTTAAGCAGACACTAACACAAGATCACAGATCTTGAGCTCTATGGAATCTTAGAGGCCAAAAGTTTAGCTTCTTAATTTATAATTGAGGAAACTGAGGCCCAAAAAGGATAAATGATTTGCCCATGGCCATATACATAATTTATGGCAGAACCACAACTGGAAATCAAATCCTAAAAAAAAAAAAAAAAAAAAAAAAAGGAAATCAAATCCTCTTATTCTAAATCCAATTATCTTTTCATTATACCAAACAATGAGGCTTTTAAAAATATTTCAAAACTTACCTATTCAAATGAATTTTTTTCCAAATAGTTGCCTAAGGAGATTCTACAGTTATTTAAACAATTTTACTATTGCTTAAAGCATTTTGATAATTCTTCCTTAAGGATGTCCTTCAGAACCAGTCCTCTCTCTCTCTCTCTCTCTCTCTCTCTCTCTCTCTCTCTCTCTCATTTCTCTTTCTCTGTCTTTTTTTCTCTCTGTCTCATGCATAATACATAATACATACACATAAATATTATCTTGATCATAATCTAAATTTGTCTCTAAATAACTTTTGACTGTTTCCAAAAAATCAATGGATGACAATTTGCCATCATTGAGAATATATAAAAGAATGTGATCCAGATTCATAAGATAACTCTAAACCAAAATAACAGGGGGAGAGTAGAATTATGTACCCCTCCTGTTTCACTGTCTTGTGGTAGAAGGATTGCTCAATGAAACTATAAGCTATGCAGTGCCAGATTACTCAAGGCAGACAGGTCATAGTTCTGACCAAAGGTGATCAAGAGGAGAAGGAAATGGCAAGCCAATATGGTATCTTTGCCAAGAAAATACCATGGACACTATTCATAGACTTAGGGAGATAATAGGGGACAGATGAGCCTAACATGCAATGGTCACTGGGATTATGAAGTGTCAGATACAACTGAATGACAACACCAACAACATCATTATAAGAACTGCTCAAGTGCTCAAATAATCTTGTTTTCTAAAGTAAGATTATAGAGCATGCCCTGTAATCTTTGTTTTGCCACTCACATGCTTAGATTTTTTTAACATTTACCCATCAAAAGTGAAATAATCCAGCGCTATAAAGATTGCCTCAAAATTCAAATCAGTTGAGTTCAAATAAATGTTTAATATTCCAAACACTTTTTAAATTTGAAAATGTCCTTTTCTGTACTTTTCGTGGAGATGATGGTGTCAATCAATCACAAGCATTTATTAAGCCTTTATTATATGCCAAGCATAACACTAAATAGTGGGGATATAAAGAATAAAATGAAACCGTCCCTGCCGTCATATTTTATTAAGAGACAAAATGTGCAAATATGAGTATATACACAATATTATACAAAAGGAACATAGGATATTTTGGGTGGGGTCCCCATAAAAAGACTTCATGAAGAAGGTAGCCTTTGAGATGAATCTTGAAAGAAACCATGGATCTTAAAGGGAGGAGGATAAAAGAGAGGGTCCATACCTAGTGACAATTCTGAAACAGACACAAAAAGCTTTCCTTCTCCCGATTCTGTACTGAGGAGTGGAGCCAAACCTGATATCTTATATAAAAAAATATTTAAGAAAACTTTGTTTCAGTACTAAGATGAGCCCTTGAGCTTAGATGTATGATCTTCATTGTTTCTTAACCTTTCCACATTTTAATTTTTCTACTTTTACTTAAAAAAAAATGAAGGTGGCAAAAGAGACTGTTTCTAGATTCTTCTGTCCTGGGAGTTTTGTACACAGTCAATAAGATGCTTTGGGTTGCTTTGAGAGTCCCCTTGGATTTGTTTTTATTTTTATTATTTTATTAAAATTTTTTTTATTTAAAAAAATTTTAAAAACCTCTAAGTGTTACTATACTAAGTAACAATCCTAAGGCAGAAAAATGGTAAGGGCTAGGCAACTGGGGTTAAGTAACTTGCCCAGGGTCACATAGCTTGGAAGTATCTGAGGCCAGATTTGAGTCCAGGTCCTCCTGACTCAAGGTTTGGTACTGGGCTTGTTTTCATCATTGCTACACATCTCCTGGGGGTAATGAAGATGTCCTATTGATCTCAAAAGAAAGGGTACGACAATTTGAGAACACAGAGGATCCATAAGGACACTCTGCTCCTTTTTTTCATCAAACATCCAGTGTTTGACTAGAGCAGGATGCAGGAGACAAAGACATCAAGAGTTAGAGCTACCTGGGGGCCATTCTGTCTTGTGCAAGCTCTGAATAAAGAATTTCTACAATTTTCAAGACAAGAATGTATATTTACTGAAGGTCAATTGCTTGTTCAGACAAGCTGCGCCCTTTGTGATGGTATCTCCTCCCCACTTTCTAGAGGCTCTTCTTTAAAGAACTTGGCCATAACTAAAAGGAAGGCCTCTCTAGGGAGGGAAGAATGCTAGTTTTGTGTGGTTTTGCTGTGGGAGTTGCATTTTGGCGCCTTCGCTTCAATTGTGCTAAAAGCAAAGAATTGAAGGGCTTGAGTAAAAGGGAGGATAAGTACCAACTTATGCTGAATGAACCTCATTCCTTTATTGATACAATTAAAACCCCAATAAAACCCCGGGAGGATGGAACTTCACTTTAATGACATCCAATTTAACATTTTCCTGTGTAAGGCTCATTTTTAACACCTTAGCCAAAGATCCAAAGGATATAAATAATAATACTTGTCACATAGATAGCACTTTAAGGTTTGCAAAGCACTTAATGTATATTATCCCACTGGAGTCTAACAGCAACCCTATGAAGTAGGTGCTACTGCTATTCTCAATTTACAGCTGAGGAAATGGAGGCTCCGAGTTACTTCCTGGGTAACAAGTATCTAAGGCATGAGTCAAAACATGGGTTTCGTTGCTGTCGTTTCGATTCTAGCAATGTATCCATTACACCTTTCTGGCTTTCTCCGATCCTTCAGCTCATTATTAAGATACTCTCTTATTAAACAGCATGTTAAAGTGTTGGCAGGTGCTATAGAAGTTCATAAGTGGGGGGGGGGGAGAAAGTCAGTGTAGGGACCTTATTTATTTTCATTCACAGACACATGAAAAGCTATAAAAAGTAATATTAAATTCAGGAATCATATTGAACTGAGAACTGATATTAAGCTTCGAACTTAGTGATATTAAATTGTCAAACACTACTGAGATCAGAGGGATAATGCAAAAGCTCTACATCATTTAGAAATCCTGGCAAGTAAAGAGAGAGAGAAACGGAGGAAAAAGAAAAAAGGAGAGAGGAGGAAAGAGAGAGGAGAAAAGAGAAGAGAGACAGAGACAGAGAATTTGTGATGGGAAAAAGCACCAACAATAAAATCAGAGGCATGAATCAGAAACATAGATGAACAACTGGAGAAAGAACCCTGGGAAACGTTCTTGCCTAAAGATAGTTCATTATATTAGTGGAGAATGAGATGAACAATGCATCAAGGCAGCAAAAAGCCTCAGCTCAATTTGGGGAGACATATATAGGGCATTCCAGCACCAAATAGGGTGACTAGGAGTCTCCTTGCAGCTTCAGTGAGAATGCATTTATTCATAGTACTGCAGTCATTTCTGGGAACCTCATTACCAGAAAGATGCAGACAAATTGGAAAGGGCTCAAAGAAGAGTAACCAAATGATTACAAGCCTGGAGGGATTGACTTATGGGGAAAGATTAAAAGAACTAAATATGTATAACTTGCCTAAATGACGATTAAAGAGGGACATGATAACAGTCTACTAATACCTGAAGGGTGCAAACATCAAGGAGGGCAATGAATTATTCTAAGTGGTACAAAGGGTGTTTAGCTAAGAGTAATAGGATAGAATTATGAAAGAGAAAATGTATACGTATAATGTCTAGAAAACCTACTTGATAGTGAGAGCTTTGTGGCCATGGAATTGTCTTTCCAAAGGAAATAAAGAAGCCACATCACTTAAGAACTATAAAAACAAGTCTGGACAATGGCTGAGGAAATAGACTATTAAGACCAATCCTGTATTACCCTGGGCAGGAAGTGACCATGAGCTCTTTCTCAACTTGTAACACCTGACTGACTCCATGAAAATGTTTAAGAGAAAAAAAGAAACTGAGAGGAAGCTCTTTCTTAAACATGAATTGCAGGGGAGGTAGGTTCTATGATTCTGTGATTTATCAGCATGTATTAATACTTAGATCCTATAATTAACAATTATATTCCTGAGGCACATTTTCTGTAGAGGAATGATAATAATAACTCCCACTTACTTAGCACTTTAGGTTTCTAAAATGTTAACAACCCTGCAAAGTCAGTGGTACTAGTGCCATTACTCCAGTTTTGAACATAAGCAAACCCCTCATTACCAAGCAGGTAGCGTCAGGTTTTAAAGCAGATCTTTTGACTCAAATACAACATTATGTCCACTGTCATGCAAATTAATATTCTGCCTAGATATTCTAAGAGAGGACACTATGTAAACACACATATTGTGCATGTGTATATGTGGATGGTGCACATATATATATATAGTTATTATAGTTATGTATAAATGTTATTATCATATATTGTTATATATAGTTATTATAGTTAAATATAAATGTTATTATAATATATAGTTATATGTAGAATATTCCCAAAGAATATTCTACCCAAGAGATCCATGATTAGGGGTTCATCTTTTTCTATTATTTACAGAATAAGACCTGGCAAAATTATGAAGTTTTGTCGTGAGACTCTACACACACACACACACACACACACACACACACACACAGACATACACACACACACACACACACACCCTGCCTTCATATTAACACTACTCCTTTTCAGCAATACCTTCCCCCTTCCTATGTGCCCACTATCTTGAGTGTGTCCAGTCAGAAACAGAAGTCAACTAGTTAACTAATGTGCATTGTTTCTGTCATGAAAGCAAATTCCTGGAAGAAGTCAATGCTCAAGCTAAAGGAATGAATCTCTCTTATTTGAATTAGCCACACTATGGCACTTTGGCATGGGAATAATTGGGGTTTTTTGGTAGGGGGAGGAGGGATGTAGGAGATCTGCTGTTCTAGTTATCACCTTCTCTATGTGTGAGACCTCCACATTTCCTAAAGTAATCACTGATTGTGGCGTTGAGTTAAAAGAAATAAAATGGCTTCAAAGATCATAAGTAATACCTAAATCAGAAATATTCTGCCCCCAAATCTAAAAAGGAATATGGGAATGCTGTGAGCAATGAAACTTACAGTGGAGGGCCTGACATGAAATCACACCAAGCCCCTGGATGAATACTGAAGAATTCGGTGGCAAAAATTCCATATTTGATCTACATGACACAAAAATTCAGCTATCTGATATCGACTGAATATTTCACTTTTGTTTTATTTCATTTTTAATATCTGGATGATTCACGAGGAGGTTACTGTTGAAATCCTGTTGTCTGGCCCTTTTCGGTAAAGACGTTTCCAGTCTAACAATTTTGTCATGTGTAAAGGAACTATTATCCCAGTAATGGAGAGAATGTGTCTTTCCCTAGTTAGCTGAAGTGTATATATTCTCAGTTACTGACAAGTAAGGACAAAGGTTCAACAGTGACTAATGAATAAAATGTTAAGGTGGAGACAGGACTTAATTGTTTAAATGTAGTCACTCCAGGCGTGTATCTGTATTCATTTTGAGACCCATCAAGCTACTGATGATGTGGCAAGGAACTATTTAGTTCTAAAAAAAACAAACAACAAAAAAAAAAACCTTAATCTTGATCAAAGGTCACTCTCTCTACTTTGTCCTACTTTGAATAGTTACTGAAGGAGGCTGGTTGGCTGTTTTTTTTTTTTTCCTCTGCTTATTCTGAGAGTAATTATAGCATCAGTTCCCTGAGCATGTTCACCAATAAGTAGGTCAGACTTGAAATGTTTGGATATTGCAATCTAGTAGGAGGAGTTGGTCCTTGGGAAGTTGCTAGGAGGAGGAGGAGGAGGGAGTGAGAGCCTAAGGAGTAATGGGTGATGAATTATGCAATAAATGAACTGTTCCTTCAGTTTTTCCTAGTAGGGTTAAGAGATTAAAATGTTAATCTGACTCCAGGTATTTTTGTCAAAAGAAATGCAGCCAGAGGAAAAAAAATGGCCATGCTTAGTGGGTTTTCTGCTTCAGTCACAGTCAGAAGGACACTTTCAATGATTACCATTAGCCCAGAACCCTCGAGTTCTGGTGATGTGTTCCAGTGACTAAAATGAAGAATTTGGAAATCCTTGCCAAGTTTTAGTTATTGAATGAATAGAATAAAGGAACATGGAATCCCTTACTTCTTGACCTCCGGGATTTCTTTCATTTGATTGTATCTAAGGAACACAGTCCTTCGCCACAGAGGCACATATTTTGTTTATATAAATACAAGCATATTTGTAAGAGATGCATGAGTGTTTACTTAGCCATATATGCATGTGTGCACACATACATATACAGCAACAAAGGGAAAGGAAAGAAATAACTACGAGTTCGTCATGGATTCTAAACAGAAGTTGGCTAGATACAGAAGGGGAAAAGCAATAAGCATTTACATAGTGCCTACTATGTGGAACACATGAAGGAAAGGAAAACCATTGGAGGAAAACAATTTCTTTAATTTAACAAAAATAAATACATCATAAAAGAGCTGAAATTTATATAACACTTCAAAGCTGGCAATGTGTCTTATGTGTGTGATCTCATTTGATTTTCCCAATAACATGTAAGGTAGATACCTCAACCATTATTCACACCCTTTTACAAAAGTAGGGAAACTGAGGCTGGGAGAGTTTAAGCAACTTACCTATGAGAGAAGGAGAAGGACAAAAGCATTTATTAAGCAGCTGCATTATGTCAGGAGCTTTGTTTAATGCTTTACAAATATTATCTCATTTGATCGTAACATGGTCATACACCACAGTGAATAAGAGAAGCAACATCTGAACCCATGTCCCTGTGAGGTGGCACAGTAGTTGAGAAAGTATAAACTTTGGAGTTAGGAATATGGGTTCAAACATTGCTTTTAGCATTCACTATAGGCAGCTCTTTCAGACTTAGTTTCCTGATCTGTAGACTGTTGGACTAGATGACCTCCCAGGTCCTTTCTAGCTCTATCTATAATTCTATGATTACAAGTCCACTATCTACTAAATTATATAGCTTCATAAATGAGAAGTGTTCTGTTTTGTTTTGTGGGTCAACTAGAATTAATTAAGTGCCTACTTTGTGCCAGCATAACTACTAGGGATGAAAAGAAAGGCAAAAAAAAGGGGAAAAAACCATGCAAACTATGTGCTAACAAGATATATATCGAATGATTGGAGATAATCTCAGAGAGAATGTACTAGTATTAAGGAGAACCAGGAGAGGATTCTTGAAATTTGAAGGAAGTTAAGAAGCTAAGATAAAGAGGAAGAGAATTCCAGGCATGAAAGGAGCTCAACAGATGGGATTCAATAAAAAAACATGACACCAGCTGAAACCTTCTTCATCTCAAATCATGTTTCTTTCCTACTTATCTCCCTTATAACATTTTATCCCTTTTATTCTCTACCTACATACTACAATTTTAGATTTTGAGACTTGGGAAGAACAGGCCAAAGATTGACTTTTCCCTTGGTCCTCCTAGAGACAGATGGAAAACCTGCTCATGAATTAATTGTTCGTCTATAAGAGTTCTCCATCAATTCATTTTTTTCTTCCTAAAAGTTGTATTGAAAACCTATTTCTATATTTAGGATTGATTTAATAAGAGAGACAGAGACAAAACAGAGATATAGAGAGAGACTGATAGAGAGACAGAGTGAAAGCAGAGAAAGTGAGAGAGAAAGAGAAAAAGAATGCATAACAATACTCTGATTAAAAATAAAATTGACATCAGGTATCATTCTAATTCAAAATCCTCACATCCATCTGTAATGAGAGAAGGAAAGCAGCTTCTATCTTCTCTGAAGTGCTGCAGGCAGCTGAAAAGTGACATGAATTATTTTGTCAAATTTAGGGCATAGTGGAACAATATTATGGAAGCTTTGGTCCTTGCTGCCCAGGGAGGGACTGCAACATTTTAAAGTTAATTTTTGTTGCTTGCATCATTTTCCCCCACCAGAAGTTATCTTCTCTAAAACCAGGAATATATGATCACATAAATGTCCTACACTTCTATAATCTCTCATAGAGATGAGAAATAGAGAACATGGAAATGAAAAATCAATGGGGGGAAGGAGAGAGAGAGAAAGAAGTAGGAATTTGTTGAATAATAAAGCAATTATGATAATATGACATTATTATCATAATTATAATAATATTTAATTCAATAAACATTAAATAATCCTCAATGCCTCCAAGAGATAAATAATATTACTACAACTTTACAGAAATGGAAAATGAATCTTATGGAAGTTACTTCTGCAAAACACTTCTCCCTCTGCCCCCTGCCCCAGCCCCAGAGTAGAAAGGCTTGTGTTAAGAACAATTTACAAAAAGAGATCATATGAAATATTTAATATTTGGAAACTCTATACCCCTAAAGAAGTCAAAGAAAAAGGTAAGGTCTCATTTTATGCAAAAATATCCTGAATATGGCTTTTTTGGAATTTCTCAGGAAATGGAAGCAAAATGGGTGCCCATTGATTGAAAATAGGTGAACATGGGGCAGCTAGATGGTTGTGGATAGAGAGTCTAGGATTGGAAGGACCTTCCTAGTTGCATGACTCTGGGCAAGCTCTAAACCCTAATGGCCTAACCCTTGTTTTTCTGTCCTAGAATTGACACTAGGACAGAAAGAAAGTTTTAAAATGAGAGAGAGAGACTAGATGAACAAACTGTGACATAAATTCAATGGAATAGCACTGTGCATTTAGAAATGATAAATATAAATAATTCAGAGAAATATAGGAAGACTCATCAGAACTAATCCCGAGTGAAATAAGCAGACCAAAAGGGAAAGAACAACGATTATCATAGCATGTCAATGAAAAAGCACACTAAAAGAAAAAGGAATTCTGAATAGTTGTAATAATCAATCACGGTCCCAGAAAATAGACAATAAAATACCTTCCTCCTCTGGGCAGAACAATGAGATATTATAAAAGGAAGAATGCTGTATACATGGTGGACTGACTGTAACTAGGAATCTAAAAACAAAATCCATCATTGATACACTGATATTTATTTGAGAGAGAGATAGAGAGAAAAGAGAGAGAGACGGAGAGAGAGAGACAAAAAGAATTAGACTCTCTTATATCTAAGGCAGTCTAGAAAACAGTGTCTAATACTATGATTCCACAATTCAGTCTGTACTCATAATTTGAGGTTATTTTTGTTTGATTTCCTCCTATTTAAATTTATAATAAAATGCTTTTAATGAATCAATGAAAATGTCTATCCTTGTATTCTTTCCTTTTTATATCAACTACCATTGGTGGTCCATATAGTTGCCAGCCAAGAAGCTTAACTGAATTTCTTCAGGTCTTTAAGTGCCTGGAGGATAGTAACTAGTGGCCCACTTCTAGATCCCTATACTGCATTTTAAGTGGACTATTAGGCAAGGTACCAAAGGTTGTACCAAGATATGCAGGAAGGAAGGAAGGAAGGAAGGAAGGAAGGAAGGAAGGAAGGAAGGAAGGAAGGAAGGAAGGAAGGAAGGAAGGAAGGAAGGAAGGATGGACTCAATTGAACTTGAAGAACTTAATAAGCCTAAAAATAGGATAAGTTTATGTGGCAAAGGGCACAATCAATAATTCTAAATTTAAAGTAGCCAACAGTAGGCTGGAGGCTTGTAGGAGGCCAATAAAAGAAACAGCTTCAAATAGCTAAAAATCTGAGACTCCTCTTTTGACCCCTTTTATGATCCATACCTTTTCTTATTAGAAAGCAATATAGTGTCATAGGAAAGCTTGAAGTCCTTAGAAAATCAACAGTCAAGAGGTTAACATTATCTCCTTTGCTCAGAAATACAACTGTTTTTGTTTCAAAAGTAGTTCAGACAGTCAAGGTCAGAAAATTCCTCCAGGAGGGGCTATCCATCCCTGAAAAAAGTATCCTAGACTTAGCTTACTAAGTCTTAACTTGTACTTTTATCTTCACCTTGAAGTTTCTGAGGTTTCTGTGTGTTGTCTAAACTAATTGCAATGTCTGCAAAGCTGTAAAACTCTCTCTGTACTTTTGGGGTGAAAGGGAACTTTTATTTTCATATATAATAAACTTGTGACTCAATGGCACTTTGGAGAAGCAGCTATGAGCTAACAGAAAGATTGTCTTCTGTGTCTGGTTACTTTCTTATCAACTAAGCCATCCTTATCAGATTATCTGGAGATGATAAATAGATTTCGACAGAGGCTCTAAATTATTGTTGATCCATGTTCAATTGTAACATCTTTAGAATATCTGACCAAGTGACTCAGGATTGGCTTGATTCAACTCTCTCCTGCCTTTCCCCCTACCACCCAGTAAAGTTATTTCAGTTAAAGTCATGGCCTCATGAATTATTTAGTGGGGCAGATGACTATATTCTCTTCTTTTCTTCTTCCCTTCCACCCAGCTCCAATGGGTGACTGTAGTGCCAGAGAAAGCCAATCAGTAAGCATTTATTAAGTGTTTACTATGTTCTAAGCATTTTGCTAAGTGTTGGAGATATGAAGAAAGGCAAAAAACACAGGCTCTGCCTTTAGGGTACTCAGATTCTAATGACAAAGACAATATGCAATCAACTACATATACAAGAAAAATTAAGTAGACGGAAAGTAATTTGAATGGGAAGAAATTTACTGTGGTGTGGGATAAGGAAATCAGGAAATGTCTCCAGCAAAAGGTGGTATTTAAAATAAAATATACCTGGGAAACCAATAAGTGGAGATGAGAATGGAGTGCATTCTAGACAAGGAAGACAGCTAGAGAAAATGCACAGGGTTGGGAAAAGGGGTGTTTTAGGGAAAAACAGCAAAAGCAAACAAACAAACTATTGTTCCTGGAATTGAATTAATATGTGAAGAGGAGTAAAGCATCCCAGTAGAAAGATGGGAAAAGAAAAGGTTTTGAAGGGCTTTAAAAGTATTTCACATTTAATCCTGGAACTAACAAGGAGCCATTGGAGTTTATCCCCAAAATATGTTTAGACTGTAAAAGGGGGTGGAGTGTTTAGAAGGATTGGGGTGTATTTGTGGACCAGCAAGTAAGGTGTGGAAAGACCTCTCCTCCCTCACAGTCACCCCTATTTACTGGGAGACAAAAGAGGATCCCCTTGGGAAATGGGGGACCCCTGAAGCATGTGCTCAGGTTGAGGGGTTGAAGGAATGGTGTTCCCTCAGGGAGAAATGAGTGACACCCAATTGGATGTTGGTGCCAGTCGGGGTACACAGAAACTTCTTCTTACTCCCAGCAGGAGGTGAGGCTTAAAATGGAGATCAGCCTGTCTCCCTTCACTATCCCTTCCAGTAAGCCTCCCTCCAACTGAATTTAGCAGCCGATCTAGAAATCTTGGGTGTTTGTTACAGGAACAACAAGTCAAAGGGAAAGGAAATAAGGGGTTCAGTCAGAAAGGGGGTGCAGGGTATCCCTAATCCAAAAATCTGTCACTCTGCCAGGTACCCACTGAGTCTCAGACCCGAAGGTCAGACAGGGTGTTCCCCGAACAAAGCTTCACTTTCCCAAGTCCACTAACTATATTCCTAAAGCTATGTAGACTATTAATCTAGGAGGGACACTGCTGAACAAAGCCCAAGAAAGTGGGGTTCAGGGACAGGCTCCCCCAAAGAAAGTCCAGAAACCCCCAAACTCTGTTGACACTGTAGATGGTACAAGCAAAACACGGGAAACAAGATGTCTCAGGAAAAGCAAGACTTCTTTATAAATCAGGGAAACCCCAAAGGCCACTTCTGAGGATCACCGAGCCAGATTTTCAATCACCTCCCTCTCTGGCTTCTTCCCCGCAAAAGCCCCTGGTCAGGATTCTCTTTCCCAGAAGTCTCTGCTCTTCCATTGGTCACTTGGTTCTTCTTCCTCCAACATTCAGTTTTTTCAAAAATGTCAGGGCTTGCTTTCATTCTTAAAAGACTTGCACTCTGGGAAAATCACTTTGGCAGATGACTGGAGAGTGTTAGTATGGAGTTAGCTAGGGGAAAGGAATAAACATTTACTAAGCACTTTCTATATGCCAGGTATTTGCAAAGAGCTTTGCAAATATCTCAGAGTCTAACAACCCTGTGAGGTGGGTGCAATTATGTTCTCCATTTCACAATTTAAGAAACCGAGGCAGACAGAGGTTTAATTTACTTGCCAAAGCCACAAAACTAGTGTCTGAGTCTGGATTTGAACTCAGACCTTCTTGACTCCAAGTCCATCACTCTATCCACCACACCACCTAACTAGAGAATGTTGATGGAGGTCTAAGAAGAGTTCAAATCCTGCCAAAGTCATCTCAGTTCCCTGATTATCTTTTCTCAAAACATTGCTCAGAGGTAACTCCACTACAAGTAAGTGCTGAAAATGCCAAATCTAACACCTTTAGCAGGTACAAATCTTATAGCCATATAGCAGGTTACCATATGTGTGCATGTATACATTTATATTCATAAAATATGTATAAGCAAATGTCAAGGGTATTTAGCTATATTAGCTTGCCTACATTACAGATATTTTATCAAATTACAGTCTACATTTAGAAACCCAACTAGTAATTAAATTACAACGTATGTTACAATGCTGCATGAATTAACATAGCAATGAGAAGCTTTTGGTTTTGCAGTTACTGATTTTTAACAGTACTACTTTCAACTGAAGATTTTTTTTAACAAAAATTACTATTTTAAAAGAATACCCAAGTGTTATTTCTGTTGAGGACTATGAACTTGGAGTCAAAAGATCTACCCAAGGGGCAGCTAGATAGCTCAGTGGATAAGAGAGTCATGCTTAGAGATAGACCTGGATTCAAATCTGTCCTCAGATACTTCCTAACCATTTAACCCTGGGCAAGTCATTTAACCCCAATTGTCTAGTCCTTCCCATTCTTCTGCCTTGGAACCAATACTCAGTATTGATTCTGAGACAAAAGATAAGGATTTTAAAAGGAAAGACCTACTTTGAACCATGGTTCTGTCCTTTACTCAAGTTATTTCCCCTCTTCTAGACCTCAGTTTCCTTATCTGTAGAATGAAGGGTTTAAATTCAATCCAACAGCTATTTGCACCAGGAATAGTGCTATGCCCTAGAAATAGATCAATAAAATTTTATAGCTCCTTCCCTCGTGGAGCTTACATTCTGTTGAGGGGATTGTACTAAATAATCTCTATAGAGTCTTTTTCTTGCTCCGACATCCTGATAATCTGTTACCTAGATAGACAAACCTCCTCCTCACTTCACAGGTGAGGAAACTGGGTTCAGAAAAGAGGAGTGACTTGCCTGAGATCAGATAGACCTGGGGGCAGAATCCAAACTAAAATATGTTTCCTAACTACCAGTCCAATGAGCGACGAGTTGGAATTTGCAGAGTCAGAGTCTCCATGGAAAAGAAAAGCAGAAACTTCCTAATAAGCAGTGCCATTCCAAAGGAGAATAGGTACTGGTTCAACAGGTAAATAAATGCTCATTGATTCTCCCTAACTGGAGCTCTTCAAGAATATTAGATAGGGGCAGTTAGAGAGCACAGTGGATAGTGCCAAGCCTAGAGTCAAGAGGACCTGGGTTCAAATCCAGATAAACACTTCCTTGCTGTGTCCCTCTGGGCAAATCACTCAACCCTATTACCTAGCCCTTGTCCTTCCCTCCTAGAGTTGTTACCAGAGCAAAAAGTAGGAGTTAAAAGATAAAAAGAGGGGTAAGGGATCAAAGTAGATGATCCTTGGTTAAGAACATAATAGAGGAGTCTCTTTCAGGTGTGGATTAGAGTACATGGTCAATGAAGTTGCTTCCAGCTCCAAAGTTCAGTTATTTTATGGTCTTTCCATTTGAGGAGAAAAAAACAGGAAGGAGGAGTAGAAGAAGACAATCAAGAGGAGAGGAGGAAGAAGAAGAGGAAGAGGAGAAGGAGGAAGGGAGAAGAAATATTCATTATAACCAGTTTAGGTAGCACTTTAAATTTGCAAAGTGCTTTATATGTGTTTTCTCATTTGATCCTGACAACAATCATGGGAGATAGGTGTTATTATTATTTCCATTTTACAGATGAGGAAACTGAGATTAAGAGAGATTAAGGTGCTTTATAGCTGTTAAAGGTCTGAGGCAGGATTTAAATGTAGACTTTTAAATGTAGATTTATTCATCATACCACAAGATCCCATTAATCTGCAAATAGAAAGGCTGAACTATAGAAAGCTGGCTCAGATCAGGAGTGCCCAAAAGGATCATTATAGATTTGGAACAGGAAAAGACAATAGTATAGCTCAGAACAGGCATTGGTATCCCAGGTTTCAAAAGCTCTTTGTTCTCTCACCACCCTGCATTTATTTCCTGGATACAGCCACAAAAAGCATTCACCATTCATTTGCCAGAAACAGACACACCAACAAATACAGACACACATGAAAATTTGGTGACCAGATGAAGACAGAGGACTGATAAAAAAAAAAAAAAGTGAGGGGCTGCGGGAGAGTAAAAGATGGCAGAGGACCACACAGTCGGGAAGACAATTACAGCTGGTCTAAAAGCTCTGCCAAGCTTAAAGGCTGTGCAACTACAGGACACTATTAACTTGAATCTGTCTCTAGAGGCTGAGACACTCCTACAAGCTAATCATATACCACATGTGAAGTATTGTGTGCCTAGCTCCTTTCAAATAGGAACTCCTAATAACAGCTAGCATTTATATAGTGCATTCAGTTTTGCAAAGCTCTTTATATAGGTTATCTTATTTGAGCAGAACAACTCTGGGAGGCAGGTGCTATTATTATCCCCATTTTACAGATGAGGAAATTAAAGTTAAGTGATTTTCCCAGGGTCATCCAGCTAGAAAGTATCTAGGGCAAAATTCAAACTCAAATCTTCTTGATTCCAAGTCCAACATTCTTTGCCACCTAGCAACAATTTTATAAAATCCTACAATAATGTAGTTCATTCTTGTGGCTATATACATACCTTTAAAATATTTAACACAACTATATAATATGATAACAAATATATAACCTATATCAAAATATCTTCCTTCTTAGGGATGGATAGAGGTATAAGGGAGGGAGAAAACAGATCAAAAAATATCAGAAAATGATTGTGGAAAATTGTATCAACATTTAACCTATGGGAAAAATGCTAAAAAAAATTTTTTTTTATATTTAACACTTCACTGGTCCTGGAATGTCCTGCTACATCCTTTCCACCGATGCAAATCTTACCCATATGTCAAGGACAACCTCAAGACCCACTCCCACCATGAAGATCTCCTAGCTACTCCAACTCCCAAAGATGTCTCCCTTCTCTGAATTCCCTCAGTGTCTTTATTTTGAACCACATCATCTGACACCTATATATAGTGTGCTGCTGTTTTACTCTTTAATAGTTTGATGTGTCCTGCTTACATGATTTTAACCTTATCCAAGATGGAACATCTATTTCATGCTTCTTTCAGAATTTCCACCGTGCCTAGCACTGTACTAAGTATACCATTAAATACTTGTTGAATGATTATTCAACTGATTAATTTCACAAAGCTTTTCCCAGCCCCTTTATTTCCCCTTGGACCTTGAGCTTTATTCTGTGCTGTTCCATCCATGCTGAAAGATATCACACAGAATACACTCTCATAGTTAATTTACACGGCAGGACCTCCAAGGAAAGAATCCAAAAGAATGCTTCTTGATCATTGGAATAGAGACTGAATTATAGAAATATAATAGAAAATCTATAAAATAACAGAATAATATGTGGAAAAACTATATTATTATTTGATTAAGCCCCTTAATCTCTCTTAATAATATATATTATTTCATAATAGAAAATCTAAAAAAAGAAAACATATAAAAATTATAGAATTATAGAAAAATTATAGAATTTCAGGATTCCAAAAGTCTCTGATATAACTTAGTCCAACCCTATGCCTCCAGGAGCATAATTGTCCTTGGAAATGAGGTTCCTAGAAAACCTGTGTATATTCTATATAGTTACAAAAGTATTGTAAGCACTCAATCCATATGAAAGAACAACCAGTGCATTGAGAAATTCTTCCAAGATCAAATTCATGCCCAGATTTTGTTGTTGTTGTTGTTTTTAGGGTTCCTGTCACTGGCCAACTTGGCAAAACTTAATAAAGACTACTTACCTGCTGAGTTTGAAATCATATACACTCTTTTTAAAAAATTAGTTACATCAAAATACCTAGTTACCTCCATCCCTCTCTCTCTCCTTCCCCCATTAGAGGAGACATTATTTGACCAAAAGTTATATGTATATACAAAACTATGTTTTATTTCCATTTATCATGGTTTTTTTCTGGAGATAGGCATACATAGGTTATCCCTCAAATAATATTTCTGTTGTTATATATAATGTTCTCTTGGTTATGTTCATTTCACTCTTCATAACTTCATGGAAGTCTTTCCATGATTTTTCCAAAATTAAATTGCTCAAAATTTCTTACAGCATAGTAGTATCCCATCACGATCATATGCCATGACTTATTTAGCCATTTCTCAATTGCACTTTTAATTATTGCATTTCCAGTTTTACAATATCAGACAGAAAACATTTTTCCAATCAAAGGAACATCTACAAATAAGAATACAAATTCTTTGAAATGTTATTGTCTTAAAATTAGCAGAAAAAGTGGAATGTATTTTTTCAGTATTTAATGTAATAAATTCTGTACAGCACTTTGCTCTTTTAATGACCAATCTGAAGGCACATCTACAGTATTGAATAAGTTCAGTTTCTACTCAATACAGGAGAAAGAGTCTCAATCAGCCTCTCAATAAGCTGTCATTAATTGCTTACTATGTGTCAAGCACTGTGCCAAGTGTTGAATATAGAAAAACAAATAGAAAAACACTCCTTGTGTTTTTAGCTCAAGAAGCTAATGTTTTAATAGAGGAAAAGAATATTAAAGGAACCTTCAAAGATGGGGAGGAGAGATGTAGAAATTATCCTGTCTATAATGTCCTATAATATATTTCTAAAAATGTAGAATGATGGTTTTGAAATAATATTTAATGAATTTACTCTGCTATCATATTCCTGTAGTTCAAATGTACAAGATATTGTCACTTGGAAAAGCAGAAAAATAGGCTTTAGAAACTAGGTATAGACCAATATCTCACACTGTATACCAAGATAAAGGTCAAAATGGGCACATGGTTTAGACATAAAGAGTGATATCATGAGTAAATTAAGGGAACCCAGTATATTTTACTTGTCAGATCTACAGATTAGGGAAGAATATATGACCAAAAAAGGGATAGAAAGCATTACTGAGATTTAAATGGATAATTTTTATTAAATTGAGGAGTTTGTATAAAGTCATTGCAGTTAAGATTAGAAGGAAGGGGAAGAATGTGTGCAAAGTTTCTTTGATAAAGGACTCATTTCTCAAATATTTAGAGAATTGAGTCAATTTTATAAGAATATAAGTCATTTCCCAGTTGATAAATGGTCAAAGGAAAACTTTCAGAAGAAATCAAAGCTATTTATTATCATATGGTTAAATGCTCTAAATCTCTATTGATGAGAGAAAAAGCAAATTAAGAACAACTCTGAGGTACCACCTCATTCTTATCAGATTAACTAATATGGCAGAATAGGAATATAACAAATACTAGAGGAGATATGGAAAAATTGGCATGTTAATACACTGTTGGTGGAGTTGTGAATTCATACAGCCATTCTAGAGAACAATTTGAAACTATGCCCAACAGACTATAAAACTGTGCATACCCTTTGACTCAGCAATACTACTACTAGATCTGTATCCCAAAAAGATAAAAGGAAAAGGACCTCTCTGTACAAAAATATTTAAAGCAGCTCTATTTGTGGTGGCAAAAAATCGAAAATTGAAGGGATGCCCATCAATTGCAGAATGGTTGAACAAATTGTGGTATATCATAATGGCTGAAATTTCACCATTAAAGATTCATTTCTTTGAAGTATAGAGTCTTTTGGATCATCTAGAATCCCCTATTAAAAACCAGAATAATTCTTTGTAGAGTAGCATGATTTTAAAGTTAGATTACAGAAATTGAGAGAAAAGTTTTATGGACATAGAATGAGATAGGCACATAAGAAAGTAAGAAGAAAGAATGTGGGCAATCCAGGATAAAACATATTTTGCAGGGAACAGTTGGGTGGCTCAGTGGACTGAGAGCCAAGTCTAGAAAATCTGGGCTCAGACACTTCCTAGCTATGTGATTCTTGGCAAATCACTTAGCCCTTATCACTCTTCTGCCTTGGAACCAATACTTAGTATTGATTCTAAGATGGAAGGTAAGGGTTAAAACAAATTTTTTTTTTAATAAAAAAGATATTTTTTTTGTTTTTGTTTTTAAACCCTTGTACTTCGGTGTATTGTCTCATAGGTGGAAGATTGGTAAGGGTGGGCAATGGGGGTCAAGTGACTTGCCCAGGGTCACACAGCTGGGAAGTGGCTGAGGCCGGGTTTGTAAAAAAGATATTTTGTAGTCAGAAGACCTAGGCTGAACTCTTTTCACTGATGTGTACTATATGAGTGACTTTAAATGAGTTGCCAACCTCTATGTACCTCAGTTTCATCATCTGTAAAATGAGGAAATTAGAAGTGGACTGTATAATCTCTTCTAATCTTAATCTCTTAATCTGTGAACCTATAGTCCCAAGAAGAGGCATCCAATGGAGATGTAAACAACTACTGTGCTAAGAACTAACTATTCAACAAAAACTGCAGAAATTAGGTTTTGATAAGTGCCTTACACTATGTATCACAGTAAGCTCCAAATGGCCACTAAACCTAAATATTAAATGCCACATAACTTAAAAATTAAAACGTAGAGGAAAATAGCTTGCATAATTATATTTAAGATGATAATTTCTAACTAAACAAGGCATAGAGGTAATTATAAAAAATAAAGTAGACAATTATGATGGCATAGAATTTAAAATTTTTTGTATAAAAATGTAGCTAGAATAAAAAGAAAAGTGGTTATTTGCAGAAAATATTTGTAGTAAATATCTCTTACACAGGTCAGATATACAAAAAACTGAAACAGATACATAAGAAAAAGAGCAATTCTCCAATAGTTTGTTTCTCAAAGAATATAAATGGGCATTTTTCAAAAGAAGAAATACAAACTCTCAATAATCATATAAACAAATAATTCAAATTACAGATATGAGACATTTAAAATAAACAAGTCAAGGGGCAGCTGGGTAGCTAAGAGGATTGGGAGCCAGGCCTAGAAACAGGAGGTCCTGGGTTCAAATTTGGCCTCAGATACTTCTCAGCTGTGTGACCTTGGGCAAGTCACTTGACCCCCAATGCCTACCCTTACCACTCTTCTACCTTGGAGCCAATACACAGTATTGACTCCAAGAAGGAAGGTAAGGGTTTAAAAAAAATTAAATTAAATTAAAAAGTCACGGATTGCATCTCTACTCATCAGATAGGCAAAGATGGTGAAAGATAAAAATGGTAAAGTTTGGTCAAGCTGTGGGAAGACAGGCACACTAATGCCCTATTGGTGGAATGATAAATTAGTCCAAACACTCTTGAAAATGACTTGTAATCATACCAATTAAATGTCATGTCACTTTGACTTTGTGACAACATGACTAATCATATTCCCAAAATAAGGGAAAATAAATGATAAAGTTCCTTCTATACAAAAACATTTATTTATACCAGTATTTTTGTAGTAACAAGAACTGGCATGAAGGTCAGTGCTCATTGGTGAAGAAATGTCTGAGTGAATAAAGCATATGAATATAATGGAATGTTATCACTCTCTGAAATTATAAATATAAAAACGTCATGGAAACTCAGGAAGGCTCATATGAAAAGATACCAAACAAAGGAAGCAAAATTCTGACAATAATTTGCAAAATGGTAATAATGTAAAAGAATGTTGTTAGGCTCCAGAACTCTGATCAATTCAGTGACTGTCATCTCTTATAAATGCCCTTTCCCACCTCACCTAGCCACAGGGTAGACTCTCATCAACCAATGATGCCTGACAATAGCCTTCCTTACAGTGGGTCTTCTTACCCTAAAATTATTTTCCAATCTGTCCTCCATACATCTGCCAAAATGATCTTCCTAATGGAAGTCTTCTTCGGTTCCTCTTTAACTCTAGTGTTTAATAAATATTTGTTGATTTAATTAAATTGATTGCCATATAGAGTATGCAAGTGATCATTGCTAATAAGCTTTATCATCTTTACCTTCTCAGTGTATCTCTCCAAGACCTTTGAGTTTCCTACAATTTTGATACTTTGTGGTAGTCTAGAATTCATAGCCAGATAGTATAATTGGAAGAAAATCAGTATTAAAAAAAATGTTTTTGTGTGTGTATGTGTGTGATTGTTTTTGCTGGACATGATGTACACATCTGTAATCCCTTCTATGAGGAAGACTAAAGCTGATGGATCACCTGAGCTTGGGAGTTCTTAGCTACAATAGGGCTAAGCTTATTGGGTATCAGTACTAAATCTGGCACGAATGTTGGGACCCTCAAAAGTAGGGGAGCCAAAAGGCTGCCCACAGAAGAGAAAAATGATCCAGATCAGAAACAGAGTAGATCAAAGCTTCTATGCCAGTGGTTGCCAAACTTTTTTGGCTTACTGCCCCCTTTCCAAAAAGAAATGTTACTTAGCCCCCTGGAAATTTTTTTTTAATTTTAATAGCAAGTAATAGGAAAGATAAATGCACCTGTGGCCATCACCACTTTCCTGGATCACTGCAGCATCCACCAGGGGGCAGTAGCGCCCACTTTGGGACTCACTGTTCTATGCTCATCAGTTAGAGAAGCAGGCCTGTGAGTGTCCATTGCACTTCTAGCTTAGATGAGATAGGAAAACCAAGTCTCAAAACACAAAAAGGTGAGAGGGGAGACCAGGAGATGTGCCAAGAAACACCTTGGAATTATTGAATATGATCCCCAATTTCCCATATGCATTCTATATTCTAACCAATAACAAATCAAAGAATTACCTTTGGGTATGGAACTCTTGGTTTTCTCCATTGTTTGTTGCTCAAAGGTAGCTTTCTTCACCATCAGACACTTCTCTTTGAAAATTGTTCCCACATAGACAGATAGTGATCATTGTGGATAAAGTTGTCTTTGAGTTAAGGACAGGAAACGTGCCATCTACATCATGGGAAATCTAGATGATCTTATACTAATGTGATGATGTGGCTTATCAGAGACACTCAACTTAATGCCGAAGGTCAGAAAGGGATGGAAAGGAAGATATTTAGAGAGTTTCATGGGGCTATCGTAAAAATGAAACAAAGTCTCTGACCGTCTTGATTGCATGTACACAATGGCACCCATCCCCAATAACTTACATTCGACTTTGAAAACCTTTGAATTTAAACTAAACTAAAAACACTCAATTTTACTGTCTGTTCTCCTTGTGTTCTTAAAACAAACTTAATCTCATGTAAAAATAAACCTGTGGAGGGTGGTGGGACATATTTGCCTGATTTTAATAAAAAAATCTGTCATCATAAAACACATGAAAATTAAGAATGGGGCTCACTGTACACATCTTTTGAGTTCCAGGGACCACACAAAGCAAGCAAGTGTTCTTCTGATGGTTTGCATTATGTCTCCAGAGCCATATGTGAAGTATTTCCCACACTTACAGCACCTCCATAAGTCATCTTTCCATTTATTTATATGGTATTTTTCTATTTGCAGGATATCCATGTTTGTGTCACCATCCACCTTCCATACCATTTATTCAGAGATGTCGTGGATGATAAACTGGTCCACATGTATTTTTCTCTTTCTCATATTATTTGCATGTGTGTAGTATATAAAATTCACAATAGTATAAATTTCACAAGGCTAGAATTTTAATGGTTTAAACAGAAGAAAAAATATCCCCATCCCTGTGCCTAGGGTATATTTTCCATACTTTTCTTGCTACACCTGTAATAAATAATGTACACAGTATAATAAGTACAGTAGAATATCAATTATCTGACATTGCCAGGAAGAGAATCACCTGGATAAATGAGCTGTCAAAATAAGTTAAGGTCTGACATTTAAAGAATGTTAAATTTTAACCACATTTTTATAAACATCTCTTTTTATCAACCAAGGTTCCAAAGGACTAATGAAGATTACTCACCTACTGATAAAGAGGTGAGGTACTAAATTTGTACAATGATAGACCATTTTTTGGACATGGCCAATGTGAGAATGCATTTTACTTACTGTCATATTTCTTTGATCTATCACTCCTCTCACACTTCTCAGTGTAGTTAATCTCATGAAATCCAGCCTCTTACTAGTCACTCATGGCACTTCTTTACTTCTGATCACCACGCTGACTAATCCCAAATTATTGAATAAAATCTTTGGGTCTTCAACAAAAGTTTTCACTTTTGCTTGCTCTGCAGGGTCTGCTTCTCTTCCATCAGACTTCAGGTTCAAAGCAGTTCCAGATGGTGGGAGGTTCTGGAAGACTGATTTCCAGATAATCAAAGTTTTCCTGTAAATAATTGAGTGGCCCCAGAGTAGAAGAGTTAGGGGATGATATGGGCCAGAACCTCACAGGATAAGAAGGCATGGATGGGTTGCAATATACATTTTTGGAAGGAGTCTCTACATTGATGAGGTTGGAAATTCATCAAAGTATCAAAGAATATCCATTTCCTAAAAATTTTAAATAATTATACTTTTTTCATTAGAAACTTCCAACTATCTGAGGTCTCACATAACATAAGCCACATATTGAAATACTATGAAAAAAGTTATGGAAATATTTAAAGCATGGAATACGAGATTGTTCAATGAGTTAAGCACTGAGCTAGCCTGAGTGGATGCTAGGATAAAACTGGGGAGGAAAGCAAAGGTCACCATTGGTATCTTTCTTCTTCAGGTACACATTGCCTTCTTATGAACCCTGCTTGCCGAGGACCTCTCTTCACTGCTTTGACCCATCACTTGCCAGCTTTACCAGTCCTCTAACCCCATCAAAACTTCCCTTTCTTGGTTCCTATTCTAAGAGCTACTTTCTCTGGGAAATTAAAAAGCAAACAAAAGAACTATCTGTGATAAAGTAATAAGAGCTAATAAATTAATATGTTATCCTTCCCAAGCAACGGATATATAATTCAACAAAGGCTTCCTGGAAACAATGGGTTAGTCCAAAAAATTGAGACACCACGGCAACCTAGTGAGTGGTATACTTTAAGACAACTTCAGAACCCCTATAATTCTGTCTTAAAGAAGGCTGACTATTCCACCTGTGTATAAGGCCAGGCTTAGAACTAGAAAAACAATTGGAAGTCTGGTTTTATGTGACATGTATTTCCAATAACATAGGTTGAAAGTTGTAATGCTAGTACCAAGTGTATGCTTAGTATGTGATGGTCAGACATTATTCTGCATTATGAGACATCTATTTGAATAATAAGGTTGACTATTTTTAAGCCCAGAGTTAACAAAGCTATAAATATTATTCCAAAGGCAGAGTAGATGAAGCCATGAATACTCACAAGACAGAAGCTTTAAGTCTAGAAATGTTTACAAAGCAGGAGAGAGGAACCAAACTGGTTCAGCCAATCTGGGGCACCTCCAAACCTCATTGTGCCTGAAGGGCCAAGGAGAATTGGGAGTGATGCCAACCTATCCTACTCCTTTAACCAGAAAACATTCCAGTTGCCTTAATTTCACCAGTATGGGACAGTGGGAAGCAAGTACAACAAGAACCAAGACACTTGGATTCTAATCTCAGCTGAGCCACAAACTGGGTACTGAACCCTGAGCCACTATATTATCATTCTAGTCCTTAGTCATCTCACCTATAAAATGAGGGGAATGGCCTAAATGATGTCTAAGATCCCTTTAAAGCTCTAACACTATGTGCTGATATAATCTTATTAGCAACCTCAGACATTTCTTAGTACAAGCTATCATAAGCAACTTTATTCTCCTAAATAAAACGTCCTTCTGCTCTCTAGTAGTAGGGGAGTAGGGGAAGAGAAGGACGTAGGAGATGGGGATACAAAGAGGCAACCCCAGAAATGGGAAATTAAAATGCCTGAACCACAAGTCACAAAGCCAAGGACCCTCCAAGTTAGGATGAGCAGCTCTGTAAAAGACTGAATAATACCATGATAGGGTGTGGCTGTTTCTAGGTGCTCTTTGATAAAAATGTTTGTGCTAAAGACATCATTCATTACAAGTACCATCTGGGTGTGGTGTTTCAATAGTGTCTCCATGTTTAATAATTATAAGCTGAAACTACTAAGTGCTTTGAAACTGAGCCAGAAAGCAAACTGAAAATAAGACAAGCATGCTAGCCTCTTTTAATGGTTATAGTTTTCAATTGTCCAGAAAGAGTTTGTTCTTATAAGCCCACTCTTCACCCATCCACCTTACTCCACATTATCCCCACTGTAGCCAGTATCAGAGATCTTAGTATATAAAGCTTAACAAACCAAAAATTTTAGTCTGATGACCCCTATTCCATAAGATGTCAAGGTAAAATCAAAGACCTATTAATAAGTGCATCTTGGAAATGACTATATTTTAGAAATAATAGAATACATCAAATACGGACTTCTTCATATTTCATCGACAAATATTTATTAAATCCATCATACATACATTTCTAGAAGGTATCTCAGAGTCATATAGTCTAACCCCTTAATAGTACAATTGAGAAAGTTGAGGCCCAGATAATTTAAGTAATTGTCTCAAAATTAATCTGATATAAATCAGTAGGAGGATTTGAACCCATCACAAATCTTAGTATAGAGTTGGAAGGAATTTCAGGGTCCATCCAGTATAGTAGTTCTTAACCTGACAACAAGGGATCCACATGGAATCCAGGAACAGATGTCCAAGAGTCAATGAACTATTTTTTTTAGTATTTTGATCATTGTATTTCAAAACAATTGCTTTCTATTATAATTGCATTTTATTTAATTCACTGGAGTCTTTAGGCTTGATTAGATTGTCAAAGACGACAACATGACAAGACATAGTAACTGCCCTTGAGGAATTTACAGTCTGGGAGGAAACATAAGTCAAAAGATCCAAATAGCTATGATACAAATTAGAATGTCCACTTCTCTAGTGTTTCCAATATCTCATCCTGGCACAAAGGTGTCCCTGAGCTATTTAAGGCTATGCCAGTGGAGGAGAAAAAATGGTTAAGTTCTATCAAGCTGAAAAGCTTTGAATGTTGCCAGTGGATGAGTTCAACGTGGTTCAGAAACTTTCGTTGCCTACTTGGCCCTGAGTGATAACCTTTTCAGCCACTATAATTCCCTAAGACTAACACTAACGATTATGCCCTTCATTCCTGGAGGGAGTATCTACAATGATTAATTCATGATCCTTGTTATGCTGAAATAAGAACACAGTAAGTGGAAACAAGAAGTATAAAGGGCTTTGGAAAATCTTCAGAGGAAGAAATGACTTCTACCAGTTGAGGTAATCAGGACAGGCTTCCTAAAAGAAGTAGAACTTGAGGCAAGCTTGAAATGAGAAGGATTTCAGTGGGTAGAGAAATCAATCAACTAACAAACATTTATTGAGCACCACCTACATGCCAGGAATAAATTAGGCACTGGAGATACAAGGACAAAAAAAAATAATAAGGAAACAATCCTTACTTTCAAGAAGCTTACATTGTAACATATATATCTTTTAATATACGTATAATAAATACAATGTAAATTCAAGGTAGTAAAATATAAGGGAGGAAGAGGTACTAGCAGTTGAGGAGACCAGGAAAAGCTTCTATGCAGATGATGGTGCCTGATCCCTGTCCTGAAGGAAATAAGAAATTCTATGTGGTGGAGGTGAGACAAGAGGGAGAAGGAATGCATAATAGATAAGATGGTCTAAGTAAATGCATTGACAGGAGGGGAGAGAAAAAATTCTGCAAATAGTAAAAAATATAGTTTGGCTAGACCATAGAGCAGTGATTCCCAAAGTGGGAGCCACCACCCCCTGGTGGGTGCTGCAGCGATTCCAGGGAAGTGGTGATGGCCACAGGTGCATTTATCTTTTCTATTAATTGCTACTAAAATTTTAAAAATTAATTTCCAGGGGGCTAAGTAATAATTTTTTTGGAAAGGGGGCGGTAGGTCAAGAAAGTTTGGGAACCACTGCCATAGAGTGTGTGAAGTAAAGTTAAGATCAATTTCTCCCACATGTAGATGCCTCTTCCCAATCACCCCCAGCACCCATGATACACCATCTTCTGAATCTTGAAGAATTTGTTGGATTCAATGATAAATTAGGGCTTGAATTAGACTACAAACCTCCTAAGTTAATAACCATACCTCTTGCCTCTTCATAGACCTGATACTTGTTAAAACTACCTTAATATCCATGCATAAGGTAGATACCCATGAAATGCATGCTAATTATGAAGTCACTTAACCCCTGAAATTCTCAGTTTCCTCCTTTTTAATAATGGTCATTAGTAATTACTATTCTTTATTTACCAATTAATAATAATGTGTAGACTACAGAGGGTTGGTGAGAAGGTAAATGAGGCAATACATAAAACACTTTGCCAACCTTGAAGTGATGTATAAATATTAGTTATTACTTTTAATCATAGAATTACAGACAGAGCTTAGAGTAAACTTAGAGACCATCAAATCCAAATCTCTTGCTATATCTATTAGGAAAGAGGGATAGTTAAGTTTTAGTGATTTCTTCAGGGTCATCCAGTTAGTAAATGTTAGATATGGGATTCAAACTCAGGCCTTCCTGTCTCCAAGTCCACCATGCTAACTACCATTCAACCCAGTTGTCTCTTAATAAAAATGTAATTATAACATGAACAATACTAACTGCTTTAATAATACAAGTAAAGTAAGCAAGATGAAGGAAGCTAGATATAATGTATTCTCTCATCATTCTCTTACCTCTATCCTCATCATCATACTTTTAGAACATGTTGATTATTTGCTGCTGAATGCTAAGCAATGTTTAAGCATAGAAAAAAATTGTGTTGAAAGTCGGTGGCAGAGGTGACTGGAATTGATCCATTTCTTTAGGCCAATATTAAATTACCTTAAAGACGGCAAACAATTGGAAACCAAAGGGAAGTCCACCAACTGGGGAATGGCTAGACAAACTGTGGTATATGATTATAATAGAATATTACTGGGCCATAAAAATAACAAATAAAATAATCACAAAATACCTGGAAAGATATATGAAGTGATACAAAGTGAAGTGAGCAGAACCAGGAGAAAGTTGTACATGGGAACAAAAAAGAGTACATACAGATCAAGTGTGAATGACTTAATTATTATCAACAAAGCAAGGATTCAGGACAATTCCAAGGGACTCAGGAACAAAAAAGTCATTGCCATAGAAGGAAAATACCATTCTTCATTTGATTTCCTCCATGAGTTTTTCTTTAGTGTAAGCAATATGATGAACATGGAAATGTGTATTGTGTGATAACATATATACAATCTATATCATTTTACTTGCCTAAAGGGTGCTAAAAGGTAGGAGGGAGAGAGAGAGAGAGAGAGAGAGAGAGAGAGAGAGAGAGAGAGAGAGCTGTCTCTTATACACATCTNTGGAAATGTGTATTGTGTGATAACATATATACAATCTATATCATTTTACTTGCCTAAAGGGTGCTAAAAGGTAGGAGGGAGAGAGAGAGAGAGAGAGAGAGAGAGAGAGAGAGAGAGAGAGAGAGAGAGAGAGAGAGAGAGAGAATGGATTGCAAAATGTCTGAAAACAATTATTAAAAATTGGAACCCCCAAAGAGGCTTACAAAAGTGGCTATGCAGAGAGTAGATAGCAGAAACAGGATTTGAACCCAAGTCTTCTTCCTCAAAAATCTAATACTTTTTCAACTACCTATGCTATTTTTCAACTAGCTATGCTATTTCTCCTAAAGCTTTGCCCTATGTCTATTTTCTCCTCCCAAAGCTTTGTCCTTATCCTTGCTTATCACATTTATAGATGAGAGAATGTGGGTAAGTATAATTTCTTGGATGACAAAATTAGATTAAAACAACGAGACAAAATTAAATGAAGCCAAATAATGAAAACTACCCTCACAATAAAAAGAGGAGAAGGGAAATTGTGTAAATTAAACATGGTAGGGAATTAGTTTGCTCACTATAATGTATAACATTTTAAACTTGTAGTCAAGAAGACCTACATTCAAATACCACCTTTGACACTAACAAGTTTTGTGATCATTGGCAAATCATTTAACTTCTATGAACCTTGGATTTCATATCTGTAAAAAAGAAAAAAATAGGGGGAGAGGCCTATAAAGTCCTATCTAGCTTAAAATCAATGAACCCATGATCCTATATGACAAAGAGTTAAATATTTTGATTGATTATAAATTTGATAAGTATCAGAAGCATATAACTGTTTTAGTAATCCAATTATGTTCATAAACTACATTTGTCTAGAATAAGTTAAATAGTTAATGGTAGTCATTATACCCCTTTCTGGTCAATTCATATCTGGAGGATCATATTCAATCAGAAGCACCATGTTTTCATTAAGCTACAGAATACTTTTAGAGGAAAATAGCTATAACGGTGACAGGACCAAAAACCATGTCACATGAGAAATGACTAAAGAATCTTGGCATATTTAGTGTGGATATAAGAAGACTAAGGTTGTACATGGTAGCTATCTTCAAATCCTTATTGGATTGGATTTATTCTACAGGACCCCAAACACTTGCATAATGATCAGCAAATAGAAGTTGGCCAAGAATAAATTTTAGCTCAACATAAGAACTTCCTAGTAATTTGGTTGTTTAGATGGATTTGTAAAATCATGGATATTAATTTTCCCTCCAATAGGAGATATAGTAAACTATCTATTCTTTCTCATTTTGTGAGACTCTTCTCAATGTCTTTCTGTAAATACTTCATTAGCAGTAAATCCAATTTGCTAAATTAATTTAGATTTCTTGACATTCTGTGGCAACCAATGAAATTCAAAAGCTGTCTGTGAACTATGTGCATCTCACTACGTGATTGTCCTTTACTATTCATAGAGATTTCTGATGAAATTTCTTATGCTATTTCTTGACAGTTTTTCATCAGTCATGTGTTGAAGGCTACACATGCCTACTACACTCCTCTCCATTGTCCTATGCAAACACAGCCAGATAGAAAAGAGAAAGAAAGAGAGACTTATTTTGGCCAATTAGTGACTTTCAAACAAACCCAGTCTCAGCTCACTAGCCATTCGAGAGTCTATTTCTTTTCCATGGGATTAATAGATTAGAAACGGTTATAAAATATTTGTGTATGCTCTGAAGTGAAGAGCATTGCCCTTCCATTACTTATAATTATACAATGACAGAGGGCAACTGGGTATTGTAGTCAATAAAGCTTTGAGTATAGAGTCAGGGGGAATCTGAGTTCAAATCTAGCTGCTGGCACTTACTAGCTATATGACTACAGGCATATGTCTTAATTATATTTGTCTCAATTTCCTCATCTATAAAATGAGTTAGAGAAGGAAATGGCAAGCCATTTTATTATCTTTGCCAAAAAAAAAAAAAAAGACTCAAACGGCATTAAAAAAAAATGAACATGGGGGCAGCTGGGTAGCTCAGTGGATTGAGAGCCATGCCTAGAGACGGGAGGTCCTAGGTTCAAATCCGGCCTCAGACACTTCCCAGCTGTGTGACCCTGGGCAAGTCACTTGACCCCCATTGCCTACCCTTGCCACCCTTCCACCTATAAGTCAATACACAAAAGTTAAGGGTTTAAAATTAAAAAAAAAATGAACATGACCAATCAACAAAACAAAACAATAAACTCAAGAACAAGGCTCATCAAGCCTCCCCATGTGTTTTGGCAATAAACAGATCTTAAATACAGACCTTTTTGAGAACAGGGTTTCCTTTGGACAGTCATCTGGTAGATACTGATATAAATAGTTCAAAGACTTTTTCCCAAAGGTAATCCAGCCCAGCCTTTCTCATTATTCGATTCTGAGTCTAAAGCATTGTTCATACACAGCATTTATCCAAGATTATGAACTGGTAGAGAATCATCAGCATGCTATCCACACACTTGCACAGGTTAATGTGAACAAGAGGAATTTTGTTACTATGTGAATAGGATGAACTCCTTTTAGTAATTATGGATCTATTTAGGAAGTTCTACAACATTCTGATGCTTGACATAATCAACACGATGACAGTAGCAAAGAGGAGCACCTGGACAACCTCAGCATGTATTGAGAATCCTTATTTTATTTGGATTCTGCACTAATGCACTATTAGAAAAGCTCTGAGTTCTTCCAACTATTCCAGAAAACATTCTGGTACTTTACTGGAAAAGTCATTGAATTGTATGTATCCCTTGACCCAGCAAAAACACTATTGAGTGCATAACCCAAGAGGGTCAAATACAGAGGCAAATGCTTCATAACTACAAAAATGTTTACATGAGTAAATTTTTGATAGCAAAGAATTAGAAAACAGTGAGTGCCAGTTGATTGAGGAATTAATACAAGTTTTGGCATATGAATGGAAGAGAAAATTACATCATAAGATACCATAAAAATGTTGAATTCATGGAAACTAGGGAAGATTTACATAAACGAATGCAAAATGAAGTAAGGAAAACCAAGAAAACAATAAACAAAATGAATATAGTAATGCATAGGAAAACAATTATTAGAACTCTGATCAAAGCAGTGACTAACTGTGAGTTCAGCGGAGAGCCAGTGAAGCCTACCTTTTTCTCTTTGGATTGTTGTGGACCAACCATAGGGGTGAAATGAGACCTAAGTCACCAGGGGTGCTCAATGTATCTTGCTTAACTGTATTTCTTTGTTACAAGAGTAAATTCTATTGGTATTGGAAGGAAAAGCAGTTATTGCAAAATGACAGAGATGAAACAAAAAAGCATTTTTAAATAAAACATTTTTAAAGACAGGAATAGACCAGCCTTCACAAATGTTGTTCTATAGCAGACCAAATCTTTATAATCTCAAAATTGAGTGAAAGGTGTAGAGTACATAAGATCCCACTGTGCTTTGTGTTTGTTGATTTTAAAAAAAGAAGTTAATTTAGTAAAGCAAAATGCCACCAGAAAGGCTCTCCTCCAAAAAAGTGCCTCTCATACATATGTAAAAATCATATAAAATTCTTTGGTGAGTTATAGTCATTTGAGAATTGAAGTATCTGCCTCTTAAGATAGTACAGTGGTGCAGTGAGTAGAATGTTGGGCCTTGAGGCAGGAAGATGGGAGTGCAAATTTGGTCTCAGACACTTACTAGCTGTGTGGCCGGGAGCAAGGCACTTAACTTCTAGCTGCCTCAGTTTTTGCAAATATAAATTAGGAATAATAATAACATCTACTTCCTTGAGTTGTTGTCAGGATAAATTGAGATAATACTTGAAAGCACTTAACACAATGCTTGGTGTATAGTAGGCACTTAATAAATGCTTGTTTCCTTCTTTTCTTCTACCAATAGAAGAGTTCAACCAAAGATAGGATGATCTCTTGTCAGGAGTTTTATAGTGAGGATTTATCCATGGATAAACATGTGGGATCACATCACCTCTAAGGTCCCTCATAGTTCTAAGATTCTATGATTTTATGATAACTTATATAATATGTCTACTTCTTGATAAAAAGGCAGCTGCAAATTTTTATCTAGAACTAGTTATTGAATAGCTTGATATCCATCTCTCCTGAATTCCCTATTATCCCAAAGTAATTCAGTTTAGAGGAAAATATACAATGCCCTTCCTGTTAGACAAGAGGTAATGAGGCATAACCTACCTTGAAAATGTGAAAACCTAGTTCAAATCCCACCTGTGATACCGACTAATTCCATGACACTGATTGAACAAGTCAGTTAAATTCTCAAATCTCTCAATAAGTCTTTAAAGCTATAAGTTGTCCTGAAAGTATTAGTAAAGAAATGAAATTGCAGGTACAGTTTCTATCTACTGGTGTTCAGTAACAGACTGATTCTTTAACTTAAAAGATTATGAAGTCACATCTGTATCCAACTTTCTACAGATCTAAATAATTTCTTTTCAAATAAGAAAGTTGAAACAGCTTCAATAAGAAATTGAAAAACTAATTTTCAGCAGCAGACTTGGCTGACATTACACAGAATGTGTGGGTGGTTTCCCCTTTTGTTGTTTCAAGTAATTTTTGGTCAAGCTTTCCACAGCATCAAGGGATGATCTTGCATGGATTAATTCAGGGACAGAATGTCGTGCACTTGTCCCAGCTGATAATCACAATACAGAAAGACAGATATTCCCTATACTCATTTTCAAAGCAAAAATTCAACAAAGAGCTTCTAAATGTCCATGAGGGACCAATAATTATTTTGGAATTTGTCTATTCACTAAGGGATGATTTTACCCCTATGCTTTCATGTATTCTCATTTTTTATGTGTGGTCTTTTTTTTTTTTAACTTGGAACATAAAGGACAGAAAGATAACATTAGTAATAAAAGACCAATTTTGGGGCAAACATCCAAAGCACAATCGTTTGTATTGTCTCCCTTCATTGAACTTTGAGTTCCCTTTGAGCAGGGACAGTCTTTTGCTTTTCTCTGAATCCCCAAAGCTTAGCACAGTGCCTGGAACACAGTTAAGTGTTTAAAAAATGTTTATTGAGGGGGCAGCTGGATGGCTCAGTGGATTGAGAGCCAGGCCTAAAGACAGGAAGTCCTAGGTTCAAATCTGGCCTCAGACACTTCCTAGCTGTGTGACCCTGGGCAAGTCACTTAACCCCCATTGCCTAGCCCTGTAACAAATAAAATTAACATAGAAGGATGTATATAAAAGATATTAGGGTTTAAAAAAACTGGTATTAAAAAAAAAGGTAAAAAAAATGTTTATTGACTTTCTGACTGCCTGCCTATGTTTAAAGTCTCTCAGGAGCAGCTAGCTGGCTCAGTGGATGGAGCATCAGGTCTAGAGATGAGAGGTCCTGGGTTCAAATACGACTTTAAATATTTCCTAGCTGTATGACTCTGGGAAAGTCATTTAACCCTAATTACTTAGCCCTTACCACTAGTCTGCCCTGGAATGGATATTCAGTATTGATTCCAAGACAGAAGGTAAGGAAATTTTTAAAATATAATTTTAAATCTGTCATTCTTCAAACTTAAATGCTTCAAGGATCCATGAATTCAGAGGTTTGAATTCTCTCTCCATGGATGCAGATTAGATACTCCCACATACACACTCCTTCCTCCATCCATTAGTAGATAATCTTCTTGAGCTGCTATGGCTAGAAGAAAAAAATCAATATTTCATGGCCAAGCCTCTAAACTGAACTCAGCTGGTGCAGGGTGCTGATGACAGACATACAATCTGTCATCAGGCCTGTACTTGAAGCCCTTCCAGCATGGTAGGACTTCTCAGAGCTTGTGGTCTGCTGGCACCAGCTTCCAGATGCCAAGGTCATCTCCATGCCAAAACTGAGGCATTGGATAGGACATAGATGAATGATAGGCGAAGATAAAGAGGATCAGGACCCTTTCAGAGAAAAGTGAAGGGCTGGAGGGGTTCTGACCAACAATTTGCCTTTGCAAATTCTTTAAAAGTGCACAGCTTACTAAGACTTTCTGGTGGCTACATGTGGTTCGATGATGGTGATGATGATGATGATGATGATGATGATGATGATGATGATGATGTCAAGTTAGCAGTAAGTAGAAATTAATCTTAATATTTATTTTAAAAAGTAATCATAATAGTTATGTTTGAAATTCTCTTTTTCAGGCATAATTTCAGCTCAAAATTTAAGAAAGGAAAAATTTTTTGAATATCTAGTTATTGTCTATGCTCTGTAAATGTCCAGATCAAGAGAATGCCTTGATGATTAATATGGCAACAATGATAATTAATAATGATAGCAATAACACTTAATGTTTGTATGATGTCTTAAGGCTTGTGAAATGCTTTTCATTTATTGTTTCATTTGATCCTTACAGTAAAGTTGTAAAGTAGGTGCCATTTTTGTCCATATTTTACAGGTGAGAAAAATAATTTATTTAAGGGCCATATTAGTCAATTAAGAGAAGTCTCAGAGTCAAACACCTAATGAGGATTTGATATGGGATATGAGCCCAGTTTCCAGCACTCTGTCCAGTATATCATTCATAGGTGCTACTGAAGGAAATACTGAGAAAGCTGTCATAGGATTAATATATGCCATATTTTAAGATGGAAGGAACTTTAGAAGCAATCTAATCCACCTCCCTCATTTTGTAGATAGCAAGCTAAAGCCTAGAGTAATTGAATAATTTGATCAAGGGCAGGCATATAGGAAGTGGCAGAGATAGAATTTGAACCCAAGATGATGCCATAAATGAAATTAATGGTTCCATACAGCTCACTCAAATCCACCTTTGATGCCTACTCTAATACCCAAGCTCTTAAGTTCTATAACTCCTCACTTCTCTGATACCAATCTACCTTTTATCATTCCAAGATCATCTCAAAGATGCCTATGGTAATGAAGAAAGAAAAGGAGTCAGAAGGCTAAATTAGAAAATTAAATATTAATTTCTTTTTTCAAGGAATAAATAAAAGTTAAAGGCAGCAAAATAGAAGAGATAGAGAATAGGTCTTTGAGTCCAAAAGATTTAGGTTCAAATCCTACCTCTGATTTGAGCCAGTCCTATGATCCTAAGAAAAATCGCTTAGACTCTCATTGTCCCTAGGCAACTCTTTGAAATTAACTTGCAGAGAAAGTGGCAATCTTCCTTGGTGAAGAGAGTTGCCAGTTAGAAGTTCTCTATTACTAAATGGAATGAATCACAAGTCTTTTGAAAGGAAAACATTTTCAACTTGTCTCATATGAAACATTTCTTTCTTTTTTCCTTTCAGAAAGCACCTCACCCCTAGAATTCTAGGGGCTGGATAATCATTAGACCCTCCTTTTATTTCTATATAATCAGAAAAATTGAAGTTTTATCAGTAAAAAGTGACCAAAAGAAATGGCAAACAAGTTGATCACAGAAAAACCTGGAAAGAATTATATGAAATGAGAGAAAGTAAAGTGAGCAGAACCAGGAGAAAGTTGTACAATATACTGATCAACTGTGAATGATAACTATTATCAACAAGGCAAGGATCCAGGACAATTCCAAGGGGATTGAGGAAAAAGGATAGCCACCTCCATTGAAGGGACAGTCTGAATGCAGATTGAAACATATGGTTCTTCACTTTATTTCCTCCATGAATTTTCTCTAGTATAAGCAATATGTATCTTGTTTCACTGCATGATGAAGAAATATGTACTATGTGCCACCTATATCGTATTACCTGCCTTCTTAGGAAGGGGTAAGAGAGAGGGAAAGGAAAAAGAGAGAGAGAGATTTGGGGACATACTTAATGTGAGAATTTGTTTCTCTTGGATAAGCATATTTGTTATAATGTATACATATTTGTAACAAAGTATATGTATTATAGTATTGTTATATTGAATATTATATTGTATATAAAAATGGTAACACAAAAAAGTGACCAATGAGGCACATTTTGTCCAAAGACAATATTGAATCCAATATTCCAAGTTTGCCATAATGTTTTATTGCTTGGGACATCTCCGGAGATTGGAAAATCTCTTAATTATTCTATAGATGTTTAAATATGATTGAAGTCTCTTCTAGTTCTGGAATCAGTTTAGCATTTAAATGTATTCTGTAAAATGGCTATTCATTCATTGTCAAAGTAAGTATTCAGATGCTAGCAATAGGGACACTCTTATGGGGGCCCTGCCTCTAGTGTTAGTAATATTCTTTATGCACATTTTGATAAAATGTTATTCAAAGTAACCTTTGTTTCCAAACTCTTTTGATGGAGTCAAGGTGGGCAGGTTAATCTGCCTTTGTGATTTCTTCAGTATAGTGGGACTTTTGGTGTAGAAACCCCCTAAACTGATGAAGATTGGCAAAATTAGCTATCGTTTGTAGTCTTAAAGAGATATCTGGGACAATGACAGATTTAGTGACAAATACAGGACCACACAGATCTTGTATATCAGAGGCAGGACCAGAACCCAAATCTTCCTGATTCTAAGTCTAGTCCTCTAGGTAATAGACCCATACTGCCCTGCAAATGAACTAGGAGAAATAGATGGATAACTGACACTGGTAGGTAGGCATTTTTAAAGGTAGCCAAGATTAAATGTGACTTTTTTATTTGGACAAATGAGTTGATGATGTTTAATGAGATTGCACTGATAGATGTTTCAAATGAAGAGCCAAAGTCTAATTTTATTTAATGTCAGTGAATAAATAAATCAATACTACATGCATAAATACATGTATTCTTGTTTATTCTCTGTGTGTAAAGTTAAGGAAATAACAGATACCTAGCAAAATTTTAAGTGTTAAAAAAAGTCTCAGAACTAAACAGAGAGAAATAAAGGAATTTTCCAAATTCTTTTTTTCCAATTAAAGAGTTAGAGAAGACATTGATTTTCCATTTATCTAGGCCCTTTTCTTTTGTGATTAAAATTCTACTTTTTATGTTCTTGTCTCTATACATTAAATTCATCTATAATTATTTTTCTAATTTTTAGTGATTAGTCTCTTTTGATCCAGTCAGTCAATAATTGCTTATTAAAAGCCTACTATGTGCCAGGAACTGTACTAAGCACTGAGGAGAGGTATAGAGGCAAAAGACAAGCTCCGCTCTCAAGGAGTATACAGTCTAATGGGGAAGATCACAAACATACAAATGAGCTACATACAGGATAAATATGAGATAGTTAAGAGATCCAATCTAATTATGAAAGGGGAAAATATGGCAAGTCTACAAATAAAGAACAGGGACAACTTCAAAAACACCACCATAACCAAATGCCCTAGATAAGAGGGTCAATTTTTACCTCTTAGGTTGTCATGGAAGCATGAAAGAGGCTCACACGTTGAAGGCATGTCACTTTTAACACTTCATGGCCATTTCTTGAGAAAGAGCTAAATATGTCTAAGTATGGATTTATTCTGGCCAATCTCCTAAATTCAGGGCTTCAGTGGAGACTCTCCAAATATAAGAACAGACCAAGAAACCAGTAGTGTCCATTTATCAATAATTAGAGCAAATCTCATTGTTCTTAGACTGTTATCTCAGAAAATCACAAAATGTTTTAAGGGCTCAGATTTATAATTTATGATATCCCCCAAATTTAATCAATATTGAACCTACGTCATTGCAGAGAGGAAATCATTCACCCTATTCTCCAGGGTAGTAAATTGCATATTTTCCTTTTATAAAGTATTTTATTGAATTAGGGACATTTGGAAATAACATTTTCTCCTATTCTCCCCTGTGCTATGACTTTCTTGAAGACTTTGCCCTTCAATGCATTCAACAAAGGGATTTTGTAATGGTTCTTTTAAAGATAGGATTGTCTTCCACAAGTTCATTTATTATAGTTCAAAATCAGACTTTGTTTTTATATTTTGAAGGAAAAATTTTGTAGAAATTGATCTTTTTAGTTCCTCCAAGCAAATAAATCTGATATCTGAGTATCAACTGAAATCCTACAAGTTTCCTGTGTTTTCCAGCAAAAAAAAAAAAAAAGTTAACATCTTTCTGCAACTCATTAATCTCCTGATTTCTTTCCACTTCATAGCCTTCAGTAGAGCTGATAGGCTACTTGGCAGTCTGGGTGTATTCTGTGTTGCTCCAGTTTCTCATGAATGGCTCAGATGGAGCCTTTCTTCTCATCCCTTGGGGGAGGTGAGGGCTTCCTGCCAGTCCATAATACCTTTTTGAATGGTCATAACAGTCACCTGGTCTGAGAACAGAGGTTCTGCCAGCTCCCCTTCCACTGGCCTGTAGGACGAGGCCTGGAGCACTCTTCTTCCCCAGAGTTTTTCTCTCTACACTAAGAGTTACCATAGAAATGTAGAGTTAGATAGTATTCTTAGCCCTAGTTTAGCTAATTCTCTTGTCTGACTCTCCTGTTTTTTCAGCATTTTGCCTTGCTCCCTGCTGGAAAATAGATTGATGATGAGGCCAAGTCAGTGGACAGCCAAGCCCACAGAACGATGTCACTTGTATTTTCTGGGCAGAGTGTTTTATAGCAACACCTACAAAATGTTACTCAGAGGCATTTCAAGCACTCTTTGCACAACAGACCTGGTCCATGCACCAAAAAAAGAGGCAGAAGTTTCCTTTGAGAGCATAATGGAACCTTTCAAGGACCAGCCAACAAATTATATTCATTCAATAAATATTAAGTGCCTATTACACATAATTCATCGTGTTAGGCCCTGACAAAAATACAGAGACGAGTAAGATATGGTGACTGCCCTCACAACGTTTATAATCCAGTAGGAAAATAAATAAATATGAATAACATGATGCAAAATAAAGCATAAGGATCTAACAGAGATGGGGACCAAAGACTGAGAGAATTATGAGAAGAAATAGACTACTCCAAGCTAGGGAAATCAAGGACAGCATTGCAGAGCCTGGGCCAGAGAGGAGGTGGCATTTGTGATAGGCCCAAAAGGATGGATATATTTTCATTAATAGTCAGAAATGCTGTCCAAAGCAAGTCCCTGGCTCCTTTTTCACCTTATAGGAAATCGCCTTTTGTCTCCTGCACCTTCATTATGTCCTCCAATAAGAAGATAGCATAAGTATTTTTATTCCCATTATACAGAGGTATAAACTAAGGCATTTAGAAAGTGCTTGTCCCAAATCATAGAGTAAGTCATTGGTTGGAACTCAATCACTCTGATTTCCTGTCCAATTCTCCACTCACTACATTATGTTGCATTCCATCTGGCTGTGTTGGTTGCTTTCCAAATGCGGAAGGGTTTTTTCTTTTTTTCTTTTTTTTTTTTTCAGCCAGCACACAGAATTTTTCAATTAACCCAATACATTACGAAGAAAAGAGTATCTTCTAAAGAATCAGGGATTCACCACTCTTGGGGGCAGGCTACTGGAGTTGATGGACCAGAAGCCAAATGGATAATGACAAATTCCAGGTTTGTATTCTTTGGTTGCCTTAGAACCCTGAAGCACATGAAGCAAGATTCCATTCTGAGACCCAGCCTTGATGACAACATGAAAAGTGGTGGGTCTAAGAGCTCATAGAACTTTAAAGAATGAAATGTGTGTGAGTGCTTTGGGGAGAGCTATAGTAGGAGAGAAATTACTTGAGTAAGGGCAGATCATCAAGAAATAACTAAAACCTCTGTGTCCTTAGCCTCTTGAGAAAAACAGTCTTGGCAGTCACTAGAGATGGTTCAGTGAAAATAACAAAAGTGGTGTGTAGTTTTCAATAAAGAGGAAATAGTGTGCAGGGTGCCTTCAAAGCAAGGGTGGGGGGAGGAATAGGGAGGGGAGTTAAGAGATTAACAGAACAAATGCTCTGCAGCTGCAGTTGTCTGTATATGAAAAGGATCATAGGATTTAGTGCTGAAGGAACTTTCATTAATCCAAAACCCTTATTTTGCAGACGAAGAAAGAGAGATCTATATAGGGAAAATTGACTAGCCTAAATTCAAACAGGTAATAAGTAGAAAGGCTGAGATATAAACCCAGGTCACTTAACTCCAAATCTAGTCTTTTCCCATTACATTAAACTACACACGCTTACACTCACTTAAGGAATTTACACGGGTGTGTTGGGAAATATTTAACAACCAGCTCTCTGAAATGCAGAATTCCAAGGCATAAATGTTCATACTCAGAATCTAACAATCATCTCTCAGGAACTGACTTGGCATGCCTCCAAAGAATCCTTACAATTATGTGACATTTATTTTTTTAATGTTTCTATTTAATAATGCTAAGTATGAACACACACACAGAACTATAGAAAAAGTTTTTAAACAGTCATACAATAGAACTAACCAGGAAGAGTCCAGGATTCATCTGATGGATTGTGACTGCCCAGCAAATGATGCAAAATAGGATGATGAAATCACCAATTAGAATTTGAAGGATGGAAGGGAACATGTGCTATTATTTTCACAGAATCAAAGAATCATGAAATTTTTTAGATGAAAATGATCTTGGTACATGACCATTTATTGTAACATATACTTGACCAAGAAAGTCCTCTATCACATAGCCAACAAATGGTCATCCATCCTCTCTTTGGTGTGAGAAAGTAGAGGGTTCACCCACCATGTGAATTAAAGCATTACACATTGAGATAGCTCTAATCATTAGGAAGATTTTCTTTTCTCCAAGCTTAAATATGCCTCTTTATTTTTTCTGCCTATAAAATTATATGGAAGAGAACTCAAAGGGATATTGAATGCAGGGATGTGGGGCAGAGTGAGCTTCTAGCTTCTCATCCTAAATAAGAAAAACTCATTTGCTACATCTGTCAATTCTTTTACCTCTCCTATCATCATTTTAATACATACTACCTACATATCTTACAGAGATGGAGTATGCATAATTCTTTTCAGGTCTAGGTGACTCTTTGGGGAAAGGCAACATTTAGACATCAGCTACTGATGGAGAAGGAAGCAGAAGCATGGGGTTCCAATTCTATCATTTTGTGCTATGTAACTTTAGGCAAATAACCTAAATTATATTCACCTCAGGGTCCTGACATATAAATGTGGGAAAATCTACAGGTCAAATGAAATAATGTGCATAGAGCATTTTACAACCAAAAAAGGTTAAATAAATAAAAACTATTACTTTTATATAAGAGTATGGTTTTGTTGAAAGAGCAGTGATTTGGAGGATGGAGCCAAGATAGTGGAGTACAGGCAGCAACTCAGCCAAACTCTCCCAACATTCCCCTACAAATAATTTTAAAATGATGCTTCAAAAAAATTTTTTTGGAGCAGCAAAGCCAACAGAGGTAGGAGTAAGATATTTTTCCACTGTAAGACAATTTAGGAATTCGGTAGAAGAGGTCAGTGATACTGGGCTCAAAACCAATGACCAATACATGTAGCAACATTAAGAGTTCTCAGTCTAGAGACAGCAAGGGAGTCAGACAACTTGTCAGAAAGAAATTATAGGTGACTCTTTTCTGGCATTGGATGCAACTAATGCTTATTGACAACTCAATTCCTCATGTGGAGTTCTGGATCACAGTTTCAAGGCAGAGAAGAGGGTTAGCATTTGTAGCTACAAGGAAACAGGAGCCATTCCTGGGTAAGGACCAGGGCACAAACCAGGGGAGTGGTGACTTTGCGTCTCAACAGTTCACAACACCTTAAAAGCACCAAAAACTTGTAGACTTTCATAACTACCTCTGAAAACAGCAATGCAAAAAAACTTGAAGCTTAGAAAAGTGCCTCTGAACCTCCAGGGTGAGCAAAGCCCAACTTTAGAATAAAGTTCAAAGTCAAGAAATAAACTAGAGAAATGAGCAAACAGAAAAAAAATTAACTTGACCATAAAAAGCTACTGCTTTAGCAAGGAAGGCCATAATACAAACTCAAAAGAAGACAACATGAAAATAGTGATAACCAAAGACCAAGTTTTTTGAAGAAAAATGCAAATTTGAACCAAATTCAACAAGAATGGAAGTCTTAAAGAAAGAAATGAGTAGCAGATAAAAAAAAACTGAAAAAAGAAATGAGAGTGAATGAAGCAAGAAAATTATGAAAAGTGAATTAATAGCTTAGTAAAAGAGATAGCTAGGTGGTACAGTAGATAAAGTATCAGGTTTGGAATCAGGAAGATCTGAGTTCAAATCATGCATCATACATTTATTTACTAGCTGTGTGACCATGGGCAAGTCATTTAATCATGGTTTTCTCATTTGTAAAATGAGTTAGAGAAGGAAATGACAAACCACTCTAAAATCTTTGTGAAGAAAACTTCAAATGGGATCTCTAAGAGATAAACATGACTGAAAAATGAATGAGCAATGATAAAAAATTACTGGAGAAAATAACACCTTAAAATAAACAGAATTAGCCTAATGTTGGAAAAAATGACCAAAAGGGGGCAGCTAGTTAGCTCAATGGATTGAGAGCCAGACCTAGAGATGGGAGGTTGTCAATTCAAATCTGGCCTCTTAGCTATGTGACCCTGGACAAGTCACTTAAAGCTCATTGGCCAGCCTTTACCACTCTTGCCTTGGAACCAATATATAGTATTGATTCTAAGATAGAAGGTAAGGTTTTAAGAAAAAAAGGCACAAAAATTCACTGAAGAACTTCTTAAAAAGCAAAATAGACTAAATAGAAAAAAAGTACAAAATCTCAATGAGGAAAACAATTTTTAAAAATTAGAATTGAGTAACTGGAAGCTAATGACTCCATGAGACATCAAGAAATAATTGAAGAAAGTCCAAAGAATGAAAAAATAGAAGACAATGTGAACTATTGCAAAAACAACTGACCTGGAAAACAGATCAAAGGTAAGACAACTTAAGAATCACTCAGATCCCTGAAAGCCATATTCAAAAAAAGAAAAGCTTAGACTTTTTCTAAAATCATATTTTAAGAAAATATGAGGTAAACTTCCATGATATTTTATATCCAAAGCATAAAATAAAAAATGAAACACTCCACCAAACACTTTCTAAAAAAGATGCTAAAATGAAAACTTCCAGGAATAATGTAGCCAAATTCAAGATCTCCTAGGTCAAGAAGAAAATATTGCAAGCAGTCAGAAAGGAAAAAAAAATCCAAAGATCATGGAACCATAGTCACATTCACACAGTATTTAGACGTTTCGATATTAAAGGGGCAGGCATGGAATTAGATATTCTGGAAGGCAAAAAAAGAGTTTAGATTACAACCAAAAATAATTTACCCAGCAAAACTGATTATAATCCTTTGATGAGAGGGAGGAATGAATATTTAATGAAATGGAAGGTTTTCAAACATTCCTGAAGAAAAGACCAGAGCTAGGTAGAAAATTTGACATTCAAACAGAAGACTGAAGAGAAACATAAACAGGTAAGCATGAGAGAGAAATCATAAAGTACTCAAAGTTAAACTATTTAAATACCTATTTCGGAAGATGATACATGTAACTCTTGGGAACTATGTCATTATTAGAATAGTTAGAAGGAGTCTACATAGACAGAGGGAATGAGTTGTGAGTATATGGATGATTTTTCTAAAACTGAAAGTGTGAGGAAACAGGGATACACAAAGAAGAGGGGCAGGAAAGGTAGAATGGGGAAATTTTTCTGATATAAAAGAGACATGCAAGGAAGAATCATTACAGTAGAGAGGAAAATGGAAGGTGGGAAATACTTAAATCTTATTCTCATCAAAATTGGATCAAATTTGGAAGAATTCTCCTACACACTCAGTTGCTTATAAAAATATATCTGACTTAACAGGAAGTAGAAAGGAAAGGGGGGAAAGAGATACGGAGGAACATGATTAAAAGGTTGAGTGGATTAAAGAAGGCAATGATGAGAAGCAAAACAGACTTTTGAGGAGGAACAGAATAAAAAGAGAAAAAGGACATATTTTCTTTAATAAGATGGAGGTGAATACACAATTAGAAATTATAACTGTGAAGGTGAATAGGATGAGCTCACTGATAAAATGGAATTTAATGGCAGAATGCATTAGAAACCAGAATCCAACAATATATTGTTAAAAATAAATAAGTAATTATTTTTTTTTCTTAAAAAGTAATGACTTGGCTAGGTTCAAATCTGGCCTCAGACACCTCCCAGCTGTGTGACCCTGGGCAAGTCACTTGACCCCCATTGCCTACCCTTACCACTCTTCCACCTATAAGTCAATACACAGAAGGGCTTAAAATTTTAAAAAAAAAATTAAAAAAAAAAGTAATGACTTGGTGTCATAGAATTAGAATTAGAATCCTACTTCTTCTATTTACTACCTACATATCTCTGAGTAAATCAATTCTCTCTCTGGGATTCAGTTCCTTCATTTGCAAAATGGAGGGGTTAGTAAAGTAATCTCTAAGGTTCCTGCCAATTCTAAATCTATAATCCCATGATCCTAAGAGCTCCTAGAACAGAAGAGCTATTATTTTCGCAGTGATTGGGGGAAATCCAGAACTTTACCCCAACAATGGCATTCATAGATGATGACTCATCATAACTACCCCAAAAATTCTTATTAAAAATATGTTGCATGGAGTGAACAGCACTAATTTGTAACTTCCCCAGAAGGATTTATTATCTAGTTTGGAAGATAGGACATTTATTTGTCTATCCATTCATTCAGTAAACATAAATTGAAATTCTACTATGAACAAAGCCTCATGCAATTCATAGCTAAGTGCTATGGAAGATGCAAACATAAACAAGGCATGGTGCCCAGGCTCAAAATTTCCAAAAAAACAAAGATAAATAACAATTTAAAGTAGCATAATCTATTATAGGAGTGATCCAGACAACTAGCTTCAGAATGGTTCAAGAAAGAACTGATCATAAATATCAGAGGGAGTGGAGATCACAGAAAAGGAGGCTTTGAAAGGAAGGACAAGAATTAGAAAATAGTGGAGAAGTGTACTCCAGTAGAATGCAACTTTTCAAAGAAATTAGTTGTTTCACATTTGTCCCTCTATCCCTGACACCAAGCATAGTATCATAAACATAGGCAGTAATCATGAGATACTTGCTGTGTTATGTCAAGAAGTTTTCAACAACCATAATGACACCCACTTAAATCTTTTGGTAAGAAGTGGTGCAGAATAACTAAATATTTGGGGAAAGTTTCATGAGTTCTTGGGTAACTAAAATCCTAAAGAGAGCTAAGCAAACTGGTAGAATATTTTGCAATTTCTGAATATCAACAAATATACATGTGTATGTAGATAGGTAAGTGTTGACTACAAAGAAATTAACATTCATTAATCAAAAAGATATTGAAATTAAATCAGTCAAGTATTCATTCTTTGAGAAATATATTTCATGAAACTCATCAATCAACACATATGTTTGGAACCCTCCTTAGGATTCTATTAAAAAAATTCTCTTCAACTAGAAACTTACAATTTACAAAGAGCATACATGAAAAAAATCATAGGACAATTAAGTGTCAAGATTATTGATTCTTACTATATAAGAAAGAAGTCAGTATTAGCTAGAGTAGGTAGCAATGATTTCATGGGCGAGATAACGAAGCTGTTCCATAAAGGATGGGAAAGCTTTTAACAGGTGGATAATGGCTTGTGACTGGGCTTTCTACAAGGGTGTATAGACAACATGAACAAAGGGAAGGTGGTAGAAATAAGCACACTGCGTTTTATAGAAAAATTAGACTCATTAGAACAGAGGGAATAAATAAAGGAGTAATAGGAAGCATGTTTGGTTAGGTAGTTGGTACATTAAAAGCCAGGCTGGGACTTTTGTTTTTAAAGGCAATGAAGAGCTATGTGAACAAGAAAGTAATAAAATGAATGTGGCATTTGGTAATGATTCATTTGGAAGGCTATATATGATGGCTTGGAGGAAAGAAAGACTGGAGAAAGTGAGACAAACTTGGAAAGTTTTACATTAATTGATGTGCGAGGTGATAAAGACCTGGACTTAATGGCAATGGGAATGGAGTCCAGTAAGGGATGAATCATAGACCTTTCAAATGAAGAAAAAAATAGGCATAATGACTGATTGGATGTAGAAAATTAAGGAAAGGGAAATATTAAAAGCAATTTCAAAAGTAGAAAGACAAACTGACATAATGGAAAAAGTAGCCCACTGAGTTTACTGTCAGAAGCCATGAGTTCAAATACCAATCTCATCACTTATTGGTATTAACGCCATGGAAAATGATTTACTCTTTCTGGACTTGAGTTTCATCTGGGGAAAAAAAGACAATGCTTGCTCTATTTACTTCACAGAGTTTTTCTAAGGAGGAAATAAAATATTATGTGCAAAATGACTTTATAAGCCATAACATACTATATAAACATGAGGAGTTATTTCAATGGAAGAATGATGATCACTTTGTAGTTTTCCACTGAAAAGGAAAAAAAAATCTTTTTAAAGGTATGAGTATTTTTGAAAGATAAGAATAAGGATTCTTTTTAGGTAAAAAAGTATTTTTGTTCCAAATCTAGCACCACTAAACTAAGACCACACATGTTAGAGACCTTTGCTAATCACAGCCCTTCTTCTGACCTTATGCTTCATCCAGGGTTCATTGCTCTAGAGACCTTTGTCCCTTTAATAGGGAAAGTGGATTCCCCAGGGATCCAATCCCTTCCCACCTCAGATTCTTGAAAAACAATTCAGTTTTGGTTCTGATCTAAGGGATTCTCCCCCCAGGTGGGGAAATAAGGTGTTGTTTTTTAAATTTTATATATATATATATATATATGTTACATATATATCAATCGCGGAAAAGATATATATATATGTGTGTGTGTATATATATGTATATAACACAGAAAAAACAAAATAGCCCCTGCCCTCAAGGAACTTACATCCTCCTGAAATCCACTCACACTGGCATAAAACATATCAATGAATAAGTTTGATGTTTTAATGGCATCTCCACATACCCCCCATCACCCCATTTTCAGGTTTACATGGAAATCAATAACAAATTTTTTATAGACACTGTGCATAACACTCTAGAATGTACTTTAAGGAGATGTTTTATGTTACAATATACACACATATGTATCTATTTCTCACCTTCAAGGAGACTATACTATATATGTATAGCGAGATTATGCTATATATATGTACTATAAATATGTTGTACTATATATATAGTGTATATACTACATAGTACAAACATGAATTAGAAATGAACATAGGAATTAGTCATGAAATATTTACTTTGTTATATTGAGTTTTATTCCTACACACAGAAAAGAAAATGTTAAGCAAAAAGGAGTTGTGTAATTAGAGTCCTGAAATGCTAGTATGAAAGTCTTATTAAGACATTTTCAATCAAGCTGCTTATTAATTATTTTACATTTCATTTCCACTGAGTACAGCCTGATCAGTGCCAAGTGGGTTCTTTTCTTTCAGATAGCCTTTCTGTCTTTCTGTCTTTGTCTCTCTTCTCTGTTTCAATCTCTCATTACTCCTGACCTTGCCACTGTTATCATTGCAATGGGTCCAATAGCCAATATCTCTGACAAAAGGAAAATAACAACAACAAAAAAAAAATAATTCGCTCTATGGCTCTCTCCTTAAAAAAGTGTTATAAATGAAATTGATCTGCATGTTTATTACCAGATTTATAAGCATTTACTAATGAAGAAATAATGATTGATAGAGGAGGAGAGAGAGAGAGGGATCTCAGTCTTTCTAGATTCTCCATTCTGCTGTTTTCTACTTGCAGGAGATCAAGAGATAAGGAAAAGCTCAGAGAGAAACCTCTAGAACGGAGACCAGTCTGGAAGGTCAAAGACCTCTCTCTGCTTCCTGCACTTATTTTTTAAAAAATGAACATCCTCCTCCCTCTGTGAAGACATTACATTGACTCTGAAATGCTGACACTCGGGATGCCCATTCTGATGGGGAACACAGGAGTCCAACACAGTACTGTGACTTTGTGACTCCTATGTCCTGCCACTACAAGGGGGGGATTCAAGGCCCCTAAATAATTACTTCACACAATTTGCCTCCCCCTCGCCCATTATTCTTTGGAAGGTCAGCATGTCCTCCAGGAGATTAAGATGTTAGTCTCTTCAATAAAGCATTCCATATATGGAGTCTATACATTTAGGATTTTCTTACTAGAAGGTATTAAAACAGAAGAGATATTGTACATTTTATGGAGGGAGTTACAACAATTTTGGAAATAAAGGAAAGAGGAAAAAAAAAGAAAATTGAAGAGACACATAGGGGGCATTCCCCTTTGGCATAAGTGTTTACAATCTGAGTAAATGGAAGGCTCAGCCCTCCCCTCTGTTTGGTTCATTATATCCAAAATTTCCCTCTGAATCTCCTGATATAGTGTCTGATTTCTGCAAACATCCTTATAGCATCTTCTCCAGAAGATCTGCTTTCCTGGTCTAGGGTATTTGGCAATTATCCGTTTCCCAGAATTACTTTAAAAGGTCTTGGACTTTGGACTTTTAGGATAATTACACAAGTTATATACTCATAAGACTAGACCAGTGGAAAGAAGGCAATTAGTTCCCTTACTGACCCTCCAAAGCTCAAAGAATCATCCTTATATTTCAAGGGCAGCAGGAAAGAGAGAGAACCAAAGGTTTAAGATTGCACCTTTAGAATCACTACTTAAATCAGGTTCAGCAGCCAAATAAAAGTGTCATGATTGTGGTTGAAAAGGAGCATATTCTAAGGTGGAGGAAGGGAAGCCCCCAAGGTTATGTTTCACAAAAATAATAAATTTATTATATTGTCCTCTCTAAATTACTTTGTACTTACTTTACTTTTCTCCTCTGTAGAATGCATGCCCCACAAAGGAATGTTTCATTTTTCTCTTTGTATTCCTTTTGTCCTATATGTAGTAAATGCTAAATGCTTCTTTACTGAATTGAATTGAATGAAAAATAATTACAATAATAGACATACAAAATTCAAATACAGACAGCTTCATTAGACTACACTATTACTTTTTTCTAACTTATAGAATCAGGATTTGTGCAGGAGTGTTTATAATTAATTTTTTAATCAGTGAAAATCTACTTTGCTCTCAACTATTCTTAGTTTCTCTCTATTGATTATCTCTAATTTATCCTGGATATAGCTTATATATATATAAATATAGTTATTTACATGCTGTCTCCCTCCATTAAAATGTGAGCTCCTTGAGAGCTATGACCATTTTTGTCTCTTTGTATGCCCAATTCTTAACATAGTGCCTGGAATATAGTAGGTACTTAATACATTTTTATTGACCAGCTTCTATCAAATGTATTTCTTCTATGACCTCTCATGATGATAAAGTTCAGAGAAGATATATATGTGTATATATATATATATATGTATGTATGTATGTATCTTCTTCCCCCATTTGAATATAAGCAATTTATTCTTGCTTATCCTTTTATGATTATTTTTTTCATGTTTACCTCTAGAATAATAAGTATTAATTTCAATACTCTGGTGTTAGCAAAACTGACAGCAGAAAGGAGTAAATAGTAGTGTCCTAGTAAAATGTTTATTTGGGGCCTTTCATCTAAAAATCCTAAGGTACTTTAAAAACATTAATTAGGGTTCACAAGTCCTCTCCATGAGCAAGTTTAACATAATAACCATTTTACAGATGGATTAACTAAGACATAGAAGTATGGAATAATTGACTCTGTGTAACAGACTTAAAACAGAGATGAGGCAGAAATATATTTTGAGTTCCTGATTCTTTGATTCTATTTAATAAATGTAGAATTGATCATTCAGAAAAATGTTAAAGGTCAATTATGGGACTGAGCAATGATAGCACTTGTCATTGTCAGATTTAGAGAAAAGCAAGGGAGGATGAGAAAATAGAAGTAAAAAAATAAAAAAAGGTAAGAAAGGAAAGGCATATACAAAGTTAGAGCAAGGAGAAAAATTAATGAAAAAAGTAAAAGGAATGTATGGAAAGAAGTGTCAGGGGGCCTACTAGCAATGATACTCAATGGCAGTTACACCACATATCATTACACCAGACAATTTTGTTTCCCAATAGGGGAGATTTCATAGTTCTATTTTAATCTAGGGGAACCTCAAGCAATATCCACCTGAGGGTGCTTATGCCTCGCCAAACAATCAAAGATCAGGAATTTAGAGCAGAAAAGACTTTAGAAGTTTCTGAGTCCAAACCCCTTTATTTTATAGATGAGAAAATCGAGGTACAAATAGGTTACAAACTATGCCCAAGGTCATACGATTTAAGTGTCAAATGCTAATATTTCCCTGACTCCAAGTCCAACACATTTTTTATTATACTACAACACAGTGTAGATCCAGTGAAACTCTTTCATTTTGTAGATTAGGAAATGGGTCTCCACAAAAGAAAAGTGATTTCTCCAACGTCACTGAGGTAATATACAGCAGAGTTGGAATCTGAACTCATCGTGCATGGCACATTGAAAAAATAAGGGGGAAAAACATGAAATTTGGAGTTGCAGGACCTGAATTTGAATCCCAGCTACCTTACTTAAACCACTTTGTGCTTCAGTTTTCCCATCTGTAAAATGAGGGAGTTGGACCACTGGCTCTTTGATCTTCTAATTTCTATTCAGCTTCGCCTGGGGTCTGCATCATTTAGGTATATAAAAGTGCCTACCCAATCCCTCTATGAATGAGAGCTTAATTAGACAGATTACTAAAATGCAAGTTGAATTCCTTAAAGGAACACCTACTCAGAGTGCATCCAGGGTTTTAGGATGGGCTAAATGGGAAATTTGCCCTGAAGACACAAGTATTGAGGCCTGAAGGCTAGAGAACATTTCATTGTTGAAATACACTAGGCTTCCTACAAAAGAATATAAGGAGGTATAACACACAACTCCAAAAGCAACGTAGGACATTCTTTGGTCTAATGCCACTTTAGTCAGTAGTCTGTTAGTTAATAAGGATTTATTAAGTGCTTTCTATGTGCCAGGCACTATGCCAAGCATGGGTTGTTGTTTTTTTTTTTAACAGCCAAAAATACGATTCCTTACCATCGAGAAGCTTCTTTTCTAATGGGGATAGCTAATATGTAAACAATTATGTTCAAAAAAAGATGTGAATTTATGTAGACGTTAATCCCATAAGGAAGAGAGTGCATGAAGGCAGGGTGGAGAGGAAAGAGAAAGGCCTCCAAAAGAGGATAGAATTTAAACTAAATTTTGAAGGAAGACAGGGATGACATTCCAGGCATGGGAATTAGCCAGTAGAAAGGCAAGAAGATTGAGTGTCATGAGCTTACAACGAACAGCAAGAAAGTCAGTATTTCTGGATGCTAAAGTAGGCAGAGAGAAGTAAAGTGTAAGGATTTTGGAGAGATAGAAAGAGGTCAGATTTTAAAATCTAAACAGAGAATTTTATATCTGATCTTGGAGGTAATAAGGGCCTACGGGAGTTTATTGAGAAAGGAAATAATGTTATTCTTCACATTCTAGTTTCAGGGTTCCCCACTTCTGTACCATACATACTATAGAAAGCAATCTCCCTGATGAGATAGAATGCCTTGTTTGTCTTTTCATCTATCATACCTTACTTTAAAAAAATCAGAACTGTAGTTTTCTTGCTAATGAAACTCCTTCTATTAGTATAGATCAAAACCAATTCTGCAACTGATATTTGTGGAGAATTGCATGGAGCATTAACAAATTAAATGACTCTCCCAAGATCACTCATGTAGGATTTTGACAGAAGAAAGATTTTAGCCCCTTTGCTTAACTCCAAAACTGGTTCTCTAAACATTATACTATATTATCTTTTACAGAAGGAGTAGGTGAAATAGAAACTATTTTATCAAGCAAATATATGCCATAGTCACAGAATTTGAGAGCTATAAAAGATCCCAGTGACCATATAGACCAAAGAATAGAATTGCCAATACCACAGAAATAGTTATCCAGCTTCTGCTCTAAAAGAAGGGAACCTGCCATCTAAAAGAAGGGAATCTAGGTAAAGTAAACAAGCATTTGTTTAGTAAGAATTTATTGAGTATGAAATTGAGCAAAATTGTTAAATAGTAAAGCAACAAACCAACCAGCTAATGAATTTAATATTTTGTACTATCTAAATTATAAGAGGTTATATTGCCTCAATTTCCTTGACAGTATCCCTAACAGATGGTTATTCAAGATCTGCCTGGAAATTACCAGTGGTGGAGAACTCATTGCTTTTCACTTTGAATAAATAAGAAAATTAGTCAATCGGGGGACATGGAATAATAAAAGGTATCTCTGGACCAAGAGTTAGGAGACCAGGATTCTAATCCCAGGCTTCTACTACATTATGTGAGACACTTAGCTTCTTTAGCTCTGTTTCCTCCTTTGTAAAATGAAAGGGTTGGACAAGATAGTGTCTAAAGGGCTTTTCTACTAAAAGACTCTCTGTTCTTCTTTAGCTTCTACAAAGTTGAATTAAATACATTCTGGGGTCTCTTCCTAGTTCTCCAACTCCCACAAATAAGTATGTCATTTAACTTCTATACACTTCATTTTGAAAAAGTGTAAAATGTCTTTCTCACTTTCCAAAGAGAGATCATGAGTAGATTTGTAAACTGAAGAATCAGCTCATCCAAAAGAACATCCTCCCTTGGAGTAAATGAGGCAATCTGAGGAATCACAATAAATCTTCTAATCACTTGTAAAATGATTGATCTCCTAGTGGCCAGAATAAGTTAGTGGAGAATCTACATGCCTAAAATGACGCCTGCAAGGCATTCAGTCCCCTAATTTTGGCCATTTTAACTCCTGATCAGGATCCACTTGGCCATGGCAATCAGCATCAATCAACAAGACAGCTGAAATGATCATAGCAGCCATGCTGAAGGTCGGCTCAGTGACTGTATTTAGAGAAAGCCTGATTTGACAGGTGTCGCTAACACATGGAGAAAATTAAACTCAAAGACTCTAAAGCACCATAAAATTCCACAGGAAATATGACATAGATATTATTTGTGAATATATGTGTCCATATAGGAGTCATATTTCTTATTATTTAATTAATATAATACTGGATTTACAGTTTCAGATAGGAATTGGCATATCGTTCATTCACTGGGAATAGAAAGGAAGTCATTTTCCCTGATCTTAATTTGAACATTTCTGGAAAAACCTTTCCAAAAGGAGTCATCTCCCAGTTTTGAGTGAGGGATTTGTCAATAGGAAAGACATTAAATCTAAGTGATTCCGATGACTTTTCTTTCTTTGAAAAGTTGTCTAGAGAATTGTGTTTTTTTGATAAAGGATATATAACCTTTAATGAATTAGTCCTTCAGTGTCATATTTAGCAAGGTCCTTAATAGTATGTTGTACGGTGTCTAAAGGCTTACGATTAAAATGATATGCATCCGGTAAGAGGACTAGGCTAATCCCATGCAGCTGGAATACAGTAGAGAGGGGGCCTCCTTTCTGGATGGATTTTGAATGGGAATTAAGACCTCTTCTTAAAACAAACGAAAAAAAAAATCCCTGAAGTGAAGACATACGGTAGTACAGCAAAAATGAGGTTTCAGCAAAGAGTATAAGAAAGCTTCCTTTCATGGCTGGTTCCAATCTTTCACACCCGCTCTGAAGAAAAAGAAGGTATCATCTCTTGCTACGAAAAAGGAGGGCAAAACAACTGTTCGCAAGGCCTCTGAGCACAGGCCGTGCTTTTAATAACCATTCTCCAAATCTTGGAAGACATACGACTTTTCGATTCAGATGTTTCCAAAAATACACGAATTGCAGAAAACACTTTCCCCTTTGCCAGAAACATGCTGGAGCTTTGCTTACATTACATGTCCCCCCCTCCTTCCCCTCCACAACATGTTGGGAATAATAAAGCCCCTCATATCATTGATAAGATTGAACATGGGTTAGGGCAAATGGGAGACGGCTCAGTCAATCCTTTATGCCTCTTTCTTAAATATAAATATGGACGCCATCCAACTTTCCCAATCTGAATGACTTTGGCTGAGGGAGGTGGGTATGGAAATCATTTCCTTTCTAGGTGCAGTAGCTGCTTTCCACAGACTCAACAAAGACATGAAATATCATTAACATCTGATTCTAAAAAGGTTGACAACCACTTCTTTGTTTTAGGAAGCAGCCTGGGGAAAGCTGCTGAACATTACAATATATCGCTAGCAAAATTATACCTATTAGGCACTGATAGGAGTGTTGGAATATTTCTCTCATTTGTATTCTGAGATGGAACTTGAATATATCTATTGTTTTCACAGTATCCATTTCATATTTTAAACGGCATGGAAAAATCATACATGTAAACATTACTTCAGCTGAGGCAAAGCAATGTTTGGCCCAACAAGACAGCCTGCTTGGCTGAACTCTGTGGGCTATAGTTTCAATGAGAGGAGGTGAGGTGGGCAGAAAAAGACGCAGGCAGTTTGTCTGGGAGTTGCTTCGGTGTTCAAGGACTCCAGCTCCTTCCTTTTCCAATCAAACCAGAAAGAGATGTAGCCCTCGAACAAGTTTATCTGTTGCACAGTGGACACGGCTTATTTATACACAGGAGTAGAAGATTTGAGAGAAAAGAGGCTCCCACATATCATAGTTTCAGAATTCACTGATAGCAAAGTAAAAAAGGAAAGGGAGAAGTTATGGCAAAGAGAGAGAGAGAGAGAGAGAGAGAGAGAGAGAGAGAGAGAGAGAGAGAGAGACAGAGAGAGAGAGAGAGAGAGAGAGAGAGAGAGAGAGAGAGAGAGAGGGAGGCAGTCTCCAAGCCAAGAAGCCTTGGGTTGAAATGCTTCCTCTGACACATACTGGTTGTGTGTGACACATACTAGGTAACTCACTTATCTACTCAGTATTTTAGAGAATTCTCCAAGAATGTAAGTTGTGGAGAAAGTGCCTATCTGCACTGGTAGTGTTTCCTTACCAAGAAATCTCTTCTACCAATGAAATTATAACTTTAATCCCTATTCTTTAAAAAGAAAGAGAAAAGCTAAAAAGAAAAAAATGATAAATACTTCTAAAATAATTTTAAACATTCATATTTTCTAAGGTAAAAGCAAAAAATCCAAAACAATTTCTGTGTCAATGATTTTCCTCTCATCCTTTAGAATAAGAAATAGAATTACCCTAAAATAGGCTAGTGAGGCACAGTGGAACCATCTCATAGGGTATCTAGTCCAAATCATTCATTTGACAGATCAGGAAATTAAGGACAAGGGACTTTAAGTAATTTGCTGAAGGTACAATGGTAGTATGGGAAATAGGAAATCCATCCTCTGATTTTTTTTAAACCACTCTGTGCCTTGGGTAATTCTCTAGGATTTATCCACTAAATCCTAGGCTAGTTCACAGTCCAACTTGATGGATGGAGTTCCCTCCATAGAAGAAATCACAAGTCAATCAATTTCTATACAGACTTTAAACAGCTCTCTAAAAGGAAACTAATGTCTTTGTTTTGCAGGGAAACAAATCTACTTTAGACTCAAGAGGACATTCTGTATCAAATCAAAATCAACAGTTTTTTTGAGGGTCTCCTATAAACAAAATTGTTTTTTGGAGGTTGAGAGAGCAGATGACAAGAAGGAGACAAAAGCAGGATTCCTGTCAATTGGTTTATAATATAGTTGGTAAGATCAAATGTAAACATAGAAAAAGTGTATTGACAATAAAATATTTTCAAAAAAAATTCAAGGAGACTAGTAAGAGACCAGAAAGAATCTCCTTGAAGGCAGCCATTCTTTCCTGGTTTTGGTGGTGGTGGTAGTTGTTCTGGTTTGTGACCTCAGTACTTGCACACAATAGGCAATTAATAAATGTCTACTGAATTAAACTGAATGAATGTTGAGAAAGAAGTTCAAGTGAAACTATCAAGCTTTTATTAAATATTGACTATAAGTCAAGCACTGTACTAATCTCTGGGAATCCAATACAAGCAAAAAGAAAAACAGTCCCTGCCCTCAAAGAACTTATATTCTAAAATAGGGAAACAATTCATAAAATAGATCTGAAAACTGGGGATTAGAGATAAGTTGTGGGGAGAAGTTACCCCTGTAGAGGGAGTGCAGGATAGCTGGTCTTTCTTTCTCAAAATGTGGGTTCCAAGAACTCATCAATGTGACAAGTGGGTCACTAGGTATAGAGAGATCTTCCAGAACAAAAAGGCAGCTGAGGCATCTAATTACTCAGAAATAGAACTGGGAGAGGAATGAAAGAAACATATGAACGAGTTCAAATAGAGAAAAGAGAGAATCACTGTGTTGGGGTGATTAGGTAAGATTTCTTGAGTGAAGCCCACTTAAATCTTCCCCACTTACATAGATTTCAAAAGTAAGCAAAGAGTGCATGTTTTAAAAAATCATAATCTTTTAACTTATTTTCTTTGTTTATTTTATTGAATTTTTTCATGTTGGTTTAAAAAAAATGCTTTCTCTACTTAGAGGCTTGTCAGTAAGCTGTCTTCCTTATAGGCATGAGACAGCTTAATGATATATCAATCCAGTGACATCAAAAAAGATAGGATACAGCTCTCCCTTTTGGGGGAAACTCAGCTGTGCCTGCCTCCTGCCTATTATGCTAAAATGAGATGGGGACAAGCTGTCCTCACTGCAACCAAAATGCATCCCATCATGCACACCCCCACTACCAGACTAAGAACTTCATTCTGGGCCCTCAAAGTTTTATTTATTCTTTCCAGAACTTTACGTACCCACCACTACAAACACACACACACACACACACACACACACACACACACACACACACACACACACACACACTAACCAGGAAATATTCTAGATAAGACTCAAATATAAATAATTGAATCTGATTTTCTATTCCTCCCTCATTCTTAACACAGAGATTGCAGAAGTGAACAAAAGGTCCAGTGGGTAGTGTTTACATGACTTGTACAGTATTTACCACATTTTCCAATGGAGTTACTACTCAATTAGAGCAAAATAAAGGGTTGTTGCCCAGTAACTATGTAATTACAATACCACTGCAAGTACAATAGTGTCATTGTTAGCCACAGAGAGAGGGGAGGATTCCAGGTATTCTGAGCTCCAGGTGATTATTCACATAACTTCAGACACTACTGCAGGCACTGGTTTAAGAAAGAGCTCAAAGGATTGAGGGTTTTATGTCAATGGTACTGTAATGTCTTGAAATCCCTTGAAAATCACCTTCATTTACAAAGAAAAGACAACCAGATACAGGGAAATGATAGCTTTCTCAGTCATATTTAACAGATAAGAAGCTCTTCTTGTTTTCAGAATCTTTTAAAATCACTAATTAGTTATTCCATCCACAACCCCTTGTTGGAAGAAATATGTAAAATCTACCCATAGAACAAATTACTGAAGAAGTTTGCAAATGTGCACTAAGACCTTGATTGCCTACTCACATTGAGTGGCTAGTTGCACTAGTCTATCTCTTTACCCAGCGGTAATATCCAGTCCAGTATCTCTGCCCAAAAAATCCCAAATGGGGTCAACAAAGAGCCAAACGTCATTTAAATGACCAAAGAAGAAGAAGAAAAACAACAACAACAAGGCTTTCACCTAACGCTTTGGCATCTATTTTTCTTGGCCATTTTTATCCTATAATGTGTCCTTCTACATTATCACCATTAATATTGTTTCTATACTGGGGTGCAGCTGGCGGTTCAGTAGATTGGGAACCAGACCTAGAGATAGGAGGTCCTGGGTTCACATTTGACCTCCAACATGTCCTAGCTGTTTGACCCTGGACAAGTCACTTAACCCCCCATTGCCTAACTGTTACTGCTCTTCTGCCATGGAACTAGTATTGATTCCAAGATAGAAATTAAGGGTTTAAAATACACATATATTGTTTCTATACTCAAGTAGGAAATAAACATTTTGGAAAGCAGATTATTATATCTTTTATATAAATAAAGGAATAAATCAGTGAATGAACAAAAGTTTTTTCCAAAACTTTTTTTTTTCATTTTTAATGAAAGAGCAAGGCATATTCTTACAAAGACCAAAGGAAGTAGAAAGAGGCAATGGAGTGCAGGGAGAGAAAGAGTGTTAGATTTAGAGTTAAGAAAAAGTTTGATATGATTCCTCACTTGCATTCTTAATAGAGGTTTGATCATTGCTAAGTTGCTTTGTTCTCCCATCTGTAAAATTAGGGGGAGGGGTGCAAATAAATAGTATGACGTTGTGAGACATTTCATTATCAATTTAGATAATATATAAAGTATCTCCCAAAAGGTTAAATTACTAAATAAATATTACTTTTTATTCAGTGAGTCCCAAAGGAGAGAAAAAAAAAGATGGACCTGTGATTTCATTTCTATAGGGATTCTATAATATTCTCATCTTTGGTTAAGGAAACTCCCATTTCTGATGCAGATTGATACTTTATCTCAGTGGTTCCCAAACTTTTTTGGCCTACCACCCCCTTTCCAGAAAAAATATTACTTAGAGCTCCTGGAAATTAATTTTTTTTAATTTAATAGCAATTAATAGGAAAGATAAATGTATCTTTGCCATCGCCACCTCCCTGGATCACTGCAGCACCCACCAGGGGGCAGTGGAGCCCACTTTGGGTATCACTACTTTATCTGGAGCTTATAGTCTTAAAGGCTTGCCTAAATTAAGCAACTTGCCTAAGGTCATACAAATAGTATAGATCAGAGGTGACACCTAAATTTAGTTCATCCTGACAAGGATTCAATTCACTATACTATACTATCCTTTATTTATTTGGGTATGGGGGGAAACTTTCCTGGGATAAAAAAAAAGTTTGGGTCACCCAATAAAAATTATTCATACAGTTTCCTCATATTTTTGTTTATTCTTCATTTTCAAAGAGGACCAATAACATCACAAGAGTGATATCTTGATTTGTGGGTGAAATGGATTTAACTGAGGCAGTTGCACAGTTGTCAGCCTTATTCTCTCTTCCAGAGTCAGTGGCGTCTAACTCAAGACAACTGGTGATGGCCTGACATTCAGTAGATGACCTTTATAGCTTCAAGATCTGAACAAGCTCTAAGCACTACATAGTGCTTTTGTCAGCTGCCTTCATGGTTACTTGGAATAAATTGTTCTCATCCAGCCATGTCTTTGCATGCAAGGAGTAGATATCTCTCTAACTCACCAATGTGTGTGAGACCTTTTGGTTACCTTCAACATGGTTTAACCCATCTACCAAGATAATTTTGCAAGGGTGAGGGTATTGTGCATACTACAACTTCTTAGAACCTCAAGTCAGAATTGGGGGACAGGTGGAAACCAAACATGGATGAACAGCCCCAAAAGGGGTTCAGCAAGCTCTCACACCAGAGGTATAGTCCTCCCTGACCATACCATATACCCAAGTTTCCTCATATATAAAAATGGTGATAACTCTTGCCCAATCTAATTCATATGGGATGGTCCCACCATATGCTTAATTCTGCCCTTGCATTGATATTCACAATATGTAGGGGAAATAGGAAAGGCAAGTATCATCTCCAATTTAGGTTAGAAGTCAAGAGACTTGAGCTGTAACTCTGGTTCTGTCACTTAAAAGCCAAATAAAACTTCATATAGGACATAGGGCAAATCACTCTTTTTTTCCACCTGGCAAATGAGGGGATTCAATGAGATGATGATGATGATGATAATGATGATGATGATGATGATGATGACGATGATAACAGATCACAACAAATCCCCATCCTATAAATACATGCCTCACAATATCCTTGAGAATTCAGCCAATACATTTTACTGCAAGCAAACTATTATGATGGGCAGGATTTTTGCCCACAATCACTTGGATAATACATTGACCCATAAAAATTTAAGAATAGTATTTTAAATGTATAACCATACCCAAAGCTCATGATCTCCTAGTTATGTGAAACAAAAAGTTTTAAAGCTATAACTACTCTTGCCAAGATATGGGAGGGAAATTATCTACCTATCTGTATTTGTATACATATGTGTGTATGTACAAATTACATATACAATTATAAAGCACTTTATAGAACTAAGGACATGCCTAAATTAGAGAAATATTTAAAATAATAATGAAATTCTTCTGGAAAAAACAAAAGGTCAAAAATCACAAAGGAGATCATGAAAAAATGAGAAAGAAGGTGTCAAATGGTGCTATTATCTCACACTGTAGTATACTAGAAAATAGTAACAGAAAAGATGGATTAATAATGAATTAATTGAGAATTTATTATGTTAAGAGCATCATGCTAAACACTGGAAGCACGGTGATCATAATGATGTACTAGTGATTTTAAAAACCTTTTTTTTAAGTTCAGGCATTAGAATGAGTTTGGTACATATAGTGTTCATTAACTCCAGTGCCCAAACTATTTTAAAGTAGGAACTTATTATGTCACAAAAACTTCTGAGAAAGCTGGAAAATAATTTGGCAGAAATGGGGCATAAACCAATATCTTACACCACATACCAAGATAAGCTCCAAATGTATATATAACTTAGATAAAAATACAAAATACATATAACATACATATTACATATAATAAATACATAATCAACAAGCAAATTAGAGAAGCAAGGAAGACAATGCCTTGCACAACTATAGTTAGGTAAAGAGTTTATGAACAAACATGGGATAGAGAAGATCACAAAAAGCAAAATGGATAGATTTGATTGTATGAATATTTTTAAAGTTACACAGATAAAACCAATTCAGTTAAAATTAGAAGAAAAACAGTTCACTAGAAGTAAAAATCTATGCAACATTTTTCTCCCCAAACATATCTCATATCCCAGATATATAAGAAGCTGATTCGAATTATAGGGGAAAAAAGCCATTCTCTGATATGTAAATGGTAAAAAGATATGCAAAGATAGTTTTGAAAGGAAGAAGTCTAAAGCTATCAATAAACCTAGGAAAAAAACGTCTACAGCTCACTAATAATTAGAGAAATTAAAACAGTTCTAAGGGTCTTGCCTCAATTGGTAAAGATGACAAAAAAAGGAAAATGAGAATTGTTAGAGAGTTTTTGAAATATATAAGAACTCAGACCAACAAAATGCCCAACCACAATTCTAAAGACTAGTGATAAATCTTACTCTCCTTGTGCCGCCAAGAGAGGCAATTGAATCAAGATGCACAAGAAGAGATACAGCCAGTGTGGAAATTTGTTTTGCTTGAATGCACATATTTGTTAAAAGAGTTTTGTTTTCTTGAGTTTTCAATTTTGGGGATGAGTGGGAAGGAGAAAGGAAAAGAAGAAGGAGGAGAAAAAAGAGGAAGAAGAGAAAGAAGAAGAGGAGGAAGAAGAGGAAGAGGACAAGGTCTTAGAAACCATTTTCAATATATAGAAGAGAACAAAAGAAAAACCAAAAAGAAACATCAACAAGCAAAACAACTTTGAAAGTTACATGTTAAAGTAATTATATATTTAAAAGGAAGCTCATAATAGACATTTTAAGTTTCATATACAATCTCCTTTCTTGTTCTATATTTTATTTGTTTTTAAGCTCAGAAGAAAGTTAATTTTAAAAAAATCAAATGAGGGCATTGAAATTGATGGCCTTTAAGAAGCTAAGTGATCAGAGACTTCTTGAAGGAAAGATGGGAGAAATGTATCAAAGGAGAACTGATAGAAACAAGGAAATTAGGAATCCTTAACTGTCCAAAATTAGTGCTTACAGATAATCACTATGGTCTCTTACTGACCTAAAATTCTGTGATCTCACGATTCAAAAAAGATTATTCCTACTCATTATTCTACTCTTCCCTCAATTCCTCCCATAATCCCTAGAGGCCTTTTCTACTAGGCTGCCCAAGCCTGCCACATGTGCTACTTCATACATCAAACAGGCTTTTCTCTGTTCTCCCACATCCCCAGATGCTGAAGACTAAAGTGTTAGCCACAGACTTAGGAGGGGAAAGCAGTATTCTGGTTATAAACTCACCAAGCAGTGACTGTTGAAAGTCTCCACTCTATGGTATATGAATGAATAAATTTAAAAGGCAATTTATGAAGCATTTACTATTGTACAAAGCCCTAGGAATACCAACAGAAAAGCCAGAAATTCTCAGCAAGACATAGATTCGGAAAGATTGGAATTCAAATCTTGCCTTAGACATTTGTTAGCTAAGCAAGTTATTTAACTTTTCAGTTTCAGTTCCCTCATATCATCATGAATATAGTATTTGTAAGCACTTACCTCAAAGAGTCATTTGAGGACTGAATGAGATCATATGAGCAAAGTAGTTTAAAAACTTTAAAGTGCCACATACGTATCAGTTATTCTTAACATTATTATTAGAGTAGTGTATGAAAGAAAAATAATTAGAGTTAGGGTGGACTATGATGTTTTAGACTGACTAAAGGAGAAAAGTATGTGAATTTTTTAAGACAAGTTGTAACAAGAGTTTGGTACATTACAACAGAATTCAAGCAGATTCTCATGTATCCAGAAGTCAGTAAGTTATGTATCAGAAAGGAGGTTGGAATAAAAAGCCCATAATGTACTTTGTTTGTTTTTTTTCAGATTGAATATCCAGTCCCCAATATGAGGCAGGCATGAATGACATTTTACTGACAACCTATACAGCTCTCCTTTTACCCTTCAAATAGCATAACCATTTTGTAGCAGAGATCATAAAATCATATTTTGAATGCCACAGGTAATAATGGGGGGGGGGGAATGTCCACATAATTTATAAACTTCAACGGGAAATTTCTTGGTTTTCCCCTAAGCTTTCGATTTTCATAGTGGTAATTTTTTGGAGGCTCATGTTCCTAATTCATATATAATTTGATGTTCATTTCTTGGCAATTTTAGTTTGCAGTTCTCTTATTTTGATTTCGGGCCAAGCCTTCAAAGACTTTCTGTTTTTAATATACAATATAACATAGATAACAACCCCTATTATCCCTTTCATGCAAAAGAGCGCATGACCCTCCTAGGTGTGGAGAATAGAAAGACTATGCCCCCTTGTGTAGAGGAAACAAGAAAATAAAAAACAATCATGGATCCCTTTGTTGATTCAGATAAAAATCCATTAATAGAATTTTGACTATGCTAATTATTTTGAACAGAATGAGATTCACTCATAATAATTAGCCTGTGGAAATAGTGCAATGGAAAAGATACACTGGATTTGGAATCATAAGGTTTAACCTCAAGTCTCAACTGCCACTTCTTTTAGTAAAATTTTGGGCAAGGATAAAGTTCACACACCTTCTCCTGCCCTCAGTTTCCATACATTTAAAATGAAAGGGTCAAACTCAATGATCTGTAAGGTCCCTTCCAGAACTCAAATCCTAAAATAACATAAATCTACTCTATAAAAATGAAAACTCCAAGATGTAACTCCCATTACCTTCAGAAACGATAAGTCATAGCTAAAAATCAATCCCTACCTAACCAGCCAAAAGTAGAATGAAATTCCCACTCAATCGGCTTAAGAAAAAGGTTTCTCAGATCTTGCTTTGTAGAAATGGGTGCTAAGGCAGCATGAGCTATGGCCACTGCTTCAAGGATTCCATTAAAGTTTTCTACCAAGATGCCCCAGGCTTTCTCCTAAAATGCTCCTTCTCCAACCTATCAAACCTCTCAGAAAAAATGGATTTCAATAACACATATTTGCTGTTTCACTAGGCACTCACAGACCCCAATGCCAAAAGTTTAAAAGTTTAAATCCAATAAGCAAACATTATTAATGATCTATTCTGTTCCAGGGACTATGCTAGACATTAGGAACCAAAGAAAGGCAAAAATAATACTTGATTTCTAGGAACTCATAGTCTAATGGGGGAAACAACAACAACACAAATGCTAATAGCTGACATTTAAATAGTGCTTATTATGTGCCAAGCTAAGCACTTTACAATTATCTCAGTGCTTATAGCAACCCTAAAAAAGTAGATACTATCTTTATTTCTGTTTTATAGATGAGGAAATTGAGGCAAATATAGGTTAGGTGACCTGCCCAGGATCACACAGAGAGTAAGTGTTTAAAGCTTGTTTTTAACTCAAGTCTTCTTGACTCCAGACCCAGCGCTCCATCCATTGGGCCACCCAGCTGCCCCATGATGCAAACAAAACATGTACACACAGGATAATTTGTAGATAATCTCAGAGCAAAGGCACCAGCCTTAAGAGGGGTTGGGAAAGGCTTCTTGCAGAAGATAGATTTTAGCTGAGGCTTGAATAAAGCCAAGTCAGTGGGCAGATGGAGATGAGAAGGCAGAACATTCCAGGCTTGAGGGACAGCCAGTGAAAATACACAGAGTCGTGAGATGGAGTACTTTACACTAGGAACAGCGAGGAGGCTTGTGTCACAGAGTAAGGCGTAAGAAGCCTAGAAAGGTAGGAAGAGGCCAGGTTATAAAGGGCTTTAAGAGCAAAACAGATTTGATATTTGATCATGGAGGCACTAGGGAGCAACTGGAGTTTATTGAATGGCAGCAGGGGTCGGGTGTGATATGATCAAACTAATATTTTACAGCTGAATGGTGGGTGAACTAAAGGGAAGAGAGACTTGAAGCAAAGAAACCAACCAGAACCAAAAAACTGAGACCATAGGAAATCTTCCTTCTGTTTTACCATTGCTAAATATACAAAAAGTAAAAGACTCAAGGAGTTAATTAGCTTAAGAAATTTAGAGCTAGAAGAGGCCTTAGAGGTCATCTAATCCAATCCCCTCATTCTGCAATTGGGGAAATTAATGCCCATAGAGGTCAAGGGGCTTGCCTATGATCACATTAGTATCAGGGCTGGGATTCGAACCTAATCCTTGACTCTGAGTCTATTATTTATTCCACGGGCAGTATATTCTTTCTCTTCAATACATTCAGTCATTTCACGAGGCCCCTATATGTCAACTTTGCAATATTTTAAAGGCCTGGGCTCTCATCACTTTTCCCAGCTACAAAAACTGCCCTTCTTCTCAAACCTTGTGTTGATTTCCAAAGTCAGCTCCACATGTTCACAGGCTACACAGAAGTGAGGAGAAGAATGACAAGCAAGCCTGTTGTGCCTTTCATTGCAAAGTATGTTGCATATCACATGCCTTCATCATCACTCGAACCACAGGCATTTCTGTCTGGCCAAAGCCAGAGGAGTTTAGTGGACATGGGAAGCACAGATATGTAGGATGAATGGCAGAGTAGGGGCTTTGAGCCATTTGTCTTGGCTCTCATAAAAATGAACTGTGCCAATACCCAGGATTCAATGACTTCTGGTTCATAGGATCAGAGATTTAGGACTGGGAGGGAAGTCAGAGAACCTAGAGTCCAAACCCCTTCATTTTACAGATGAGGAAACTAAGACCAAAAGTGACTAGATGACTTGGCCAAAGTCACACACATGTGACGAAAAGAAAGAGCACCAGGAGATTCTGCCTATGAAGCCCACATTTGTTCCACTATACCACATTGGTTGATGAAGTCATGTTTAATGTTATTGTTATCATTCTACCCAAAGAAGACATGGACTTTCTCTGACAGATGAAATCAAATCTCCCAAGTCTCAAAACTGTTATAATGAACAAACTTTGTAAACTTGGTGTTGGTTCCATAAGGTCAGTCGTCCCATTACTTCCTTCCCACCATCAGATTGACCACTAATATAAAAATGCTAAGATAAACTATTGAAAAGATAGAAAAATGTACAAAATTAAATTTTCAACCTAACATTTAGCAGAGGATGTGATAATCATCCAATCCGACTCTGGCTTTTTCACCCTAGAGATAAGAATTGAGATTATGAGCAGAAGTTGAAAAATGACAAATTTAGGTTTAATATCAGGAAAGACTTCCTGAATGGTTACTGATCCCAAAGAAGGGGAGGCTTTGTAGCATAGTAGGTCCTCTTTAGTAGAGTTCTTCTTGCAAAAGTTAGAAGACCATTTTGGGGGGGGGGTATTTTTTTAGTAGGAAATCTTCCTCCAGGTATGGGCTTAGAAATACAACCCTTGAGATCTTTTCCAATTCTGAAATTCTGGGACCCTCTGATTTGCATTAGGACTGAAACCTTAGTTTTGAAATTGGGAGTTCATTACTGATTTTGGCCCTGACGTGCTTTTTTTTTTTTTTTTTTTTTTTGGCAAGAGGCTACGATGAGTGTTAAAATCATTACTGAATGGCCTCAATCTAAACACTCACCTTTCCCATTTCACACTGGGGTGAAATTACTTTGCTATGTAAAACATACAGTTTTGAGTTTATCATTTCCCAGAGGTACTGACAATCTTTTTTTTCTTCTTCTGTTTTTCAGATTTAGACAGGCTTGTCTCCAGAAAAGGCCTTTATGGGTTATCTGTCAACCTCTGAGACCCATGCCCCAAACCAGCCCAGACCAGCCTCTTCCACTCAAAGCGAGCCTGTTTTCCATATGTGAAGACCTAAAAGGATGCAACCACACTGGAGTAAAAGAAGGGAGCAGAGGGAGAGACAACATTCATCTAACAGGAGTGAATAGAGGCCCCACAGCTATTCATCAGAGGAGGTATTTTTCAGCTGGAAGACTAAGGTAACTGAAGGGAAATGAGTAGCCTGTACAGCTGTACTTTTTTCCCAAGACCCAGACATGCAGGATGAGACCCATAACACAGGAAAGAGGCCATTTCTTTAGAGGTTTCTCCTCCCCTTCTTTTCCCCAAGCCCTATCTCTATTTTAAAGTATTTTGAGTGTCAACAGTTCAAACCTAATTGACAGATCAGGAACTGCAAAGTCTTTCACAAGCCCAATGTGAACATTAGCCTACAGGAACCCAAAGTTCTGTGCTGAGAACAAGTCTTTTTTTTCTTTTTAAGGAGATGAAAATGATGTCTTGTATATTATATTCCAACAGTAGAGATCGTGAAGATCATAATAGTTGAAATATGTCTTTGCTTCTCCCACTTATCGATGGTGTGATAGTCAGAGGACTCAGGATTGCATTTCATTTTTATATTTCTCTCTTTTTCTTTTTTTGCAGGAAATATTCATAATGAAACATGTAAAGAAAATCACTCAAAAGAGTGATTGGAAACAAATTAAAATGAGTAGTGTTTAAATAATTAACACCTGCCAAAGGAGGAAGAGAGATCTTATTGCCAATATTAAATCACATCCTTTAATGTCTGAAACAGATGACAGTAAGTAATTCCAAAACAGGCAAGACAGGAAACTAATTTTTAGTTCTTGGAAAGTTGAATGTGTTTCAATAAAGTCAACCCCCCCCCCAAAAAAAAAAAACCCCCGGACACAAAAGGAGCCTTTTTGATTGAGTTAATTCTGCTGCAGAAAGCTGGATTTTCATGAATTTTTTTCTTTTATTTAACATCATGTAAATGAATAGCTTTGTGTTAAGAGTGAAAGTATATTCATTATTCAGTAAACTAATGATGTATGTTCCACCTGGTTGCTGAGAAGCCCTATAAGTTAAAAAAAAATTCAGGCAGTATCCTATTACCAAGAACAAATATTAACCCTGCCAAGTTTCCAGTCAATAAATATAACTCACAATAGCTCTGCCAGATAGGCAAATAAGGATGTCCCCCAAAAGGAGAGAAACTAGAGAAGTACCGACTTTATCTGGACTGAGACCTAGAATTTTACAAGAATGAAGCAAGGATCTTTACCTCTACAAATGTACGCATGCAAAAAAAGAAAACAGAATAAGATCCATGGCTGAAATAATGCTGATATTGTAACTAGGGCCAATAAAAAACAAACAAACCAGCTCTGACCACCATTATCCTAGAAGTTCACCTAGTCTGTTTATTCCTACTTGTGGAATTTGATTAGACTGACATTTTCCATAGAGAAATCACACACCTCCTGATGTGCCAGGGAATTTTAGGATGCACTGGGATCCCCAGTTTGGAATTTCACCAGTCTGGGAGCTTCGTCTTACAACTAGCCAAAAGGGAGGATGTCTGTGGTTAGATTTCATTCCTTACTTTTTGTTGTGGAGGGTGGCAGTTGAAGAAAGGTAGTGAGGATGGTGGTGATGCTAATTCCCCTTCATTTTAATGGGACCATTCATTTTAATGAGTCAGTATTGCAACAGCACTTCCTGTATATGAGGGCTTTTAAAAATGGTACAGATGCTTCATATTAAAATAAGTTAGAGAAGTAAGAGCCCTGCACCTGAAATGGTCTTTTTAAGTATCCCTGGCTAGTTTACATTCCCCCCCCCCCCCCCCCCCCCCGCCAAGTTAGAAAGGGATATGGTCTATGATAAGAACTAAATTCCTGCAAAAATTTCAGCCACTTTAAAGATTAGAATAATGACCATGACGTCTCAAAAAGCAGTGGATTTGTTTTTACCAGTTTTCAACCCAAAAAAAGTTTGTTTCATTTTCTTTTTTAAGTTCTCACCTTGGTACAATGAACAATTGGGCAGGATTTTTCAAAAGACCCAACTTGAAATTCCAGCTCTGACACTAAGCTGCGCAATCTTGGGCATATTGGTAATCAATCAGCAAGTATTGATTAAGCACCTACTATATGCTAGGCACTGTACCTGTCACTTAAACCTCTCTCAGACTCAGTTTCCTCATCTGTAAAAATCAAAGGATTGGATTTTTAAATGACTTTAAAATTAAGGCCACTTCCAGAACAAAATCTATGATTCGATGATCTTAAAAACTCTGGAGTTAGAAGTATTATCCACATGCTCAAAAGGAAATCATAACACAACTACTTTGAAAAAAGTTGAAATACATACATCTGCCACTTTTCTTCCTTACAAAACTAAACTCCATTAGTCATTCCAACAATTTAGAGATTTTCTTTTGACTAGATAAATTAGGAGACCAGTGAAAATATTTCAGATGAGATGATCACAGCCTTCCACAATTGCAGACAACTTATACAGCTTCTATTTTCTCTTTACCTGTCAGAATGCTTTAGCAAACTCAAATACTCAGGACTTTAATGGTCCTGTTATCTCACTGATGTGGGTGTTCCCATTAACAATGCTGATGGAAACTCATCCATGCCTGATGATCCTGTTCAGCTATCATTCCTGTCCTAACAGAAATTCACCACAGGGCATCTAGCCAATGGGCTGAGTGCCTCTCTTGCTTTGTGAAGATAGGAAAGGACCCCAGTATCCATCAGTTACCCTTCACTCTCACCCTATGCCATGGGACCAGACTATCCTCTTTTTTCTCTCATATATGTCTTTAATTACTTTGATGTCTCATTCTTTCATTTGCATCCCCTGAATATGGCACAGTATCAAGAACACAGTAAGCATTTAATAAATTTTGTAGTCACCTTTTATTCTTATTCATAACGTGCCACAGTCTAGACTGGTAAAAAGAAAGATACTTCTGTAACAATCATTATACCAACTCTAAGCCACTCCTTTAGTTTTCATTCATCCTCTATCCATAGGCCATTCAGTGTCTGGCTACTATTCCCAGATTCAAGGGCAGCCCTCTTTGGGTCCTACCTTCCAACAGCACAAATCAGGAACCCTCATTGGTGTGCTTCCCCTTATCAGTCATGCTCATTCACACAATTCACTCAAACCAAAGACATTTACTGGAATGGCATAGTGGCTACAAAAATTTATGCTCTCCTTCCCCACTCCCAAAAACCTGAGGTTCACTATCTCACAATTATATAGTGTCTATAGGAAGAATGGACAGAAACTTTAATGGCTCTCCTTCATTCAAAGAAATGGGGAGGGAGAGGAGAGAAGGGAGATAATACAAAAAAGAAGAAAATTCTATTTTACTGGAACTAAATCTAAAAATATGTTCTTTCATGATACCTTTTACCTAAAATTTTCAAAGCACTAATGAAATATTTCTTGGATATCATATTATCCTAACTTGACGATTAAAGAAACCAAGGTCCAGAGAAATCAGTTATTTACTTAAGCTACTACAAAAATTCATTGACAGAGTTAATGGAAGCCTAAGGTAGGCAGCTCTAATTTATCTAACTTCTTTACCTATGACAACTGTTTTGAATAAATTCATAGTGTATTATGAATCAGTGCCTCCAAGCACTGAAATTATATTTAAGAAACATTGCAGTATTAGGAGCAATTTCATCATTACCACCAACACAGCATTACCCTCTCCAAAAATTAGAAATGGGAATGAAGTTGGATCACCCTTCTCTAGTTTAGCTCAGGATAGAACAAACAATAGGTCTCAGGAAAGTGAGCCTCTAAGAACCACAAGACTGGATTGAGGGTAGCTCTTTGTTAACTAGACAAGTCTCTTTTTTTTTTTTTAATTCAAAATCAACTTGTCCTTTGTAAAGGGAGAAGGGGCAAACATCCATTGATTTGGCCTTAAGATTTGAAAGAGAACTTTGAGAGGAAAGGTATAGAGATTCCAGCATGTGACCTGACTAGACTAGAAATGGCGAACAAGGTCACAAAGAGTTGAATTCACTGAACTATTAAAAACAGACAAAAACACAATTACAAATCGAAGCTGTTAAGATGTGTGAAAGATATGTGTAAGCCAAGAAAAAATATTAAGAGTTTGGGTGAAAATGAAACTAAGACTAAGAAGATAGCATTTTCAAAGTGGTATAGTTTGTATTTTCTTAAGTTTATCATTCTGAGGCAAGTAGAAGTTGAATGTCACTCAATTTTGTCTGTTACTTCCTAATGGTATCATGAGAAATAGTCTTCAATTCAACAAATATTTACTTATGTTAATTAATTTATTTAGTCTATTAATGTTAATTAACTTAATTAAAGCTGATTAATTAAAAGTCTACTTTGTATCAGGTACTATATTACAACTACTACTAAAAGGATAAAAAAGTGAAACAATCTCTGTCTTAAAAAAAAATTTACATTGTAATAAGCTTTGTGTCTGCCCTCTCTGAGCATGCCCTATTCAGTGTTGGTGAAGCTTTTAAAGATCATATGCCTAAACTGCACCTTCAAGCTGCCTGTGAGCCCCTCCCACATTATTTCAGATAGCAGAGGGAGGAAGTGCTTTGCATTGGGCTGCTGGGTAGAGGGGCAGGGCACATGAAAAATGTCTTCAGGTGCTATGGAGTAGGGGAGCAGAGCAGTCCCCTTTGGCACATAGTGGCACACATGCTTTGTCTTCATCAGCATGGCATATCATCAACTATAGAAGACAATGGAGGTGCTCAGTTTTCTAAAAGAATTGATTCATATACATGACAAAGTCACTTCTTTCCCTGATTGAATCTCCTAAACCATTAGCATCCTGTCTTACACCTTTTTTCCTCCATCCCACTCAAGTGTGAATTACTGTCACTGAAGAAAATAGTAAGAGAGAGCAAGGTTTGTTTAAAAAATAAAATAAATAAATAAAAAACTTGGAAAGAGCTATATGAAGTGATGCAAAGTGAAGTGAGCAGAACCAGGAGAACTTTATATATAGTAACAGCAACAAAATACAACTATCAAATGTTGATGACTTAAATATTATCAGTAATGCTAGGATCCAAGACAATTCCAAAGACTGATAACAAAAAATAGCTATGCATTACCCATAGAAGGAGCTGAGAATGTAGATTGAAGAATACCATTTTTAACTTTAAATCTTTCAAGAGTTTTTTTTCTTGTATAAGTGATAAGTGTCTTCTTTCACAACAAGAAGAATATTGCATGATAGTGAACATATAATTCATTTCATAATATCTGCTATCTTGGGGAGGATGAAGGAGAAGGAAGAAGGGAAAGGACTTGAATCACAAAATGTTAAAAAGTAATTATTAAAAACTGTATTAACATGTAAAAATTTTTAAAAGAGAAACAGCAGAGATTACAGAAGATGCCTCTGTGATCATACTGATAAATGACTCAAGCCTAGAAGAATCACTTTATACTTCTATGTAGAAGACATCATCAGTTGCAGTCTGGTTGGTTCTACTATGAAATTAATATGCCATAGATTCATTTCAGAGTCATAAGGTGAGATACCACAACTCCTCCTGACTCTTTTCTCTTTCTGTGGTTATGATTTACTCTTGAGTAGGATGGGGGAAAGGAGCAGGAGAATACGAAATGGAGTCTGCTATTATTTCAGACTTCAAGGTATGAGTGCATCTTGACATATCAAGTTTCAAAATAAATAGGGAATGCTCATGGAATATGAAATTGGTAAGTCATACTAAGGAAGTTGCCTCTCATGACATTTGGCAACTTACTCAGCTCTTTAATATTCCATTTCCTCATCTATAAAATAAAGAGATTGAATTAGAAAAGGGGCTCTTAACCTTTTTTTTGTATCATGGATTCCTTTGGCAATCTGGCAAAATCTATAAACCCTTCTCAGAACAACATTTTAAAATTCACAAAATAAAAAAACATAATTTACAAAGGAAATGAGTTATATTGAAATAGTTTTCAAAGAATTTTTTAAACCAAATTCACATACTTGCTGAAATCTATCTACAAATCCAAGAGGTCTATACCCCAGGTTAAGAACTCCTATATCAAATGATCCTCAATTTCCTTTCCAGCTCTAATATTAAAGAACATTTTCTTTTTGTACTTGGGAAGTTCTGAGGGCCTTTTTTGTCCCTATATAATTTTGAATATCTAGTTTTTAGTTGTACAAGCTTACTTCACTATAGGCAATAGTTGTATTGTAAAAGTTATATGTAAATAAATTTTTATAAATCACATAATACTCTGAACGTACAAAGAAGCCAACAGTAAGCCTTTAATTAAAGAAAGAATCCTATTGGAAAGCAAAACCAGCCTGGCTTACCGGTTTAGTATGTCCATATTTTCATGTTAAAGGTTTGGAGAATTCAAAAATTGGATTCATAAATAGTTCAATCCCAACTTCCTTTAAAAAATTCCCTCAACTGATGAATTTGAGGCATGTGTCAGAAAAGTTGTTTTTTCTTTGATTCTTACAATTTCAGAGCACATGAAAGTGAAATCCTAATATCCCTGAGGCAAGAGATATATGAAATCTTGTGTGTACCCACACATAGCTCAGTATATATGTTTATAATTGCTTTATTCTGCCATATATCTGAGTTGTATTGGTCTCCTCTATCTAGAATAAGATGTCATATTTCTCAATGGAAAAATCAAACTTCATTGAGATGAATAAATATAAGTAACATTTCACTGGTATTGTTGACCTAATTTCTAGGAGTTGGATTATAAAGAGGTTCTCTTCTTTCTCCTTTCTGTGTGTGTCCCACTTGTGGTTGTAGATGCAGGTGATGGAAAGAATCCATTGGACCGATGCATTTTGGAGCCACGTGTCATTCTTGTGGTCTAAGGTTTCATTGCACTATATTTTTTGTTGGACCTAATAGGGTTACTGAAGCTAGCCCTTTGACAGCACCATGGTATTAGGCAAATCAACATGCCTCTCTAGGCATTTCAACAGCATTAAGATCATTACACCTTAAACGCTGCCCCTCCCCTCATGTATTCTATAATCCCTATTCTATATTGTATTCAATAATTCAGTGACATGGCCTTCTTTGCTCTTCCTAGCACAAGACACTACCCACTCAGGGCATTTTTATTGGCTTCCTCTATGGCTAGAATGCTCTCTCTCCTCAACTCAACCTATTCATTTCCCTGGAAATCCCTTCAAGTCTTAGCTAAAATACCACATTTTTACGGGAAGCCTTTCCCCATTCCCTTAATTATATTATATTATCTTTTACCTCTGGATTATCTCCAATTCATCTTTTTTACACTATATAGTTGATTTCAAGCTATCTATCCCATAAGGATCCCTGAGATCCTTAAGACTGGCACTTGCTTTTTTGCCTTTCTCTATCTCCCAACAGTGCTTAGCACAGTGACTGGCAGAAAGTAGTAAATAAATCTACATTATGGCTTCCTGTCCTTTTTGATGTGTCCCCAAAAAATGTACTTTATTGATATAATTTGTTCCCTGTTGAGTTCCATATCACTTCTTCCTATTTCTTTCTTCCCCCGTAACACTCACGTTTTACTAGTCAAACCTTTTTTTCATCTTCACTGAGAAATGCATAGTGAATCCTGTCTGTTTTTCTCAAGGTGGCCTTCCTTTTTGGCCATCTTCACTTCCTCCCTGACTTTGCCAAAGTATTTTTATACTTTGAATTCCTCAGATGCCACTTCCAGCCCTCCATGTTGAACATACACGCAAACACACACACCCCTGCCAATTAAGAGACTGAGACTAGCTCTCCTCCCCAAGAATGGGTAAACAATGATGCCTTAGCTATACTCAATTATTTAAAATATTCTTCTACTGGATACTCTCCCCTCCCTAGATTTTTTGTGATATGGATTTCTCCTGGCTCTCCCACTACCTTTCTAACCACTTCTTTCTGATCTCCTTTCATGGCTCTTCCTTCAGGTCATGTCCTATAAACAAATATAAGGGTCCTCCAACATCCTGTCTTGGACTTTCTCCAAGTGTTCACTTATCTCTATGAAGATGATTCCCAGATCTGTTTATCTAGCTTAGCCTCTCTTCTGTTGTCCATTCTCACTCACATTACCAATTGCCTGTCCTAGACTAGCTGTCATATAGGAATCTCAAACTCAACAAGTTGAAAACAGAAGTCATTCTCTTTTTCCTCAATACCTTCCCTTTTCATTGCGTCCACATTATTTGTCGAGGGTGCCATCAATTCTTCCAGGCATCCAGTTTCACATCTCGATGACATCCTACACTAACCCATGTTCCTCTCTCAAATATAATATACAGTCATCTCATTGCTATCTTCACAAAATCTCTTATATACATATTCCCTTTCTTTTATGCCCACACCTGCCATCTTGACGCAAGATCTCAACATCTCACATCTGAATTGATATACAAGCCTCATGGTTAGTCTTTCTGCTCAAGTGTTTCCCCAATTTACCCCATCCTCTAATCTAAAGTGATTTTCTTCAGTGGAGATCTGATTATATTAATCCAATACTCATTAAACTCCAACGGCTCTCTATTACCTCTAGGATCACAAAAGTCCTTCACAACTTTGTCCTTTTCCACCTGTCTAGTCCTCTTAAATTCTGAACCCCTTCATATGACCAAAGATCTACTAATGTTGTCCTCACTACTTTTTATAAGGATATTCCATTTCTCTCCCCACTCGGAGGATTTCCACTGGAGGTCTCCCTTGCCTGAAATTCTCTCACGCCTTGCCTCTGCCTCCTGGCTTTACTTCAGAACTCAACTCAAATCCTTCCTTCCTCAAAAGACCTTTCCTGCTACTTCCCAATCCCCTATTCTCTGGGAGATTACCTCGCATTTAGTTATTTGCTAGTTGTCTTTGTTATTAGAATATGAGCTCCTGGAAGATAGTGATCATGTTCCTATCACTCCTTACATCCTTACCACTTTGCACAGTGCCTGGCACATAGTAGGCCTTAATAAATGTTTGTTCACTGACTGACTTACTGACATGGTCACTACATGCCATGATGAGGCACCAGAGTAGGAGCTAGTAGAGGGTATGATTAAGCTCCTTAAATGTGAGCTATCATTATTTTCTTATTCATAAGCAAAAGTATTTAATTCTGGGCATTCCACTGATGGTTGCCTAATTGGCTTGGTTTCTTGTAAATTTGACAGCTCTCTCCTAGAAAACCACCTGCTTATGAGAGCTTTTTTCAACTTTCATTCCCTGGGGATTTCAGCAATGAAACTGGAGACTCATAACTTCTTTATTTGCCTATCTAAATTGTCTTATCTTCAAATTGGCAGTGTATAACCGCACTTTAAGATAATCAAGTAGACAAAGCTCACTTGGACTCATTACTTATGGTTTAGCCAAACCCTATGCAAATAGCCAGTCAGAAACCTGGACCACATCTTGGACTGGTCTGACTTCTTTGGAGTTCTATCACTTAAGTTTGAACTTGACATCTAAAGGAGATTCCCCTAAAGATTTGTTCATGGGGACTAAGTGCTTGTATAATGAGTTGTAGGGTGCAGCCTCTGAGAAATCTCTTTGTATTCCAAGATTTGCTAGCGAGAATTTCTTCCCTATTTTTGATGCCTCATAAAAAATGCCAAAACATCACTTCATTAAGCGATTTATCATTAATATGGCAGCTGTATTTCTGCCCCAAAAAGGGATTCAGGAAGAGCTAAGATAATTAGTCAAATAATTTTGTTTTTACCTCAAAATGATCTAGTTTGACTGTCTATATAATCAAATTCACCAGTTAAGTGTTTTTTCATGATCACAATTTTAGAAAACTGTTAAAGAGTATCATGTTGTTACCTGTGAAGCAACAAATTATCATAGGATGACAATAACAGCTGCAGCTACAAGTGGAAAGGAGGCCCAAATTACCCAAACATCACAAGTGAAGAATCATTATTCCTTACTCACATAGATTTCATTTATGTATTTTACATTTAAAAAAATTTAAATATGGGGCAGCTAGGTGGCACAATGGACAAAGTGCCAGGCCTGGAGTTAAGAAGACTCATCTTCCCGAGTTCAAATCTGGCAGCTAGGTAAGTCACTTAAACATGTTTGCCTCAGTTTCCTCATCTGTAAAATGAGCTGGAGAAGGAAATAGCAGACCACTCCAATATCTTTGCTAAGAAAACCCCAAATGCAGTCACAAAAAGTCATACATGACTGAGAAACAACTGGTCAGTAACAAAAATAAAATTACAAAAATGCACATTAGTAGAAATTTAACAAATTTGTTGAATTGAATCAGAAGAAGTAGGATTCATTGGATCCAGCACTGGACTTGAAAAGTGGAATCCCACCTTTTCTACTTCTTAGGACTGTAAATAGCAGAATGGTACAATGGGTTGAGTCAGGGAAACTTTGGCCTCAGATCAAATGTGTATGTAACCTTGGGCTAGTCACTCAACCTCTTCCCACCAAATCAATCAGCTTCCTTTTTATTGAATATTCTGTTCATTTCCCCCCTTCTATTATGATTCATTCTCTGAAATACATAAAATAATTTTAATGCTCTAGCCTTAGTTCTGTGATTATTAATGGAGGTTGGTAAAGTTGGTCTTGAATAAAGCAATAGAGGATTTAGGGATCTCAGACTTAAGTAGCCACTTAAACAGTGGATTCCCCCAAAGGAATTTACCAACCATGAGAGGGTTGGCTGCAGCTTTCTAAATCTGTCCAGGTTATAAGAGAGAGAAAGAAAGAAAGACCAAAGAGTATGATTTATAATCTGTTACCTAGAGCCATAAATTCCCCCTACACCTATTATTCCTTAATGAGCCCAATTGCTAAGGACAAAAGGGGAGGATAGAAGAGAGGGATTACTCTTTTCTGGTTTGCTCTACTCCTGGTGCTCCAGCCTGGACCACAAGTCAACACTTCACCCACTTCCTTAGTGGTGGTCCAAAATACAATACAGAAACTATAAAACAAGAGGGAGGGTTGGACTGGATGACCATTAAGATTTCTCCATCCTCCCTCCAATTCTAAAACCCAATGAAATAACTCATTTGATTCTTAAAACAACTGTAGGTGGGAAGTTGCAGGATTATTCCCATATTACAGGTGAAGAAACTAAGGCTCAGGCAGTTTGAAAGACATCCAAGGATATAAGGTGGTATTTAAACTCTGACTCTGCTACTTGCCACTTGCATGACTTTAGGCAGTTTACTTTCCTGCTTTGGGCTCCAGTTTTCTTAGTGGTAAATTAAGAGCAAGGAACTAGATGATATCCAAGGTCCCTTTTCATTTTGTGACTGAGATGGGACTTGAATTCAATGTCTGTGTGCTTTGTTGGCCCCCATGCCTAGAATGCACTCACTTTTCATGTCCACTTTTGTGGAGTCTCTCTCTCTCTTCTTAAGGACACAACTCAAATACCACCTTCTACAGGAAGTCTTTTCTCTTGCAATGGTTAGCATTCTCTCTTCCTCCCCCTCTCACTTACTTGCTATTGTTCAGTCATTTCAGACATATCCAACTCTTTGTGAACCCATTTGGGGTGTTCTTTGCCATTTCCTTCTCCAGTTCATTTTGCAAATGAGGAAACTGAGGTAAGACTTGCCCAGGGCCAAACAGCTAGTAAGAGTCTGAGGCCAGATTTAAACTCAGGAAGATGATTCTTCCTAGCTCAAGGCCTAGCATTCTATCCACTGTACCACCTAGCTGCCTTCCAGACTACCTAGTATTTATTTTGTATGTCTTTATTCTCTATATACTTATATACAAGTTATTTACATTGATAGAAAGTAAGTTTCTCAAAAGTAAAGGTTGTTTCATTATTTATATTTTTATTGCTAGCATTTAGAAAGGACCTGGCAAATGGTTTCTGTCTGTTCAGTCCTTTTCTGTCATGTCCAACTCTCCATAAATAGTGGTTTGCCTTTTCCTTCTCCAGCTTATTTTACAGATGAAGAAACTGAGGCAAACAAAGTTAAGTGACTCACCCAGGATCACCCAGCTAAGAATTGTCTGAAGTCGAATTTAAATCTAGGAAGCTGAGTCTTCCTGACTGTGGGTCTGAAATTCTGTCCACTATGCCACGTAGCTGCTCACATGGCATGTGGTAAGCACTTAAAAAATGCTTATTGATCAATAGAATATGGTTCCACCAAACTTGGACTTCTGATTACTTCATCCTTTTTCCTTTGTTCTCTTGGACACCAAATGCTAAATCTGAAAAAAAAAATGACATAACAGCCCTTCACAATTTTTCTCTGAGTCAAGTTATCCTTAAATGCCACAGTTAAGGAAAAGTACTGATTGAATTTACCATCTGATACAGCAGACTTGAAAGTTATGTTCTGGGAGTGCAGGCTAGTCCTGTGTTTTAGCTCCATAATGAAATCTAGACTTTAGTATCATTAACTAATCTGCTTCGTAATGAAAATTAATTACTCTGGCCATTAGACTAAATGGCTTCTGTCATTTGCAAAGACATAATTGGTGCAGAAAATCATCCTAGTTCTATGAAATAATCAATCAACAAAGGCTTAAATGTACACATGGATTTTACTCTGTTCTTTTCCTTGTGGACCAACCCTAAAACCATAAAAAAATGGGAGGGCAGCAGGGTGGAGCTGCCCTTTAACTGGATCTGCTTCTGGCAGTGAAGACTAGTGATTGTAAAAGATCAGTGAAAAGAGCTTTCTTGCTCCTTAGGGCAGGAGAGGGCTGGAGGGGGCCAGGAGAGGCTAGAGAAGAGCCATCCTCATGGAAACCTAAAATATATATAATATATATATTTACAGTTGAAACCATATATATGTATATTATATATATATATATATATATATATATATATAAACAAGATAGAGCTATCTTCTTAATGAAGATAATAAGCTCTGCCTCCCCACTCCCTAAATCAGTAAAGTATTTGCTATGAGCCATTCCCTGGGGTGTGGTCAGAGGAATGACAACCTTAATACCAAATAAGCTATTCAGAAGTTGCTTGAGACCTCCTATCCATAATAATAATAATGATAGCTAGCATTAATTCTGTGATTTAAGGTTAACAAAATCCTTTACATATATCATCTGATCATGACAACCCTATAAGGTAGATACAATTATTCTTTAGTCACTTTTGGGTTGTGTCTAACTCAAGAAAACCTCACGGCAAAGATACTGAAATGGTTTGCCATTTCCTTTGCCAGATTATTTTGGAAATGAGGAAACTGAGGCAAATAGGATTTAAGCACCTTGCCCAGGATCACATAGCTCTAATAAGAGTCTGAGGTCTGATCTGAACTCAGGTCTTCCTTCTATCCACTATTTCACTTAATGAAATTATTACCTACATGTAATAGATGAGGAAACTGACTTATCAAAGGTGTGACTTGCCCAGGGTCACATAGCCTATGAGGGTCTAAGACAGGATTTGAACTTAGATCTTCCTGACTCTGTGCCCAACACTTTGTCCAGCACTCCTTAAGGGGAACATTAACTCTAAGCCTGCCAGCAAGCTTCTTGAGTTTAACCATCTTTCAAGAATTTTTAGCCAAACTCTTCCCAAATTCATGGCTCTCACTCCTGGGATCAACTCTCCTCCTTTCTTTGCTCTCATGGACCCATCAAGTCATTCATTCATCTAATAAAGCGGTTCCTAAGTCTCTGAGTAGCAAGAGCTAGTGACTGGAAACTGGTACAGAGAGGAGACAATAGAACCATGTCTAAGAGAAGCATAATAGAAACTCAGGTTGAGAAAAATTATGTGACATGTGAATCCCAAATGTAGAGCTGGAAGTGAACAAAGAGGTCCTAACCCCTTCATTTCAGAGGTGAAGAAATAGAAATGTGGGGCAATAATGTGAGTTATCCTAGGTCTTACAGGTAATGGCAGCCACGGTCGGAGCTCTCTCTCTCTCTCTCCCCCAATTCTGCCTAAAGATCAGTAAATAGCAGAACTGGAATTAGGATACAAATTTTCTAACTCTATTTTATATGTAGCTACATAGACAGAAGACTAAGTTTGGAGTCAGGAAGTCCTGAGATCAAATTTTACCCCAGATACTACCTGGGTCACTTGGGATAAGCCACTTACCCCCTCTGAGACTCAGTTTCCTCATCTATAAAAGAAAAGAGTTAAACTAAATGGCCTCTAACAACTCCTTTAGCTCTAAATCTATTATTGTATGAAATGGAGTGCTCTATCCCTGCTCCTGGAGGGAAATAAAATCCATTCTGAAAAGAAAGGATAATACTCAAGTGGAAGGATGAAGAGACAATGCAAATGTAAATGTGCCCACTAATAAGAGTGTGAGAACAATCTACATTACAGAAAGAGAAAGTTTTCCATATGGGTTAATGCTATGACTCATATTTATATGCTCTTCTAAGGCAACCAAGGCATTTTATTCACAATAACTCTTTGAAGTAGTTAGTACAAGTATCATAATCCCAATTTTGTTGTTCAGTCATTTTTTTCAATTGTATCTGACTCTTTTGTGACCTCATTTGGGGTTTTGGTTTTGTTTTTTGTTTTTTTTCCCAAAGATGCCAGAGTGGTTTACTGTTTTCTTCTCTAGCTCATTTAACAGGTGAGGAAACTGAGGCAAACTGAGGTAAGTGACTTGCCCAGGGTCACAGTATCTGAAGTTGGATTTGAACTCACAAGGATATCTTCCTTATTTCAAATATAGGACTCTATGGACTGCTCTGCCCTAAATCTTATTTTACTGATGGGGAAACTGATGCTCAAAGAGATTAAGCAACTTGCCCAGGTTGTACAGCAACTGCATGTCAGAGCTGAGATTCAAAACTAAGCCTCCCAGAATTCAAGGCCAGTATCCTTTCCTCTCCATCCCTTCAGGGTAGGATGCTAAATGCCCACCCAGATGCATCTCTGTGATACAGACAATTATCTCTCTGAATAACTTTCTGATTCTGTCCCCAGCACACACACAAAAATGGATGTTGACAAATGTGAAAACCATGAGGATCGTTTAGGCAAATAAGTAAATTACTAAATTAAGCAACCTCAATCAAGCATTCTGTGTAGGGGGTGGTGCCATGCCTCCGAAGCTTATCACATTTGCTTTGAAGAAAAGTTCTTCTGCATTGGTGGTTAATTGGGCATTGTTCTGCATAATCTCAAAGGCAGAAGGTATAATTGATGGCAGATTGCTCCTTGGGTAACAATGTAGAACAAATGCACCTAATAATGGTTTACCAAGAATCCCAAACTGGGGTCAACTGTTCTGCATCTGCTTGACCCTCCCTTAAGCTTCCACAGAAGGAGACTGGCTCTGGGTACGGATCGTTACATTGAGCAAGATTCACAGTTCCCAGCTTTCATCTCATTTCTGTCATCGTTTCCCTCTATAACCTTAGCTCAGGCATTTAACCTCTTTCCTTGTAGCCTCATCAAGAGAAGAGCAGTCACGATTGACCGGAAACAGGAATGTTCACTCGCAAAATTTTATGAAAGTGTTCAAATCAAATCCATGTCATTAAGATGAAGAAACTAATGAGCCTATCTCAGTGGGAGTTGCCCACACATATCTGAGGGCAGGACTTGGCACATCCTCGACATCCCCCCCAACTCCCATTGTTTGTAACAAGTCTTGAAGCCTGAATTAACATTTCTGTCTGTACCAGTTGAGTTGTTTTTCCATTTGGCAAACACTCGTTTTTTCCTCCTCTTTTCCCTTTGGGGCACAAATTAACCCAGTTGTGCAATGTTTATTGTTTGTTTTTTCTTTATTTTTGAGGGCATCTTCGAAGATGTCAGACCTGACCAACCCACCCCCTAGCTGTACTGAAAAACTCTTAGATTTGCATGAAGGGGTAGCCATGAGGGAATCTTTGTCAGGAGCCTAGGGCAGTGAACATTCCTTTTCCTTCTGCAAATAATGTGCCTCCAGGGCACTGAACTCTGCTCCCTTCAGGCCCTATTTCAGTATCAGTCCTGTTATGCTTCTTCAGAAGAGCCAGCCCTACTAACACTACTAACTACAGCAGAGCATAGAGCATCCCTTCAGAGCCAGATGCACAGCGAATACATTGTGAAAGACATTTCTCTATCATTAGAAGGCCCTGGAGGCAATTCATCCAATTTGAAGATTATTCAGGGCCCTTTCTTCTCCTTCCTACATCTAGGAGTACACCACTCCTTCACTGCCTGTTAGCACCACCAGCCGGTAATAAAAAAGAAGGGAGGGAAAATAACATCTGCTCACGAGAACAAAAAGAATGAAGTCAGAGAACCATGGTTCATATTCTACCACTGATGAGGTAGGAAACCTGTACTACTGCGAGTAATTCATTTAATTTCCATCAGACTGTTTCCTCATTCTGAAATGAACCAGCTAGATGGTGAAGTGGGTAGATTAGTTGACTTGGAGTCAGAAAGACCCTCTCCCCTCCAAGTTTAAGTACCAATTCAGATACTTATTAGCTTTGTCATGATAGGTCAAGCGAATTTCCCAGGGTCACACAGCTAGTAAGTATCCAAGGGAGGATTTAAACATAGGTCTTCCTTACTCTGGATCCAACGCTTTAGCCATTCTCTCCCCCATTGTTGTTCAGTTGTTTCAGTCCTAACCAACTCTTCATGACGCTGTCTGAGGTTTTCTTAGCAAAGAAACTGAAGTGGTTTGCCCTTTCCCTCTTCAACTCATTTTATAGATGAGGAAACTGAGGCAAATAGCATTAAGTGACTTGCTCAGGGTCATACAGCTAGTATCTGAGGCTAGATTCAAACTCGTGAAAATGAGTCTTTCTGATTCCAAGGACAGTGATCTGACTTCTGCACCACCTATCTTTCCATCACTTAGCTGTTCCTTTAGGGAGGCGCTCTTGATCTTTCTCAGCTTCATTTTCTCTGACTGCGAAATGAAAGATTGGACTTAGTGGCACTTAATAAATCCTTACCTTCTGTCTTAGAATCAATACTGTATATTGGTTCCAAGGCAGAAGAGTGGTAAGGACTAGGAAAAGGGGGTTAAGTAAGACTTGTTCTCAATCTACTGAGCCATCCAGCTGTCCTCAACTTAGTTCCCTTCTAGCTTTAATAAATCTATAAGCTCTCTGAACCTTCCAACTTACTAGATCTGAGGTCTATTTAGTGGCTCCCCCATAGAGTGAGGGAGAAGGTAGTTCAATCAAAGACAATACTTACTTACCAGAGTACTTAGAAATTTTTGTTATCTCCCTTCTTCTGCTTCCCCAACACCACTACTGAAGTGATTTCTGACAGTCATCTATGTTTCAGTGATTGGGGGAAAATGATATATTACATTAAAGTACTTGAAGAATGGCCCTGGGGAAAAATAAATATGCCATATAAATGCAAGGTATCATTATATTATTATCACACTGTATTTATTTAATGGGAGATTAAAGTCTTCCAATTTACAGGAACCAGAGTCATTTCCAACTTTCCCACGGTTCCTTTGTGATTCTTCTTTGAAGGAGTCTCCAACTTAACACAACCACTGACCAAAGCTTGATGAGCACATCAGGATTCAAAGTATCTTTGTTTTAAGCTAAGTCTCTCTCAGGGACTGGCAGCACCTTAATCCAATCATAAAATCACTTACTCACCTGCTTTCTCAGCTATTACTTCCCAGGCAGGCAAAATTAGCAGGGGTGACAAGAGGAAAGCAGAGGAGTTATCCTCCATCAAACACGAACGGGTGTCAACCCTGTTTTTGTTCTAGCGATTTCTACCAGTCCCAGAATGACTGCAAACATGCCCCCCCAAAACCCTTTCTTCCAGATTGGCAAGAGGAAGAAGAGACTAAAAAAAGTGTCTGTGCAAGGCTATTGTGTTCTGACCGGCCTAAGAGACCAATTCATTCCAAAGGCCATGAAGGCAGACACTGTGAAGTGCTTAGATCTTAGTCAGACATCAAAGATGCCAAGGTCATCTATGACATCCTGGACCATTGCCAGCTGTCCTGACTTTTGCCTTACCACTGGACTTTGATAACTCTGTAAGAGAAAGTAAGGCCGACTACTTTATACAACTCTGCCTCACTTAAAACCAATTCAGAAGTCAAAGCATCACTCCATGATGTCATTGGTCCTCTTCAAAAATGAAGGATGAATGCCACCACCATGAACTCCAAGAGGGATGAAGAAGGTATATAGTATGTGGACCTTACTAAGTTTTTCCACCCAGATAAACTAGTTGTAGGAAGAACTATAATCAATAACTGATTATTGAGGGACAAAGTGGAAGAAAGCTTTATATTAATAAAAATTTTTAAGTTACTGCCATACACTTGAACAAAAATACAAATGTGTAAGATGTCTCCATTCTCTAGGATTTTAAAATCCAATAAGTATAAAGGTAAACTAAGTCAAAAGAGCTTTTGAGGAATGAGCTCTCAAAGACACAGCATCAAAGAATTTCAGAGATGATAGTGACCTCAATGCCTATCTAATGCTATTCATATCTGAAAAATAATTTGATCTATAAAATCCCTGACAAGTGGTCACCTACTCTTTGCTTAAAGATGCGCAATGATGGGAAACTCACTAGTTCCCAAAACAGTCCATTTCATTTTCAGGTAGCCCTAATTGTTGGGGACAGGTTCCTCCTATCCCTTTGATTTGCTTCTGTGTTGCTTCCATCATTGTGCTTTACTTGACCCTTTGAGGAAAAACAAAATAGGTCATATTTCTCTCTCAGATGACAGTCCCTTAAGAAATCAGCAATCAGGTTCTGCTGAAATCTTCCCTTCTTCAGGCTAAACATCTTTGGAGTCTTCGACCAATCTCCATAAGGTATGAATTTGAGGCAGATTTGCCTAATGGATACCATAAGAGGGAACAGAGTTAAAATGAATATTTTTTTAATCCTTTAGGAGAAATAGATTTAAGTGTGATGCATCCAAGAGAGAAAGCTGAAAGTAGAAAAAGTTATAGAAGTTGGAGTAGGGGAGATAAGGAAAAGAAGAATGTCCACGTGGCTTTAGGGTTGTGTGAATTTGAGCTTATATGGATAGAAGCCATTCCAAATGGAACCAGATAGAAGCCATATTGATTATTATAAAAAGGAAGTCCCCAAGAACCCACTTATCCACCAAAGGAAGAAAGATCTAAGAGTTCTAATTTACATGAGCCATATCTACAAAAGAGATGGAGAAATACTTTCAGCACACTCAACCTTAGCTTGAATCTGAAAGCAAAGTAGGGTGACCTTTCTGCAGGAGAAAGGATTTGAGCTGGGTTTGAAAGGATGGAGAGGAAAGCTGTCTCAGTCCATTAGGGTGGTATGCATGAATAGCAAGAAATCAGGAAAGAAGGAACAAGTAAGCAAGAGAATACAAATGAGACAACTATGATATATTTGAAAGCACTTAGAAAAAAATAAATAACTATATAAAAGTACATTCCAATAACTATCCTGACTCTCCTCTTACCTCTCTTTATGCCTCTTTCTTCCTCATAATTTCTCAACTGTGAAAATTTCTTGAGACTTATTTCTTTGTGATTCTCAGTGTCTATTCTCTCTTGAAGAAATCATGCATTCACTCTGCTTTCACATAGAAGTTCCCAAATTTATCTCCCTATGAGAGGCAACATGGCCCTGAACTGGTAGGTAGGAAGACCTGTGTTCAAATCCTAACTCAGTTACTAAACTAGCTGTATATCCCAGGGAAAGCCATTAAACCTCTCTGTGCCTCAGTTTCTTAATTTATGAAATTAAGAGGTTGGGACTTGATGTTTTGAGATCCTCTCCGGCTTTCAATCTATGATCCCAGGAACTCTTGCCTTCCTCAAAATTCCAGGTAGTCTTTCTGTTGAATGCCCTTTTCTTCTCAAAATTCTCCCTCCGTTAGTATCCTTGCAGCTACCTGATCCAAGTTCATTTTACAATCATTTGCTTACTTCTCCTGTGTCATTTTATGGCACTGCTTCCAGTTTTTCTTCTCTTTCTTGGGTATTTCTCATGACAGACCTCAGGACTTTGTTTTCTCTTCATGCTTTCTCTCTAGATAGCCAATCTGTCTCTGTCAAATCCCTATCCTGGTGTCAGACTCAAAGAAGGATTTCTGTGGTAGTATACTGTCTTAGAAAACCAAAAATTAATATCTATGTTATATTGTATATTTATCCTCTTAAAATTTTCTAATTACATTTTAGCCTGGTTCTGCCTTACTCAGAGTTTTGCACATCTCTACTATATCCTTACATGTACACCTCCCAGATCTATATGCCCAACCCTGATCCTTAGGCCCTAATTTCTAACTGCTTATTAGATATTTCCATATGGATGCCCCACTGCCACCTGAAATCCAATATATCCATATACAAACTCACCATCTCTCTCCAGATCGCCTTCCATCTTTCCTAATTTCTGTTAACTGGGCCACCATTATCCTAGCTACCCAACCTTGAATTCACATTTAACTCTTTGATTTCCACTCTCTGTTTCTGATCAGCTACCAAGAATTTCCTTAGAACTTTCCCTCAATTCATTCCATTTCCCCGGCTGTCCCTTTCCTGTTGGCCATTTTCCCACCTGGTCTCATTGTCTCCAGCCTCTTTTCATTTTAATCCATCTTGGGCAACTAAGGTCAGACGGATCTTCTAAAACATGACTTTCTCCATGTCACTAGCCTGCATTAACCTTCATTAGTGCTCTCTAGCCTACAAAATATCCCAAGGAGTCCAGACTCCTCAGCTTGAAATTCAAAGCTCTCCAAAACTAAGCCTTTCACTCCACTCTACAATCATCTCTCCCCCTACTCTAAATTCTAATTACACCATTAAGAAAGCTCTTCTCCCTGTTCAATATGGAGCAAGGGGATGGTAGAGGAGATGTTCTTCCTGGAAAGGAGATGTAAGCAATAATTTCTTAAGATCTTTGGGGGTTCCGAATTTTAGGAAAAGGGGAAATTCATGATTAGGAGTTTGTGATTACTGGAGCAAGCAATGTCCTTCATTCATTGCCTATAATCTTCCCTTACTCCTATGATTATATATGTATCGGCCTTTACGGTTATATGTCTATTTAGATCATAGAACTAAAATAGATTATAGACCATCGAGACCAACCCCTGGTGTATATGAATATGTTGTAATTAAGGACAGAACTCTAGTTAATATACAGTTTAACCAGGACATACATGTATTGGGTTATTCTCAAGGCTAAATATATATTTAAGTAAGGATTTTTTCCTTTAAGGTTTTTAGAATAAGCAAGGATGCAGGGATAGAAGGGGGGTGATTAGGTGGCACAGAGGATAGAGTTGTGGACCTGGAGTCAGGTAGACCTGAGTTTCAAATCTTTCCTCAGACTTTTACTAGCTGTGTGACCCTAGGCAAGGCACTTAACCTGTTTGCCTCAGTTTCCTCATCCCTAATATGAGCTAGAGAAGGAAATGGCAAATCACTCCATTATCTTAACTGGGAAAACCAAAAATGGGATCACAAAGAGTCAGACATAACTAAAACAATTTGAAAAATAACAACAGTGAAGGAAGGATAGATGGAAACTACGTTCCAGGGACTCTGCTAAGCACTTTATAAATATCACAGTACATTTATGATGACATTCAGTCATCATAACAACAGTAGGAGGTAAGTGCTTTTATTACTCCCATTTTACGGATTTGGAAACTGAGACAAGCAGAAGTTAAGTGACTTGCTCAGGATCACATAGCTAATAAGTGTCTGAAGCCAAATGGGAACTCAGATTTTCCTAACTCCAGGCTCACCGTTCAGAACCTGGTACCACTATCTGCTTCTGAAAGTATTACATTTCACTATTCCTGGTTCCTTGGTACAAAACAAAGAACAGTATGGACTGAAAATAAAGTTATATTTACATGATCTGGTGACCATATTCAAGTCTTTTAATTAGCTTTTAGAAGCAAAATCTAAACAGAAACATACTGCGTGTTTGTCCCAATTGTTCTTCTGCGCTGTGGAAATTAGTCGTTTTGGTTTTCTGTACCATGACAGACATAAGCTTTTTGGGGGGTTTGGTTTTGGTTTTGTCATTCGGTTCCCCATTTAGAATGCAAAGTCAGCATTTGCTCCTTATTTGGTATAGAATTTATCAGAGACCCGTCTGGAAAATAATAGGTGTTTAATAAATGTCTGTTGATTGATGCTAGTGCAATATTACCTAGAGGGAGGAGTGTTCTGCCTGAAGCAATCAGTAACATTTGGAGATGATCAGAACTTGCCAGGGAGGGCTGGGGAAAAGTCAGCCCTCTTGATTGTTTTTCAGAGAGCTTTAATTGAAGTTCCCATCTGAGAAAAGGATGAAACAGAATCTTGATAGGGACATATGATGTGATTTCATTAGTATAGAGAACTCCCAGATGAGAAAATTCCCTTTACCAGGGCTGATCTGTACCTTTTCTGCAATTTATAGACTGAGAGAGTTGTTCAAACCACTGAAAAGTGGTGGCATTTGCCCAGCATTTGTCAGAGGTAGGACTTGGGTCCTCCTGATTCAAAGCCCTTCTCTTTATCTACTCTGCCACCAAAATGCCTCCTAATATTCCTGCTTGCCTTTTGGATCCTGGGAACATCAGAGAAGGAGAGTACAACTCAATCTTTTGTTCAATATTTTTGTTCAATATTGTTCAACCATTTCAGGCCTTTCCAATTCTTCCTGACCCTCTTTGGGGTGTTTTTGGCAAAGAAGTTTGTCATTTCCTTCTACAGCTCATCTGACAGATGGCAAAACTGAGGCAAACAGGATTTAGTGACTTGCCAGTAGCCACCTGGCTAGGAAGTGTCTGAGGCAAGATTTGAACACAGGTCTTCCTGACTGCAGTCTCTGTCCACTGCTCCATCTATCTACATCCAAAATGTATTCATGATGTACTTTTAAGGTAGTAAAAGAGATTTCTTTCCTACATCCCTGCTTTGGTAGATAGGTAGCATAAGCAATACCTCTATTTATAATCAAGAATAGCAATTTGCTATTTAAGCTACAGCTGAAAAGTTTTTGAAGTAGAATTTGAACATAGGTCTCCACACTCCAGTGCCTCCCTTTTTTGTGGCAATGGGGGTCAAGTGACTTGCCCAGGGTCACACAGCTGGGAAGTGTCTGAGACCAGATTTGAACCTAGGACATCCCGTCTCTAGGCCTGGCTCTCAATCCATTGAGCTACCCAGCTGCCCCCCCCCAACACCCTTTCTAACATACTATGATGACTGGATTATCCAATGTCCCTCCCTTTCGTTCTTCCCCAACCCTTTCACCCACCTTGAAAATAATGCTGCTTCTTAGGAGTCTGCCCAGTGAGAGAAGAGAGGTTCTTTATGGAAACTTTCTCTCCAAATCTGAGAAGGTGGTTCAGTTGTGTCAAGGTCAGAGGCGAAGCCACTGGAGACATGAACTGAAGTCTCAGGGGTTGAGAAAGGTGTGTTTTTTACAAAAACAGGAGTCAAGAAGAGCTGACAAAGTCATTGATTTGAAATTCACCTTAAAGAAGGACACATGCATGATATTTTCAAGAAATGCATAGCATCAGCATCTTCTAACAGGTTATTATGTAGTTCCTTCCTAAGATGCTGAATAAAAGGAGAAAACTGTGATTAAGTAGCAATCTATGATTTAAGGAACTGATAGAATTCATTGGAAGCTTTGTAAGAGAAATCTTAGTGGGTTCCTGTCTCTGAGGAGCTAGTTCCAATTTATAAACTGTAATTAATCAGATAGCCAGAGCCAGAGATAATTCATCAGAGAAAATGGAAACTTATTTCTGTGTAATTCACTGCTCTGGTGATTGATTGACCAGTTACTCGGGTTGTTTTTTGTTCACTGCTGATTCTGACTATTTATTTTATTCCAGTATCTAAGAAATTGGAAGTAGAAAAGAGGTAACAAGCAATATTCCCACCTCAATAATAACAGCTTCCATTTTATTTGGCTTAGCAGTTACAACAATATCATCAAGTACATCATCTCATTCAAGTCTCACAACAACCTTGTCAGGTAGGTGACACTTCTCTGATTTGTCCTGTTTTGCTGAAGTTCAGAAAGGTTAAGTAAATTGCCCAAGGTCACACAGCTAAAATGGTAGGCTGAACTGTCATTAGAACTCAAGTCTTCCAGTGCCAAATTTGATGCTTTTTCCATAGCATTAGGTTTTTCCAAATCCTCCCATTTTTTGTTTTTCATTCTCAGGGGTGTGTGATTCCTAATGCCTTTCAGTCCTTTCTTCATTTGTCTATAGAAGTGAATCTGACCTGAGATATAAGAAAGATGACACAGCCAGACAAGTGATCCAGCAAAGACTGATGGATGGTCATGTTGCTGAAGGGAAATTCAGACTTTCTGGCTTAGCATTAGGGCAATACATTCAAGTACATTTACAAGAAGAACAATAAAAAGGAAACTTAGTAATGAGAAAATTATTTTCCTTTTTTCCATGACTACCACCAATAATACATTTATTCCCCTTCTGAGAATCTTCTGCATTTTTCATTTGGCACACAGACTTTCTTCATTGCTCCATGGATGGGGTGGGGGGTGGAAGAGGAGAGAGAGAGAAGTCTTCTAATGTATAAAATAAACCATATGAATGTGTAAATATAGACAAATGGGCAGAGGAATAAATGGCAATTATGTAAATAGCAAAAGCCAAATGGTAATGTAAACATTTTCTAAAATGATTTCTTCCATAGTGGAGTCTCCCTGCCCCACAACAGGAATGATCTCTAGGCCAACTAGAATCAGGAGATTCATCCTTCTGGCTTCATCTTGCCTCAAATTCCTTTTTTTAAATGAATTTACAACTTTTAAATATTTGGGAGCATATTATATGGATTCACCCAAGGCTTATAGAAGAATATGGAAGTGATTTAGAGCTTAAAGGTACCCAGTGAATCATCTAGTCTAATACACACACACACACACCACGTATATATGAATATATTACAACAAAAGACTAAACTCTGGATAAAAATAACATTAACCAATGTTCATTAGTTGATCTTCTTCTGACTTGTCTTTCCACACGTAACTAGCCTGTCCTCAAGGGAACAGCCATAGAACGCACTGCTAATCCCATACTGAAAGTCCTTCCAGCTTGGTAGTCCCTGCTAGAGTTTATGTTCTGCTGACCAAGCCTTGAAGAATCCAGGACCACCACAATGATGCCTGAAAGGATACAGGGGTGTGCGGGAGTCAGTGCATACCAAGTCTAAAGAGCTGATTGTAAAATGTTCAAGGTGATAGTTTACACCTCAGAATTCAGCAAATGTTACAAAGTGGGGCACATTGATTGTTTAGACTTGAGAAAATGAAGAAATGTTAATAATTTAGATTAAACTTATATGTGTCTCACGAGTTTTTGTTTTGTTTTGTTTTTTTAAAACCCTCACCTTCTGTCTTGGAGCCAATATGGCTCCAAGGCAGAAGAGTGGTAAGGGCTAGGCAATGGGGGTCAAGTGACTTGCCCAGGGTCACACAGATAGGAAGTATCTGAAGCCAGATTTGAACCTAGGACCTTCCGTTTCTAGGCCTGGCTCTCAATCCACTGAGCTACCCAGCTGCCCCCATCATGAGTTTTTAGAGAGTTCATTGTTAAACTTTTATATTAACACAGCTCTGAGAGGAAGAGCAGACAAAGCAACAGAACTTGCCTTCTTCCACCTCACTTGGCATCATGTGGTTAAGATTAGGAATGATTCAGCAGGTATTTCAGAAGTCAACATAGGAACCTTTCAAGTCATTAGCCTCCTCTGTCCTCCAAGCCATAACTAGGAATAATGCCACTTAATGGAAAACTCAACTGCGAAGGATGGACAAGCTTCAGGAACAAGACCTCATGAGTGGAGGACAGAGCCTCCAAAATCCCACTTTTTTATATCAAGAAAAATGTCTCAAGTAACACCAGTAAAAAGTTTATCCAGAGTCCCTCAAAATAAACTGGTCTGAGTAGAGATAGAAACAGCAGAAGGACATACTTCAAAGATTCTAGCCAGAATCTCTAAGACCAGGTGATAAATAGTTCCCAGCAACTCAGCCCAGTGAGGCAGAGGCAGCAGTGGTCTGGAGGAAGAAGGACTTTAGGAGAGGGGTGCCGTATCCATAAGATTCTGTGGATGACTTACTACCCAGTTTCAGATGAAGAAGCAAAGTCAGTGGAAGAGTAAGAGGTACTGCCATTGTGAGACAAGGAAATGCCATCTTCATGGTAGCTCTCTAAACCAAAGTCCCAGTCAACCTGCTATAGGTTGACTAGTTATAGCTCTGTTTGCTGCCACTTCCAAGTAGCTTAATAAATCTCAGAACTCTGATGAATGGGCACATTAGCTCCTCAAGCTCTCTAGTCTAGACTAGACCCACTTAACTGCACAGAATTTCTTTGATTTATCTCTTAATGGCTCTGTGGCATTGGTGGCAATTACTGTTCTAAGTCTTCTTTTCTACCTTTAAGCCTCCAAATTGCTATCCTCCTCTCTCTCTCTTAGATGATGATGTCATTTCCTACATAATAATATTGATGGTGATTGCAATAGTAGCTGATACTTATGCCATACTTTAAGCATTTGTTATTGTTGACTCATTTCAATCATGTCTAATTCTTCATGACTCCTTTTTGGGGTTTTCTTGGTAAAGATACTTGTTTGGTACTTGGTAAAGATACTGAAGTGGTTTGCCATTTCTTTCTCCAGTTCATTTTACAGATGTGGAAACTGAGGCAAACAGAATCAAGCGACTTGCCTGGGGTCACCCAGCTAGTAGGTGTCTGAGGTCAAATTTGAATTCAGGCTCAGCATTCTATCCATTGTGCCACCTGCTGGTCCATATTAGTAGATGACACATTAGTAGGTATCTAATAAATGCCTATTGATTGATTGATTGACTGCCTGAAATACTAGTTAGAATATAAATGCAAGAGACATACTGTGTTCTACAAAATCAGATGAGGGAGAGATTACTTAATTGCATATACAAACAGTGCCTTGAATATAGTAGAACCTTAATAAATGCTTTGGATTTGGACTGGAATAGATTGGATCTGGGCTTGATTAATGGATGAGGTGAAATTTGAGCTCAGAATCACCCAATCTCAGAATTGTAAAAGGGACCTCAGAGGTTATTTAGTCTAAGCTATTCTTACACAGGAATTCTATCTATGACATGCCCAACATGAAGACTTCTAATGATAGGCAGGCCATTCTGTTGATCATTAAAGAATGAATGTGATGTCACCTGATAGAGAGCATACAATGCCTGTCACACTTATTATTATAAGTACCCGCTGACTTGATTTAGGGAGTGAAATAGACCTTTTAGGCATCCAGAGCGTAGTAGTCCCACCCTGATAGATGATAAAGATCATCCAGAAATAATTAGGTTATTCAGGGATGGCTACCACCTGCAGCCAATGATTAATTTCCCGGTTCTCAAGTTTTTTTAATAGGAGTAATTGTCATCATTTCTCTGCCAAATAAGTGCTGTTCCCATTCTGTGGTCATCCCTGAAATGTAGGGTTTCCTTAAGTTTAGTGGGTTCTGTACTCTACAGATGTTCTTTTGGGGAATCTTGATATTCCTCCCATTCCCCAAAGTGGCTTATTCTATAAGTGCATGGAGATTTTGACCTCACTCAAAGTAGTGAATAATACTGAACACAGGTCCATAATTTCTCACTGCAGGCAAAACCATGGAAGATAACCCCTCGTGGATGTAGCAGCTTATATTCTGAAAGCATAGGGTCTATCATATCTAGAACCATCAGGGACCTTACAGGTCTTCGAAACTGACTATCTCACTTTAAAAAGAAGAAAACTGAGGTTCGGAGAGGAAAGGTGATTTGTGCAAGGTCCCAGATACCAAGTGACTGAGAAAAGATTTGAACACACATCCTTGGCCACCACATCTAGCACTCTCTCCACTGTACTGTGCTCAGTGCCAGGCAACATAGTTGAAATCATTGGCTCATCTCTTATTTGGCAGAACTTTAGAATTTGGCAGGATAATCTGGAAGGACCTTTGGAGATAATCTAGCCCAACAAGCTCATTTTATGGATGAGAAAACTGCAGAACCAGGATTATAGGCTTATCTTCCAGAGTTTGGAATTGGCTGGCCTAAGTCTAAGGTCACCTCAGGAACATGAGAGTGAGTCTTTAGTGGAGGAATCTGGTCACAGAAAGGGAATCCAATTACTTCTGCCTGCTGTAGATTAGGGCACTGCTTAATTCTTTACTGTTGAATTAATTACAAAGTTAAAATAATAGTAATGATCACTTACATCATATTTTTCACCAGTAAAGTAGGGCATACCCTGTGAAGATCTCTCCATGTGCCTGCCCTATTGCTATTTACTTTCACTCAAACAGAAGTCCCTCCAAAGACTAGCACATCTCCTACCGCAACCCCACAACCTGGGATTACTCATATATTTAGCTTGCACCTCTGCCCTCTGTGTTGATTGGCAGAGAAGTGAGTGGAAATTCACTGATATCATATTTAGTTGGCCCCAGAACCATGCATCACACACTATCTAGTTACACACCCCAAAACCAGAACATGCATCTTGTCACCCCCCCCCCAATGCTGCCATACATTTATTCTACCCTCCTTCTATCTAGGAGCAATAACAAATTAGTGCTACCATTGCTATCATTAAGGAAGGGACAATTGACATTAAGGAAGGGACAATTCTATGGCTCTGCTCATAATCCCTATGAATATAAGTAAAACTCCCTTCCCTGTTCCATAGTCTCCTCTATGTGTTGTATCATTTATTAGAATATAATCCTCTTAAGGACAAGGACTGTCCAAATTTTTTTGTCTTTAGGGCATAAAACAGTGCCAGACACATAGTCAATATTCAATCAATAAGCATTTATTAAGCTCCAATTACTTTTCAGGCACTGTACTAGCACTTGGAAAAATATACAAAGAAAAATCTTTAAATATAACAATTCCTGCCTTAGGGATAGGTAGATGAGAAGAGAGGGATAGGAAAGTATCACATAGAGAAGCTAAATAAATGGCTTTTTATCCATTTTAAGGAAGCCCATAGTATGTACATAATAAATGGTTGTTTATCCATTCATACCTTAATTCATTCATATAGCACTCTGAATGTTACAGGATATAAAATGATTTCACATGTATGATCTCATTTCCTCCTTAAAATATTGTAAAATAGACAAGTGTTATAATCTTCATTTTACAGATGAGAAAACCATGTCTCAAAAAGCTTAAGTGACTTGCTAAACAGTATGTGAGCTATAGAATTTGAATTGAACTTAGTTCTTCTGATTTAAGTCCTGTACAATCCTATTAAATGCTCAGGATGCTAAAAAAGCAATTGAAGCTTTCTGTCATGGAGTCAGAGAAAGCCATTGAAAACTTTTTTATTTAAGGACAGATGGAAAAAAATGTAATATTCGAGGAAGTGGGGGGAAGCATTTTCTTGCTTCTCTTCAGGACTACTACAATTCCTTCACATACTTTGGAGAACTTAAATTTTTCACTTGGCACATCCATAAAGGACACCTGAATTCTGGGAAGTATCTCATGGATGGCGTGGCTCATGGAGCATGTTAGAAACAAATAAAGGGTCTAAAAAGAGAACTTTGGGGGGCAGCTGGGTGGCTCAGTGGATTGAGAGCCAGGCCTAGAGATGGGAGGTCCTAGGTTCAAATCTGGCCTCAGACACTTCCCAGCTATGTGACCATGGGCAAGTCACTTGACCCCCATTGCCTACCCTTACCACTCTTCTGCCTTGGAGCCAATACACAGTATTGACTCCAAGAGGGAAGGTAAGGGCTATAAAAACAAATAAATAAATAAACAAATGAATGAATGAATGAATGAATAAACAAATAAATAAGTCAATGAATGGATGAATGAATGAATGAACAAATAAATAAACAAACAAGCAAGCAAATAAATAAATAAATAAACAGGCAGATAAATAAATAATGAATGAATGAATGACAAATGAAAAGAGAACTTTGAACCTGAGCTGGCAAAACCATGTTCGGACCTGATTCTCTCTCTGTCTCTCTCTCTCCTCCTCTTTCCCTCTCTCTGTCTCTGTCTCCCTCTCTCTCAATCTCTCCCTTCTCTCTTAAACATTTATACATACATGTGTATATAAATATATGTATATGTAATTAATATATACATAGTTTTGAATATGTCCCTATATGTCATTGTGTCTACATATGTATGTATATTTGTAGATCAATCTTACATTATTTTAATTATAATATATTAAAATAAATAAAATGCATTTATATGTACATAAAATAAAGTACATGGATCCATATCCCTAGGTAGTATACTATATCATTATTATATGTATATCCCAGAAGAAAGGATGGCTTTATATTCATCTTATCTGGCATAGGTCTATTTCCCCATTTTGACAAATCTTTCTTTCTCAATTGACTATTTTTCTTCTATCTTTTGTCCCCTAAATGATGGTCCTCCCTAAGATTCATTTCCAACCCTTCTGTACACTTCTTAGAGTCTCTCCCTTGGAGATCTTAGCCATTCCTGTAGCTTAATAACTATATCAATGCAGATGAATCCTGAGTCTCTACCTTCAGTCGGATTTCTCACTCAAATTGCAGTCCAGTAAACATTTGCACTTGCCCTTCACTAAGGTTCTATGCCAGTGGCTCATTACAATATTTAGGGATCCTGAGTTTTCAAAGGCTATTGTAGCAAAGCAAAGCTGGTTGACCTTGCCAGGCTAAAAAACACTTCAAGGAAGAAGTAGATGTCTGTTATTTGAGGGCCAATCTAATTACAGGAAACTCATTACTAAATTAATCAGAACGTGATGAGTTTTTCAGCCATGACACCTCTTAAAGACTGTTTCCTAAGTCATCACAGATGGACTGTAATCTGTACTGGTGGTCAGAGTACATATGCCAAGAAAATCATAGCTCGTTAAGATATTCTTGAAGTATCCCAGTGTCACCTCAATTTGAACACGTCTAAAAACAAAATCACACCTTCTACCCAAATCAATTCAATTCAACATGAAATAATTAAGCGACTAATATGTACCTGGCATTGAGAAACGCCACAAGAAAGACAAAAATAAAATAGACTCTGCCCTTAGGAATTTATATTCTGTTCTATTGGGTGGTAATATAGAAAAGTCAATGCAAAATGGATGCATATGAAATACAGAATCATGTGGGCAGGGTAAAAAAGATCATAACAACATTGGGTAATCAAGAATGGTGTCTGAAAGACATAGTAAAGGAGCTGAATTTTGAAAGGGACTGCTGTTTCAAAGAGGCTGAAGTAAAGAGATCTCCCTTCCAAGCAAGGGAGACTGCTTTTACAAAGGCAAGGAGGTGAGAGATGGAATGTCAAATAGAAGGAGCAATAAATAAGCCAGTTTGGCTGAAGTACAGGGTAAGTAATAATATATAATCAATCATTCTGGAAAGATCACACAGAACCAAGTTGTAAAGAGGTTTAAAATGCCAAAGAAAAATTTGTATTTTATCCTAAGGGCAATCGAGAGACATTGGACCTTTTTGAGCAGGAGAATGGCATGGTCAACATGTCCTTTAGGAATATTTCTTTGGCTGCTATGTGGAGGATGGACTGGCAAGGGGAGAGGTCAGATATAGGGAGATGTCTTTCCTTACTTATGTCCCTAATTCTTTTTACATATGTGTCTTTTTCCCAGTTATCCATCTTTAGAGCCCAACTACATATCTTGTTTTCCGAATCCAGTCACCAAATCCTGCAGATTTTTTTTCTGTGATACCTAGTCATCTCTACTCTTCTTTTCCATTTCCATAGTCACTTCCATGGATTAGGACACTTACATCATTCCTCTAGAATACTAGCTTCTTTGTTCTCCTTGCCTTTTAGTTCTGTACTGTACACCATAGCCAGATTGATCTTCCTAAAGCAACACTTTGATCATGTTATTCTCCTGCTGAGAACTGCAGCAACCCTTTGACTTCAGGTTCAAGTTCTTAGTCTAATAATTAGGTTCATCTACAGCCTGATCCCAACTTACCTTTCTTCCCTGTTCCCCTACGTGAACTTCTCCCCATGTCCAATAACTGTAACAATGCCTCTTGAATTTTATTTCTCTTCTTGTATGTATATGTATATGTGTTTGCTTACTCTTACCAAAAGGGCTCAGTTCCACAAAAAGACATTTTTAATTTCTAAACAAACTAGCCAAATCCAGCTTCAAACCCAATTGTTTACCATTAGCACCTAGACAATGAACATAAACCATTTCAGAGTCTGATTTCCCAATAAAACTCACCTTGACACAGATCATATACCAAGAAGTAGGAGAAAAGTCTCTTAATCTTTACCAGTCAAGCAAAACTATCTGAGTTCCAAGCTCCAGCTCTCATATTTATTAGTTGTCTCACTTTGATCAAGGCAATGAGCCTCAGTTTCCTCAGATGTAAAATAGAGATGATAATATTTCTATCCCCAGCATGTCAGGATTGCTCTAGGGAAAATGCTTTTTCAATTTTAAAGCATTACTCATTCTTTCAGTAAGCACCTATAAAGCGGCTACTACCTACCAGGGACCATGCTAGGTTCTGGGTGTAAAGGCAAAAAAGAAACCATTCCTGTCCTAAAGGAGCCTACAATCTGTACTATACAAATATCTTGATTATGTAAATATGAGTTGTGATTATCTTTTTGAAGTACAAATGAGATTTTTACTAAATCCAGTCAGAATGTTGAAATACAAGTTAACTGCTTTGGGGAAGTATTAGTTTAATATGAAAAGCAAACCTATCAAAAGAGCTTTAAGGCCAGGAAAGACTTTATCTTTTAATAGGAATATTTAAAAATCCAATTATATACTTCAGGATGAGGTAGAAATAAATATTATGTTAGGTTCTATTGATCATTATGATTCTATGCCTTTTATCCTTGGGCAAGAAGTCTTAGGCCAGCAATTCAGAATCCAGTCAGTTTTATTGCTAGTCCTGCTGTGGCTTCATAATCAAATTTTAATATTTCAGCTCTTACCAGTTTTGTGGATCTAAAAATAAAAATTCATTTTTATGGGTTCTAGGTCTCAGAGCCTAAAATCTAATTATGAGGATTCCGGTGAAATATAATTTTAAAAATTCTCTCTAGATAAAGTTGAACAGTACTGTGGGACCAATACCTCCCTAGTCCTGGACACTAGCCTCACTTCCAACAGCCTAAATCATCATTGTTTTTGGCTGCCATGCAACAATGCTAAATCATATTTAATTTGAAATCCACTTTTTAAAAAACTGACTTTTCCATATAGCCTATTGTCTAGCTTTGCATTTCCTATGTAGAGCTTATGAAGTTAATTTTTTAAATTCAATTATAAATCTTTACATTTGTCATATACTCAAAAATATCCAGGAACCCATAAATATAGAATTTTCTTCTAGTAATGTTGATCATTATAAATCCATACCTGTCCACTTCATGTGACTCTTATCTATATCCTCCCATAGTATACCACAAGTGGTCTACCAAATATACCGGAAGCCCTTTGTTAACTTTTCTTGACCTCTTGAAGATTATCAATCACCTTGCAGTCTGTTCATTATTTTTCTTTCTCACTCTCATGAACAGCCCACCTTTTTTTGTTCTTATATTTCTTTAATGATATCAGTGATACCACTTCTCTTTTGTTATTCCTTATTTGGGGTATGTTATGGCCTGTTAAAGAATACCATGTATCCCTCTATTATCTTTGAGTGATTGTCACAAATTCCATAAGATGGGAATCATGTCTTATACTTCTTTAGGAATATCAATCTTTAACCAGCTCCCCATCCCAGAAAGCTCAGGGTGTTATCTTGAAAAGTAAAGGGTGAATAATGAGCTATAAATTTAATTGTAAAGATGTGGCCATGCTTAGTGATCCCTCTATAAAGTATTCACAAGTTCCTTGATTTAATTAGAAGGAGATTCTGGTCATTGGTTAGACCTTTGTGCCTATACCAAAGGGCAGCCATGGGGAAGATGAAAATGCTCGATTCCTCTTGCTGTTGTACATGGCACCTATCAGTAAAGACACTCATCCATCCATGAGTTCAAGAGTTCATCAGTTCAAGACAGTTTGAGATGTACTTTAAAGAGCCAAGACACATCTTCTCTGGGCAAACAGAGACAGAGAGGTAATAGTTTGGTGCTAGAAGCAATTTCAAAGCATATTACTTTTGACACCAGAGAAGAGAGCCATTGAATATTAAATCTCTATCCATTCTTCCCATGGATGTCATTTGTAATTGGGTGAAAGTAGGTCCTATATTTAGGGATAAAAGGCTTGTAATGTTTTTTTGCTACTGTTCTTACTATGCCATCTTTATAAATGTCTAAGTCTTGAGCTAATTGTGTCTTCTTACTGATTCTTAATGGGAAGCACATTGGTGCTGTGAGCTATAAACCTTGTGACCTATAGTCGTAGGTATATAGATCCATAGCATACTTTTAGAATCTATGGGAGTAGCAATTCACTTCACCTCATGACCCAGAATCCAACTCTGTGAGTGATAAATTGGGAAGGCACTCAAGAAGGCTTCTTTGAATTCTTCACAGTCTCTAGCATGGTACCTTGACCATGGTGGCCAGACTAAATATATTATTTGATAAACACATTCTCTGTCCATTTTCCTACATCAGTGAGGTGGAGAAGTCTTGTACCATTTGTTCACTCTGCTTTACATGTTATTCTTGAACTTGAAACACGGGACATGTGTTGTTTGGGGTTTTTTTCTACTAGGAAGTTTCTTCAACTTAGTTAACTGTGAGCTTTTAGGATCATTCAGGATATTCCCTTTAAATGCACAGACATGAACACAAGTAAAACAGAGGTTTGGGTCTAAGGAGAACAATGCCACATACCCTGTGGGCATCAATAAACATCTGCCCAGTTGGATTTTATCAGATTGCTAGATCTTTCTCTATCCCTTTTGCTGCCTCCATCATCATCCTAGGACTAAGAGGAATGGCTAAAGTCTTATGGAAATAAATAACTTACCATTGGTCCCTGTGCTTTGAAAGGAAAATTTGCACTTAGCAGATGGGACATTATGCTTTGGTAGATTTTGCCCTTGAGGTCTGTTTTTAAAAGTTTAATCTTGTTTTCTCTTTAATAGTGTATGAGAGTTTTCCAGGAAACATTGAGACTTTAAAAGTCACACAATATACCATATATCATGTTGTAACAGCACCACTTGAAACCCACTCGAAGAAGGGGGAAAATAGGTCTTATGACAACCTAAAATTTCAAGATTCTAAAGAACCAACATCTTTCATGCCACCCCAAGTGTTAAATCCATCACTAAATTTATAATATTGCCATAACACCTTCTCAAGAAAACAACTACAAGATCAAAGAAAATGAAAACATTAAAAAACTATTGTGCCTTTTGAAATGTTGGCATGTTTTAGTCTTAGAAGCTTGAAACTATCTGTGATTTAATAAATCCCTCTATATTGCTACCCCATCAAAACGGAAAGAACCCCTCTATACCTTATTAGACCCTTTCCATGGGTTGCTGTTGTCAACAATATGTGTTCATTCCTCTTTTAGTTAGGCATATCTTTGGATGAAGACATGCATTCCATCACCAGACTATATTAAAAGACATTCTAACTTGGTAGAACTGTGCTTCTTCCCTGCTGGCATTGCCTTCAAAAATAGGCACTTCGCCTCTAACTCTTAAAGAGTACCACAGTGTTATTTCAGTGAAATTGGAAGATATTGTCTGGCAAAATGTCATGTTAACATTAAATCCAAGAAGCACCTTATCTTTATTTAAGGAAGTAGTGATGGACCCACCCTATAGATTCATTTTTGGATATGGCCAGTTTGGGAATTTGTTTTAGTTGACAATATATATTTGTTACAAGGGTTTTGTTTCCCTTTTTTTCTTTTCTTTTCCCCAGTGAAAGAGGGGAAGTAGAAGTGGAGAAAAAATTTGTTTAATGAAAATGAATAAATGGATAAATAAATGAATTAATAAGTAAATGAATAAATGGATTTAAAACAAATGCAATAAATATTTACTAAAATTGAGTGGCTTCTGTTTATACTAGTAAAGGGCTTGGGTAGAGTAGGTCCTAAGTGCTAGACGTGCCCTTAGAAATTATTTTGTCTACATAAAAAATCTGACAGATGAGGTAATTGAGGCCTCTAGAGATGGAGTGTGTTGCCTCCAAACCCTTCCTCTATCTTGGCTAACCATCAGGATCAGAGAGGGATATAGGGAATACCTGAATTTATGTAAATACTTTTTTGATCCCACACAATTCCAGGCAAAAGCTATGGGGAATTAGCTTTCTGCTTAAGTCTAATTCCTCTTCTGGATATGGAATATTATATTTTTAAAAAGTTATATTTTGCTCTCCTGCTACATGCAAGCATCACTTTAAACACCATTTCGAGTTGTTCTACCTCCATTTTTGTCATCTTTAAAGGTGATTTGCAGAGCAGTTCACCTCAGCTCCAGCACAGAACTGTTGGAGAGAAAATCAGCAAAACCCTAATCAGTTTTCATCCTCTCTTTTAGCATTTAATTCTTTGGTCCCCAGGACAACGTAACTTTCATATAATGACATGTGATCCCTATCAGTGAAGATCTTTAAGCAAAGGCTGATTGTGAAGACAGGAGCTATGCTTTGAACAGGAATTATACTGGATTTATTCAATTCAATAAACATTAATCACCTACTGTGTGCCAAGATGAAAACAAGTGATGCTTGTATGCTATAGGGGAGACAAGGAGAAAATGAGTGAGGAGAGAGAGATTGAGAGAGAGAGAGAGAGAGAGAGAGAGAGAGAGA